>NC_133772.1:123720977-123773831 GCF_003597395.2 Chelonoidis abingdonii | reverse complement strand
GGGGGGTCAGGCCCTATCAATTCCTGACCTGGTGGCAGCCTATCAGATCTAAGCTGGAGATTAAGCTTAGAGGACTTCATGCTAGTACCTTATATTTGAACTCTAATGTTCAAATCGAGGAATAATACTACGACAGAGGGGCAGGGCAATCAGGGCAAGGCAGAGGCTGGTCCCTGGAGCGAGGGGCCAGAGCTGGGTCAACTGGAGCATGGCTGGGGCTGGTCCCCAAAGCAATGCTCCAGGGGGCATTGGTCCCCACAGTGGGGTTGGTCCCCACAGTGAGGGGCCAGGGCTAGAACAGAAGAGGGAACAGGGAGAATCTCCCCCTCCCCAGGGTGGCAGCACCCTGGTCCAGAAGCCAGCCACTGCTCTGTCAGGCATCAGAAGCTCCTCCATGTGGCTCCAGCTGCAGCTGCTGCTCTTCCCGCCTCACAGTGGCAGAGGTTGGTTACTGTGGTGGACCTGACCAGCCAGGTTCCCTTTTTGACTGGATGTTCTGGTCGGAAAACGGACACCTGGCAATCCTAAAAGTAAAAGCAGGGGCTTGAGTGACGTGTTTGCATTGCCCATAGCTGGTGGAGTTGGGGACTGACCCACAGCAGGCACAGACATGGCCTCTTCATGCCAAGGGCAGCTGACAGCGAGGTGCCTCACAACTCTGGGTTCCCCCTGGAAGCGTCACAGCCAGCAGTACATTACCCCCCACCCCCGAGAGCCAGAGGAAGCTGGTGAGGTAATGTGACTCAGGTGTTTTCCTGGCTATAGTTCCTCCTGGAGTGATGTAGCTCATACACCTCTGGGCTGTACTTTATATCATAGTGCAGTCCAGTGAAAGTAAAGGTGTTTCAGAATTACCGTAGCCCAAACTATGATACATTTACTCTACGTGAAGCCCCATTGTAGTCAATAGGTGAAAATCTTGACTCCACTGAAGTCTATGGAAGTTTTACCATTGATTTTGATGGGGCCAGGATTTCACCCAATGCAGAGTGAGGTGCTGCCAGATATAAGGAAGGGAACCATATTCCAGTCCTCTGTTTTTAGATTTTTGACAGTTGTTTTCATACCGTGTGTTCCAGAGAGCAACACTCAAGGTGTTCTTATACATTTTATTGACAGTGTACATGTTGATATATAGTACATTACAATACTGACTGCTAGGTTCTTTATAAATGTATAGTTCATTTTAACTATCTTAAAATTTTCACATTAAAAATTATCAAATACCATGCCAACATTTTGTAACAAATTATCACATTAATTCCATTTGATTTTCATGACATACATCTCTGTACAAAGGACTCCATATCACAGTGCATAAGGTCACAGTCATTGAAAAAATAAATAACGTGATAAATAGATTTGTGCTATTTACAGTTTACAAAGTAGTCACTTTGATTTCAAACTGAGCAGCTCAAGAAATGTGTCATAGTATTGAAGAGGTACCGCACCTCTGCAGGGTGCATTGTAAATGCCTGCAAGTGTGAAATAAAGGGAAATTTAACAGGATCAGAAGTTATTTCATGGTATGTCTGCATTGCAGTCGCAGGGTGTGATTGCAGCTCATGCAGACACACCCAAGCTAGCTTTAATCTAGCTAGCTCAGGTACCAGTGCAGCGAAGCCAGGGGGCAGTGCATGCTTCAGCATGGGCTATACAAGCCCACTGAAAATCATGGGTAAATGATAGAGAGCCAACCTTCACTGAAGTGTGCACTGGTGCCTTTTCACTGCTCCAGTATGTGAGCTAGCTAGATTAAAGCTAGCTCATGTGTATCTACAGGAGCTGAAACCACACCCCATGACTGCACTGTAGACATACCTTCAGTGTTCACAAATAATGCCAAAGAGTTTCTAGCAACCGAGAAGACAGTGGGAGCCAAATTATGCCCTTGGTTACACTGGTGTAACTCTGATCTAACTCCATGGATATTACAGCAGTTTCACAGGTGTAAATCCAGAGTACATGAGGGCAGGAATTTGGTCATAGCTTTGTTGCACAATTTGAGCCATTTTGAACATAACAGCTGCCATGTTAGCAGGTTTATTTCTTTGCATGCAGAAATAGTGTATGAATAATGGGCATAATCTTGCTGCAACAATCCTCTGAAAAGAAGAGGCTCAGGGTGTAGATTTTTTGGAGGCTTCCTGTCTGACTCTGATACATTCTGATACCTTTACATACTCTTACTATACATCAACCTCCACAGTTGCCTTTCAGGTTTACCAAGATCATCTCAAAGATCAACAGACCTAAGATTGGATACATTCTTTGTGCAGAAATAAAAAGAAACATGATTAATTACTTACCAGCAATCGCCTTTAAGGTAATATGAAAATGACACCAGTTTCCCATTACCATTTGCTTCTTTCAGGCAGTATTATTATTATTTGCATTTCAGAAGTCTGGTAACATGCAGAACATGTGATACATGAATTGCCATGTTCATCACCCATTTGAGCGAATGTAGCAGGTACTACACATCCCACCAGTTTCAATGCACAGATGTGCAGGACTTTACTGTCTTCCCTGGGAAAAAGCTTCAGGACTCCACACACTGGTGCACTGTGTTCTGCCATGGGTACTACGATGAGGCCAGTACAGTAAAAGCTACTGGAAACAGATAAATGCAGGTTCAAGATGCCCCCTTGGAAAGTTTTTTAATATGTGCATATTTTGCTCTCGATATTTTAGCGGTGATATGTTAGAAATTATAATGTACACTTGGGCTAATGTGAATGGCATTTTTTCTTCTCTTTTCAAATGGAGCATTGATCACTTGGGTACACAGTTTTTCAAAAAAGCTGAAAATTGGTTTTGGTGCAGCACTGCTGGAACTAAATTCCTTAGGAAGCCTGCAGTTAGCTAGCATCAATCCTGCCACTCTGCACATTTAGAACAAGTTAGAGCTCCAGCTTAAAGAAATAAAAAGGAAAATATATATTAAGTACTCATGTACAAATTTTTAAATTTCTTTTTAGTGTCTGATCACATGTAAGTGAAGGATATTAAGCCTGCTACTACAGAATTTTATGTCTCAAGGTGCTGGATTATTTAATAGCAAAATTCTTTGGTTTCACCTGGGTATACATTTCATTCAGTTTTGCCTTAAATAACATAAGAAGCTCAGAGGTTTTCCTTGCCAGGCAGTGCTTATAACACCACTGAGAACACCTACCCAGGTTACAAATACATGACATACCATTTCAATCAACCCAGGAATGAGCTTTGTGATGGAAAATGACAAAACTAACAGGTGAGAAACTTGTGCAACTAGAACGAAACATGTGAAGAAGAAATTGAAACAAGTGCATGAATTTTAAGCTCATTCACAAAGGAATTCAATGATAGGAATGGAAATTCTGTGTAATTAGAGTGTAAAAATAACACTAGGAAAAATGTGGTGTTTTCTCTTAAATATGAACATGATCCTTAATAAATAAAACCAAAACCAATAAAACTATATATAAATAAATAAAATAAAATTGGCACACTAATAATGACTGAGCTAAGAGGAAAATGGCCACTCTGCTGTACACGGGGGAAGACTCACATGTTCTTCCAGGCTGGATTGCAATCAAAGAGCAGCGCTCAGATCATCAAATAGTCACAATCAGCTTAAAGCTAGCTTTTAAGTTTAGGTTAAACAATTCAGGGCCTGATCCAGGTAATACTCCCAGTAAAATCAGTGGGAGTTGGGATGCAGATTCCCACTGCAGAAACTAAGTTACAAAATTTTATAACATAAACACTACAGCATATATGTGAACTCCTAGCCCCACTGAAGTCAATGACAAAATACCCATTGATTTCACTAGGGGCAGTTCATCCCATGACTTGTTACTGTGCTACTTTGAAGGAGTCGCAGAGGAAAGGAACTGTTCTGCAGTCTGCTTTCCTTCCCTTTTCATTGATAGTTTACTGTATTTTGGGGGTAACTCTTTTCCTTACACCTGCTCCACTGAAGACAAATGACTTTTCATGTCTTATAGACTGTGAAACACTTAGAAAGGTGCACAATTTGTCATGAGTTTTAAAAACAAGGGGGAGAGAGCAAGTTCTGTCATTTACAGCAATGTAAAGCCACAGTGACTTCTGCAGGGGAGTCTGCAAAATACGAGATGGAGAGGAAATGAAAGTGATACGAAACTCAGAGACCATGATCTGTTGTTTATTTAGGCCCCAATTCAGCAAGGCACTTAAAAACACTTGCTTAACTTTAAGCATGTGACCAGTTTTATTGAAGTCAAGCTTTGCTGGATTGAGGATATTTTTTTCTGGAGTAGTACTATTTTTCAATTATATTTTCTTGGCAACTTTTGTATCACATTAACAGTTTCCCCTCTCACATCCACCAGTTTTCTTTTCACTCATGCACTAAACATTAACTATATTACGCAAAAACACAACAAATTCCAGACTTCGCTAGCTTACTCTCTGCCATGATTAATAGAACAAACAGATGCAGATTTTTACATACACAATGTGAACAGATGTGATTTATAATTTTGCCAATTCAGGGAGGCAAATATGAATCCCTGCTTTTGTTTTTTTACTGGAAAGTTCCCAAATGTGTCATGTTTTTCAGACCATATGAGTGATTTTTTTTACATTCAGAAGGCACAAGTATAATATTACTGGTATGATATAGATCATCTTGAAGATATTTAGACAGTATAAAACAAGCGGCTCCTAACCATCAAAACAATTTTTCTCAGGCCGCTCAGCTTATCTGCATGGCTTGGATTATATTGATTTCTTTATTTTTGTATATAGATAAAGTGTATAGAGAGAAATCTTCAGAGTAAGCTAATTTACATGACAATTTTTCATCAAGGCCCTGATACAGCGCATAATACTTCTTTGGCAAAGTATATATCCCTGCTCACCTGGTCCCGTTAGACGAGACTTTGATCAATAATTATTTCTGGTAAGCATGGTAGATTATCTGTAATATTATAAATGTTAGACATGAGGCTCAGCCCTGAGGTTCAGATTCAGAATTGATTCAGAATCCAAATATCCTCCAAATTGAAGGGCCGAAGAAATGGGTCAGTTTTCTGGTTGGGCCCATTACAGAGATGGGACCAACCTGTGAAATTTGGGTCGAATGTTTTGTTTTGGGACAATCTCTGGTTAGGACAAAATATAACAGATAGCTGTAGAATGGGTTAACTCAACCATGATAACAGCATCCTTTTAGGCAGCATAATTCTAATCCATATTGGCACACCCAATAATTCCATGACTGGCTGCCAGGTAACCAGCACAAGATCTTTAGTCTTTTGAGGCTTGCTTGGCTCTGAAATATCCAGATCCAATCTGCTTTTCTGTCTTTGATCCCATAAATGTGTAAAATGCTGCAACTTGTTGCTGCAAAAATCACTGATGACTCAGCTGATCACTAGGGGCTAGACTGTAACTTGGGCCATGCTCCCGTAGTTTAGGAATCCCCATTATGCCCCACTATGGGCTACCTAGGAGTTGCATCTGAATATGAGAGGGTGCTGTGAGCTTGCTACTCCCCACTACCCACCCAGCAGTAAGTAGGTGGGGAGTGAATGGAGCCTTGACTCTGCTCTCCCATGCCAGCCAGCCCATCTGAGCCAATATAAGGGGCATAATAAATTACTACCAGAACAGGACAATTATCCTCCTGGAATGGAAGGAAGAAAAAGGGGCAGGAGCTGTGTCCTGGAGGCACAATCTAGCCCTGGCTTGCAGCCTTTCTACAATATAAGAATAACACAGGTGTGCATAGATTCCACCTCTTCCCACGTTAAACCACAGTGAAAGTATTTTAAATGCCATTACATTTGCATTCCAGTGACTTACATGTACTGGTCACACTTGCCTATTTGATAAAGCCTCTTAATCAAATGCCATTTGTTGCCATCTTTAGGATGGGTGAGTTCAACCACCTGACTGAGGGGGAAAACTCCAAAACTTAGCTTGGTTACTAATACTGACGTTTGGAACAAAGAACAGTAAGACAAATAATAGATATGTTGCCCTTTTTCTTTAGGACTGTGTTGAAAGGATCCCATTCCTATTAAAATTCAACAGCAAAATACATTCATTAATTGGTACTCCCTGCACATGTCAAAACATAGCCTGAATTATAACACATTGCCTGGGGTAATTAAGGTTGTACATGTCATTTTGCTTGGAAAGGAATTATTGGTCACATATTAGTCAGATAAATTTAACGTATGCAAAGGAACCTCTCTAATCAATTTCATTTCCTAAGGATTTAAAGTATTTTTGTTGACAAATAATGGGCATCTTGATATATAATCTTAAATGCAAAATATTTATGTATTTAAAATGCATCAAATCTTTAGCAATCTGATAGATGTTTTGCTATATAAACATTAAAAACATAAAAAATAAATCTATGTATAAAGTTAATTGTGCTTCTTTAGAAACCTTATATATTCTGTTCATATACAACTTTAAAATACATTTTAGTGTTAAGGAGCAGTTTCAAAATATATTAAATTCTTTTGATGAATCTTCTTTGTAACTCCACTTCAAACTGTGACATTACACAGTTTTGGTAATGTTACTCATTATTCTGAGCCAGATTCTGTTCTCAGTTATGCCCAGGAAAATTCAGAGTTACTCTTTTAATCTAGATTTATACAGGTGCAAAGAAAATCAAAATCTGGTTCTGTGGGGTTAAAATAATTTGGCTCTAAACTAAGACATGCATTAAAACTTCCTGCCTACAGTCTGATTAAGGAGATAGTTCCCATGACAGACTTAGTCTTGTAAGAGTTGTTTATTATGTGCATTACTTAGTGTTGGGTACCCATCTCTATTAAGTTTGTGGTTACAAACAAAAACAAAACAAAATGGAGAAGATGCAGCAGCTTCTAGATTAATATACTAATAATGAAATAAATTCCCTCCCAAATCTCTGATGTACCATATTGCAAGAAGGTCTGGAATGTGTTAATGTTCTATTTTTCAGATAACAATTGCCACTAGAAACTGAATGCCCCGTTGGGCGTTAAACTTTTAGTTTCTTGTAAAATTACAAGTGGGCTTACCAGTACCAATGCAAAATGTTACTTACAGGCTTTAATATTCCACAAATGTTAGTTTATATTTGTACAGTATTCCTTGCTGATGGTAAAACACATTTTTCAAGTATGAATATTTTGCACATATATTCTCTTTTGAAGATTTCAGATTCTATTACTCTTAGTGTGCATCATCAAAAGTGATACGATATTAACCATTTTCTCTTCTTTCTCTGTAAAATTGTTCATGTGTTCTTCACATTTTTTTAAAAAAGATTAAATATTCAGAAATCACTAACAAAGGCTTATAAATGTCAATGTAGTTCCTCTATAAACAGAGCACTTGAAGGGGAAAAAAATATGTCCACAACAGTGCATGCCATCTTAAGTGCATCGGACATTCTAGTCCTGTAGCTCCGATGCTTTAATGGAGTCAAGAAAAGTTCTGAGCCAGCCTCTTCTTCTTCCATGGGCAGTAAATGTCAAAAAAAGAGAAAGGAGAGTTTTTTCTAGTCTTGTTCCGATTGACTGTGGTGCATTATTGTCTACATAAGGAGAATGAAAACCACAGCAGAACACCATGAAAACTGGACTTTTGAGCGCTCTGCATGAGATCCACAAGTTGGATGACTGAACAGCAATACCCAAAGAGGAAAATGCTTTGGTTGCCTTGAGCTACCATGTTAAAAGAAAGGTTTGTTTTCCTTCCAGGTAAGTAAAAGTGCTTGTTGGATGACAAAGCAGGAAAGAAAATCAGATTACTGATGAGAAGGTAGAAATGTAAAATATCTCCTATCATTTATAGCACAAGGAATCAAGAGTATTTCAGCCTCTCTCATGGTTGTGGCTTGTTTTAAAGATCTTTTCGGCACATTGGAAAGTTGACAAAGGTGAAGACATTAAACTCTATCAATACAGAGAAACACAGGAAAATGGCATAAAGAAACAGCACGTAGAAGCCTAGTTTCTTGTCAAGTTTCCATTTATTTACATGGATTCCACCCACCTGCAAGTATACAAAGTGTTAGTTAATGGAGTCTCAAAGGACACAAATGCTACAAGCTTCAAATGAGGTCTATTTGAATCTGCTGTCCTTAAACATGCTAAAAATGCAGCCTTGGTATTTTTCAGATCAAAAAGGACAGCGTTCATTTTTTCAGATAGAAATAAGGCACATAACTGATCGAGTTAAACATGAGAGCTTAATTCTCAGCTACACTAAAGCCTCTTTACACTGCTCTAACATATAAAGCAGCCTTTAGTGGGTGTAACTTAGGGTGTGTTTACATTGCAACTGGAGGTGTCCTTGGACAGACATACAAGCACTAGCTTTGATCAAGCTCATTTGCTAAAAACAGCAGTGTAGCCATGGCAGTGCAGGCGGCGACACAGGCTAGCGGTCTGAGATCCTAGGTCAGAGATGGGGCTAGCCCATTGGGAGCCCTAAGTAGGAATAGCGCTGTCTCTGTCTTAGGTAACATTCAGGCAGTTAGTCCATGCTGCCATCTGCACTGCTGTGGCTGCACTGTTATTTTATAGCATGACAGCTGATCACAGCTAGCATAGGTATGTCTACACATGCTGCAGCATAGATGTACCGCAAGTGAGTGGTATATTTTCAGAACCCTTCACAGGGTCTGAGCTCGGTGAAGAGCTTTTAATGTAACTGGGAATCAGGCCCATAAGTGTATAGTTTCAATATACTCTGAGCCATGCAGCTCCCATTAATTGCTTCAGCCTAAATTATCAGGTAAAAGACCCTTCAGTGCTGGCCCCTAGATCTACTATGTTCTCTGGAACACTGGTCCTTACAGAACGTTACTTCTTTCAATAGCTGCAGAGAAGCTGAGAACAAAGTATCAAAGGCGGTCAGAAGTAATGAGAGTTAGATGGCTTGTTCCTTCATACAGACAGTTTGCCAAAATATATGCCACTCAAATTGTATTGTGCAAAGACATTGGCCAAAATTTCCAAAACCTGGGTGACTGGCCTAAAGTTAGGCCCCTAAATCCACATTTAGGCTGACAGTTAGGGAGAGAGTTATGGGAATGTTCAGAAGCTTTTCCATTCAGATGACACTGCTTCAGCTGTGTTAGACGCCTGGTCATTCTGCCCATAAATACCCTGCGTACACCTTTGACAATAACATTTAGCTAACCTTCCCATACCTGGCCAAACTGCTGGACAGGTGGGTGGGGGAGGGGAAGATTTATGACACAATACAACACAATCGTTGTCTTTTAAGATATTATTGGGACATTTGCTTCCCAGTGTGGCAAAGATGAATACCAGTGATGGTGTCTACTGATGGCTGGGCTGGAAAGAGATTATGTCCATACATGTCACTTGTGAGATGCATTGGCAAGTTAATTGTATATTGACTAGGGTCTGATTTTTGCAATACTGGTCATCCTACCACCAAATTTAGTGTGTCATTGGTACAACACATTGGTAAGCTACAGACATGATGCAGAAATGTGAGGTCTACCGTGATGACCACATTCTCTGTGTAGTCTCCGCTGGGAGTCTACAGTTTGAGAAACACTGTTAGCGAAATGATAATGAGGATGGATATTTACACTTTCAGAGTCTGGTTCTACCTACATTAGGCTCAGTGGGAGTTTTGCCACTGACTTCAATGCATTCCAGTGCAGGCCCTAGATGCATTGGAACCGACTTCAGACCCAAATTAATGTTTCACTTACCAGGCCCTTTGTTACAAAATAAAGGCCCAGTCCTGAGAGGTACTTAGTTAGCTCCTCCTGGGAGCTGAGGTCCTCAGTTCTCACTGAAATAAATGGGAATTGAAGGTCCTCAGTGCCCCACTGGGTGCTGAGAACCTGATTTAATGCCCACTGATGTCACCGGTTGCTAGATCAAGCTCTATATGAATAAACTCTAGTCAGAATGGTAAGTACTTCCAGTTTCTCCTCCTGCTACATGCAAAGTAAATACATGTATCAAATTATGACATGAAGTGAATACTCAACTGGGTCATATTTTAAACGACAGAAATACTTACCGTAAGAGCTACGGACCCCAGCAGAAGCACAACTGAATAGACCAGTCCCTTGCTATTTATATTAACCTGTGAAAATTAGACATAAAAGAGAACTTTAAAATGTTTAGAACATAGTAAGTACAATAGAAAGTTAACTGCCTCTTGACTTACAACATTCTCTATTCTATTTTGAAGTAATGTCTAAAATTTAAAATGAAGGGCTTGTCTACATGACAGCGTTCTGCACTCTACAGGGGTGTGATTTCTAAAGTGCACTAACATGTTGTGCATTAATTGGCCTGTGTTGACCCTGCTCAGGTGCACTAAAGGTTTCCTGGTGTGCCTCACTACACTAAAGTGCACTGGGGTCTACATGGCCCAATTAATGTGCAACATATTAGTGCACTTTAGAAATCACATCACTTAGTGCTCATTGCTTCACTGTATTGACAAGCCCCCATTTACAATTTTTAAACAACATAAATCCTAGCTGTTTAATTCATGGCAAAAGTTACAATAATGGGAGAACAGCTGTTTAAAAGAATCAGTCTTGCTTAACTAAAACCCCTCAGCACTTGTATATTGCCTTTGGCCAATAACTCTCAAGGAGAGTAAGCCTTATTATCCTCATTTTACAAACAGATAAACTGAGACATGGAGAGCCAAAGAGATTCGCTCAAAGATGCGATGTCAGACAATAGCAGAGCCAGGAATAGACCCAATTGCTCATATTCTCCTGCCACCCAATACAATTAACTCACACTGAAAGCAATGGGAATTAATTGCATCTTGTGACAGGAAAGCTGTTCGCATGTCTCCCTGTTCTTTGACCAGGAAATAACCTCATATCTTATTAATTACTAATAAAAATGCTTAACATTTTTACAATGTTTTCTTCTGAAAACAAAACACACACAAAAATTTAAACAATTAAAAATATATATATATATACGTACCACTGAGCCATAATCAATCAACATAGTTTGCATGCCCCATGGTACTCCAAGGCCTACTAAAATGTCAAATACATTGCTCCCTATTGTATTGGATACTGCCATGTCACCAAGACCTCGGAAACAAAAACAAACAAACAGTAATTCTCAGGTCAAAACAACACACAGGACAAACATTCTGTAACAAGGCTGAGGAGGAGGGAGAGAGAGAAAGAGAATGACTACTGAGCAGCTTTGCAATGTAAGATGACACTTTAAAATTAGCTAACTAAGCACTCGTGCAATCCCCACATGGGCAATTTGCCAAGTACCTAAGATCAACACGTACTTTGCATAACATTTACATAACCTTTTAAAATAAAAAAATGCTCACAACCAATATACTTTGTGCCATCCTTGAGGGGTGAACAGAAATTGTTTGGTGTTTGAGTTTGATGCCAATTAAAAAAACAGATTGATAAGCTTTGTCTGGTTTTCTCTGTAGTCCCAGGGCAAAGCTGGCCATGAGTTTCATTGTAGGAAGCTGTGTGTGGTCTGTCTTCATCTCTTGGGATGTGCTCTGGGGATGTGGGCTCTAGCTAATCTGAAAGGTGATCATGAAAGGGGCTGAGCAGCGTGGGAGCTGACGACATTCAGCACTGAGCAGGAGTGGACCCTTATGCGTGTGAGCATCAAGCTCACTTTAGAAATTTCAATTTTTAAAAACAACCCGAAACAATAATAAAATAGGAGAACAAAGTGTGAGTGGGTGGTAAGGTCACCAGAACCTTGTTCTTACTGAATCGCTGTCTCCTGTGCTCAATATTAGTTGGTGTCTGATTCTGATACCATAAAAATGGTGGCCGGAGTGCTCACCCCGATTTGTTTCTCTCTCAAGTACTGGCTTAGTTATCTGTGCTACTGCCAAATCCACAAAACACATGCCAGGAAGGAGGGAAAGATCTAATATTGTTGAAAGTGCCCTGCAGATAAGATCAGCTTTGTGGTGAGCTTTCAAGCCCGTGAGAGACTTCCAGCTGGATCACATGCACGATGTCTGCTCCCAAAGCCTGGCCTGACACAGTGGGACACGGTCAGTAGCGCAGACTGTCCATCCCTGGGATAGCCTCAGGATTTGTGTTTATGGCGACTTGCAGCTTCCCTTCACTGTCAGGGCACACCTGCATTTGCCCTTTGGGAAACCCTTTGCTAAAGTGCCATGCATGGCCCACACATGTTACATGGGAGAATCAGGGATTCTCCATCTGCCACTTCACCAAGCTGTTCCTTGCCTGTACTCTCATAGCAAGTAATCAGGTTTTTGCCTGATATGTGGTGATATTCTATTGCAAAGATTTGGCCCACAGAAATTGATAGTAAACTACAAATAGAATATTAACTGGACTGTGAAATAACTAAACTAAGCAGATAGCTTTTTTTCCTTATTGATTACTCATTTAACATTTTGAGTTAAACTTATGGTAGAGACTCTAGTGAACAGAGATAAAGAATGATAGCACTTATCTTCTGTACAAGTTCAAGCATTATGAAGGCATTACACTGATCATTTTAACACATCCCCCCTGTATATCCTCTACAGATCTACTGACTCTAATATCATACACGGAAGAAAACAATTTTAATGGGCAGTGTCCCAGAACAGTTCTTAACACAGCTGATCTATTTTTGTGAGATTTTCCTGCATGTAATTCCTAATATGAAGTGGAGAATGGATGATTTTTAATATATGATTCTTTTTTATTAGGCATATCCAAAACATTTAAAAACAGATTGTGTGAACTGTATAGCTCTTACAGTTATAAATGAAATCTATTCTTGCAGTTCACATCATACAGATGAGGGACACTACTGGCTCCTGGTGGCTAGTTTAGGACTTCAGAATTCTTGAAGCCTGTAGGCAGCCTGGAGAACAAAGCCATCCTTTGGCATTAAGGGCTGTGAGTTGGAATACTGCAAAATGCTGTTATTACTATCTGCTCCAGTGTGATACAAATGAACACACTCATGCTTGTTTTAAGCAACAATGGCAAAGGATGTGTCCATAAATATTTCTCATGTAAAAAAGACAAGCTTTAAAAAAAAAAAATCAAAATCTCAGCCATGTAAATATGAGCTGGAAAAATCTTTGGCCTTTTAAATCGGAAAATTAAACTAGACATAGTTAAGGTTCATCTTTCCCTACTCAGTGTTAATATTCATAGAGCCAAAAGGAAGATGCTGGCTGTCTCTAGTTGGACGAGGAATACATTTGAAGCAAGTTAACTTTTGTTGTGCCTTTTCCCCCAATATTTTTCCCCATCAACTTAATTTGAAATCAATGCAAGTTTTACATGCAGGACTTAGGACATGATCCAAAAAGCAAACCCTTTTTCTATGCATCTTTTTGGTGTACAATCCTATTTTTATGGCTGATCTTTTCTAGTGTAGCTCATGTGTATGTTACATCTTTCTAATCTGACTGATCTATGCTGCATATGTGAGGCTTGGTTGCTGAATGAACTGCCAGAACATTTAGCAATTTCTCCTGATGCTTCACGCCTCTTGGATGTAACACATGCCCCATATTCATAACCAGAGATGTAACACGGCAGAAACCATTTTTGTTTTTACAGCACCAAGCAGAGTGGGGCGCTGGTCCATGACTGGGGCTCCTAGGTGCTATCATAATTCAAATAACAATTTGAGAAAACCTGCATATTACAGAAGCAAAGCATGAAATTGTTGGAACACTTGAACAGAAATGATACCTTGTCTTGCTACTATTAAGCTGGCCATGCAGTCTGGAACGCTTGTTCCTGCAGCTAGGAAAGTAATGCCCATGATAACATCAGGGATCCCCAGGGTGTATCCAATTATAGTAACCTGCACAGTAAGTAAAAACAGCCATTTAAAATAATTGGGAAGTCTTTCTTATGTCTGATACTGTATTTCCAATACATTTGTGATTCACTCTTCACTTCAGTTTCTGGATGTGGCTGTTATGACAGTTACACACACACACATTTCTATAAGGAAACAAAATCATAGCAACAATCTGACTAACAACCTCCTACTAGGAAAAAATAAGTACTTGTAGGCACATTCTTAAGGGTTTTATGAAAGACATTTAAAGTGCTCCACTTTATACATTTGTAACAAGATGTGCTGGCCCCTTAAGGTGCTTACAGACCGGTGCAGTCTGTTCTTATGTTCTTCCTGGAACAATGGAATGCTGGGTGGTTCCCAGGTCTGAAGGTTGCCGTACAGTTGGCAGCAATGCAGGCTGGGAAGAGGGAAGAACAAAGAACTATAAAAGAGCTCCCTTTGCCATAGTAAGAGAATAGCTTGGGAAGAAGTGAGACCTCTTCTGAGGATCTTTACAGAGACACTCCTAAAGGGAACAGAACATGAGTCTCTCTAAACAAATGGCCCAGATGCAGCTTTGGAAGAGCCTAGGGAGAGACAGCAGCCTGCAATGGGGATCCCAGTAAGGATGGGAGGAAGGGTCTCAAGAGGGGGGGAGTGTTAAAATACCCTGAAAAAGGGGCCAGAAAGAAGGCTTAATAGCCAGCCACCTAAGCAAGCCTAGGAAGTAGCCTGTGGTAAGAGTAAGAGTGAAGCTGGAACATTTGAGACTGGAGCAGACAGCTACTTCGTTGCTCAGGGGATTAGGGCTGGAGCCTGGGTAGAAAGGGTGGCATGGATTCCCATAAACCTCAGTGCTGCCACCTTGAAGTACTGTGCTGGTACTCCTATAAGAAAAGCCTATTTGTAGATCCGTGCAATCAAGGGGCTCTTTTTGGAATCCCTGCAGTCAAGGAGAAGAGTTCCCACAGACTCTTAAAGCAGGCAGTGGCCCAGAAGCCTAAAGTGTTTGCTCGGACTCTTTTTGTTGTTAGAGTTGTGGTTACCCCAGAAAGGATGGGGTCTTTTTTCTAACTTAGCCAGAAGATTAAATTAAGTTATCCGATCACTAAGACATTTTCCCACTGAAAGGGCAAGTAACTATGTGGACATTAAGGCATGGATGCATCTTGAAAGAGATCAGAGACACTGTTACAGCATCTCTGAACACATCCTACTTTTGGTCTTTCCACAAAACTCCCACTGTTTTCAACAGAAGTTCTGAAAGTCCAGGGTAGAGAGCATGGTCTTACTGAAGTATAGATGCTATGAAGTTGTGGCAATTTGGTACATCAGCGAGAATTAATTGTTGGAATATGAATCTCTCAAATAGTTTTTGCTACATATTATAAAATCAGGGGAAGAGGGTTTTATTTTATAATATAATACTTTAAATATTAACTTAAGGGAAAATACTGTATCCAAGTGGAAATGGAAAAATAAAATAATTCCCAAATGTATAACATACTGACAGAGCTATCGGTATGTATCCCAGACAAGTAAAGCTGTGTCATACAACTCACAAGCCTTAAGCAAGTTATGAAGATCAGCTGCTTGTAAATGAAGATGCTTCCAAAAGGTCACACGAAACTGTTACATATTTCATTTTCCAGGATATGTATTATGAAAGAGTTAGATTTTTTCATTTTACTGATTTTTTAATTGAGGAAAATATAGGCATGTGAATGCTTTATCTACCCTGCGATTGACCTACTAGTCTTGCAGCAGTACTAACATAACTTTTCATTAGCTTTGCCTCTCTCTGAATAGAAAAAAGATGCCTTTTTAAACTTCCAAAAATACTTCTTTAATTACGAAGAGTCTAACTTTACTATTCATGTCTCTTCTGAGTGAAAATGTACATTTAAGCTATAAAAATTGAGGGAAAATAAGAGTGAATCACCTGGACTAGCGTTTAAAGTGTGTTTCAGAACGGATCATACCTGATATATCTTCATCAGAGCCTACATTTTTGCACACATTAAGAGCAACTGAAAAGATGTATGGGTAACCTCTATGGCACTCTTACTAAAAAGGATAATAATACTTGCGACTAATATAGTCCATTCCACCTAAAGCATTTCACACTTGGTCTATCTGATCCTGCTCCCCTTACTACTCACCTGAGTTACTGTGTGAGTATATTTCAAGATCAGGCCTTAGGGCCATATTTTTAAAAGTATTAGGTGCCTAAAGACACAGATAGGCACCTAGTGGGATTTTCAAAAGCACCTAAGCCCTAACTCCCAATATTAGGAAGTAGGCACTGAGGAATTTTTGAAAAAAATCACACTAGGCCCCCATCTGCATCTTTAAGTGCCTACCTTTAAAAATATGGTCCAAAAGTACTGTCCAGAAGAGAGACTAGCACATAGGTCAGATATTAGAATAACTACTAGACGGCACACATGCCATCCCAATGTGGCTACGTTCTTCTTCACCTAAAACAAACTGGGACTGGAATTGAAGACGTTCAACATCTGGCCTGTGTATTTCATTTCTTAAAACAAGGTTGTGTTGTTTCCACTCACCATCCACACCATAAAATAGGAGAACAAAGCAATCCACAGAGTGGATAAAATGAATGTCAGCATAAAAAAGTTCTCCCAACGTGGTTTGTTGCAGTTTGGAATGGTACAAAAGAGCAGGAATAGCAATGGCCATGTGACAATCCATTTGACTTTGTTCATTTTTCCATCTGCAGAAAGAAAGGAAAAAACAACATATTTAACTTTCCTATTCCTGCTGTGCCATGTCCAGTTACATATGTATGCACATTATGTGGATAGAGGAGAAAATAATAAATAGGCTTGGTTGCAGCTGTGCATTTTGGTTTGAGGGTCATTTGTGTCCCTTGCACCATGTCCGCAATTTCTGTCTCTCTTTATAATACGGCGAGTTCTGCCCTTGGATGCATGTGTAGGGTTCCCACTGATTCAAACCAGACAATGTACATACATCCAATGTTGAAATTGAGCCACAATGTATTGCTCTTTTGAATTTCAAACAGAAGGATGGTAGTACTGCCCTTTCAAGGGCATGTTATCTTACCATTAAGCCCCTCACCTGAAATAAAAAGCAAATTATAACTTTTTTTTTTAAAGGAACAGAGTAAAAAAATGCCCACTTCTGTGCAATATCAGTGAACGTTTTTAGCTGATATAAAAAACAGACGCTGGCCTTCATTCTGAGCTGTGCCTGTGAAGGATCTCGTGCCAGAAAATTTGCAAATCACAGTTTACTATCTGCATAACAATATACTCACTCTTGCTTCACAGACAAGATATATGAAATGCCAATGTTTCAGAAGTGTGAAGTGTTGCAAATGTGCACGTAAATTTAAATTATTGAGACCAGAGGCAAACTACAGGATTTTCACAGACTAAGGATTATATTCATACCCTTGAGACATTTTTCAAGCATTCTACAAGTTTGTTTTTCAGGCTGACAAATGAGGGGCACAGTCAAGTGCCCTTTATGTAGTTTTATTTTGGGTACATTTAAGCTGGCAGGGGATTTCTTGGTGCTTGAAACAGTATAAATGCCCGGATCATTGTGTGTGCAAGATCTATACAAATGTGCTGTTTTGAAACAGATGGATAAGATAATCACACCAAAGGAAAAGAATTAAAAAAACAGATACATCTCCACTGTAGTCAGAGTTACACAACTGTAAAACAGGTGTAAGTGAGACCAGAATCTGGATCAATGTCCCTCAATGCATTCTTCAATGAAGCAAAAATTAGTTGCAGAGAGAGCAACAAACAATATCATGCTGCCTTCAGGTTTAAAAGATAGTAGTAAAGCTGAAACTCCAGCTTTCCAGTGCTTACCTGAGCCTGTGCTGCAATGAAGACAGCTGGACCAATGCTTTGTAAAAGAGATTTCTATTTTTTGTCACAGAAATATTATTTGTTTAGGCCTTGATTTAGCAAAACTAGTGGAAAGTCAATGTGAACATTCATGGTTTAGCACAGGGATCTCAAACTCAAATGACTAGGAGGGCCGCATGAGGACTAGTACATTGGCTCGAGGGCCGCATCACTGACCCACACACATACCCCCACTGCCTCTGGGTGCCCCCACTCCACCCCTTCCATGAGGCCCCGCCCCACCTCTTCTCACCCCTTCCCTGCCCCCGTTCCAACCCCTTCCCCAAAGTCCCGCCCCAACCCTCCCCTCCCTGCCTCTATTCCAACCTTCCCCAATCCCCGCCCCACCCTGCCCCTTCTCCGTTTCCTCCCCTGAGCGCATGGTCCCCGTTCCTCCCTTCCTCTGAAAGGCTAAGCGCCACCAACAGCTGTTGGCGGCAGAAAGTGCCTAGAGGTAGGCAGAGGAGCAGGGACACTGCACCTGGGGAGAGGGGTGCTGGAGAGGGGAGCTGGCGGCTGCAGGAATAATCTGTGACCACGTTTTTGAGACCCTGGTTAGCATTTTCCTTAAGGTGCTTTGTTGATCCTGGTCTTAAGTAGGATCCCTATCAGGGTACAGCCCTCAACAAAGAAAATGAAAGACAGCAATTGCAAATGCCATACTTGTTATCTCGCAATACAGGATCTCTTCTTCCATGCGACAGAGAAACATACCAGCCTGATTCTATTCTAGTGTAAATCAGATCTAAGACCAACGAAGTGTTCCATCAAGTGAGAGATCAAATCAGGTCCTTATTTTCCAGTAATTTAGTGAGACAGTTGCCCACTCATCCTGCAGTTGGAGGATTGCTTCATTAAAGAAAGCATCCAGAACATTAGTCTGGATCTGGTCTAACTTACACAAGTTACACTGGTGCAACCAGGGTCGTCCGGAGGGTGGGAGGGCGCAAGTGGGGCATTTCCCTGATCATAGCCTCTTCCCAAATCTGGACCTTAGCATCCAAATGTGGGTGCCTAGCATGAATCTCCAGCTTAATTACCAGCTGGATCTTATCTCGCTGCCACCAGACAGGAATTACAGCGCCTGCCTCGCTCTGGTCCCCAAACTTTCCTTGGAGGACCCCAAGATCAGAGACTCTGAGTCTCACAACAAAGGAAAAGTAACCCACTTCCCTTCCCCCTCTCTCTCCCACCCAGACTTTCCTCTCTGGGCTAACCAGAGTACTGATGCAATCTCTTTACATCACAATACCAAGAAGCATGTCTCCTCTATTCCACAAAGACAAACCCAAATACAGGAAACAGAATGATTCTATCTCTTCCCTCCACCAATTCCCTGGTGCTGCAGAGTACCTCCGTAGATCTACACAAAGAGAATTCCCTCCCCTTCGTTCCTTGAGCCTACCAGAGAGAAAACTCAACAAGTCTTAAAAGAAAGCTTTATATAAAAAAAAGAAAGAAAAAAGACATCAAAATATTCTCTGTATCAAGATGACATAATACAGGATCAATTGCTTAAAGAAAAATGAATAACAACCTTATTCAAAAGAGATACAATTTAACATTCCAGCAAGTTACACACATGTAAATACAACCAAAACAACATAAAAGCCATATTTGTTTCTACCTGTACTTACAATTTGGGAAACAGAAGATTAGAAGATAGAAAGGACCTTCTCATAGCTGAGAGACAGACAAAAGAGACTCAGACCCCAAAAATTCTCTCCCTGACTTTGAAAAATCCAGTTTCCTGATTGGTCCTCTGGTCAGGTGTTTGGTTCCCTTTGTTCCCTTTACAGGTGAAAGAAACATTAACCCTTAGCTATCTATTTTTGACACCTGGGCCCCCAGGTGGTCCGGGACTTCGGTGGTATTTTGGCAGCGGGGGGGCCCTTCAGTCGCTCCAGGTCTTTGTCGGCATGTTGGCAGCAGGAGCCCCTTCAGTGGTGCCGAAGAGGCAGAGCAACTGAAGGGCTCCCCGCCACCGAAATGCTGCCGAAGACCTGTACCGCCGCCATGTGAGTACAAACACCACAGCTCCCTCGTTTTGCCCCAGGCCCACTGAATCCTCTGGGTGGCCCTGTGTGCAACCGACTAACACAGAGTTACTTGTGAATTACACTAGTGTAGCTGAGAGCAGAATAATTCCTGTCTTGTTTGAAGTATTTTAATCTTTTTCAAATCTATATGCTTTGCACTGTATATAAGAAGCTTTGGGAGCCAAACATTCCTAAGACACAGTGCTACAATGAAAAGTCTTATATTAATTTTCAGTATATTCCTCTAATGCTGTATGTCCCTATTTCCTCACAAAAGAGCTTTACAAACTTTATACTTGCAGGAATCACTTTCCCATTAAAATGTGGCCATCTCTAGGTACAAGTTAACAGGTAAACAACACACAGCACAACGGTGATGAGAATGGAATATTGGTCAAAGCCCTACTTTTAAAAAAAGGATTTATAAGATTTGCAATATCCACATATAGCAGACAGGAACTCAGTTTTAAAGTTTCACCCAAAACCCTCACACTTGGTAAACCATACAGTGTGATGCTGGAAGACCAGGTGCCAGCTCATGCCAAAGTCCCCATGTCTCAACTGAACACTGACAAATACATAGCTGGAATCAGTCTGGCTTGCCTATGTGTTAGTATTTTAAGTCAGGTATTAGAATGGTAAGAATGAGTTTAGGCTTTACTGAATGCATGTGAATTGCTGCATGCATTAATCTCACTGGTAACATCTGTATCTCATATTGTAAAGCAGTATTTGAGTGGTTGTATTGTGAGCCTCTGTGACTATGTAAATCACCAGACAGGAGAGAGACATTAAATTAGCGTGAAGGGCTGCTCATCAACAGAAGGTTTAACATCCTTCCCAACAGGAAATGTCCATCAACACCAGATGTTAAGAGGATAAAATACTTCGGTGTTCTGCTCTCCCCCCACCCCATGAAGATGAGTCATGCCAGTGGATTCCTCCTCCCTCCCCCATCAGCTGAGTTTGCAGCTCAGAGCACTTGTTAGAAGGGGGATAAAAACCCCAGACAAAAGGAACTAGGTATCTTTATGCTACTTGGTCGGGGAAGGGATCCTCGGCTGCGTAGCCTGCGTTAGCCCTAAAGAATATATAGACCTTGCTGAACATAGAGACTTCTATCACCTTTTGAAACTTAAGATTGTAACTCATTTGTGTGTATATGTTTACCTGCTTTCACCTTGTAAATAACTGTTTCTTTTTCCTATTTCACAAATCTCTATATAGTTTATTACTGAATTGGCTACCATTGCTGTCTTTGGTGTGAGCTCTAAAGTGCCATTGACCTAGGGTAAGTGACTGGTCCTTTGGGACTGGGAGTAACCTGAATATTGCTGTGATTCTTGGTGTAAGGGACAATTTATCACAAAGGGGTGCTCACCTGTGCGGCGAGACAGATTGGCGTACCCATGGGACTGTCTATGGCTCCATGTTTAGGCTCTTGTAGTACTTGAGGAGTTTACACTTGACAATTGGCTGGCAAACTCACAGCCAATTTGAGGTTTGTGCCCTGGTTCCTAACAATCTGCCCTGAGGCTGGTCCTCACACTCTTGAGTTGCTACAGGCAGCATTACACGTGGAACTCGGTTTTATCTAGCTTAGATGGGCCAAAGGCTGTGATGATACTGCCAGGAGTCAAATGCACTGTTGGAGCTCTGGTATTTCAAACTTGATATCTAGGCCATTGAATCATTTCTTCTGGGAATGAAGGAGGAGCAGGTAAGTAGGAAGAGTGCTTTATTCAGTGTATTACTGTGTAACTTAAATTAGGGACTACCAGACAGAGTCAAACAAATGGTCCATCTACGCTGGTATGCTCTCTGACAATGACTTATACCAAATGCTTTTTAGAAGAAAGTGTCAAAATCTCAAAAAAGGACAATTATGGAGAAAGCTTCTTTCTAACCCCAGGTAGTTAGTGGTTGAAACCGGAGTCTCGAAGCATGAGTGTTGACACCTCTTATAAATGTTTATCACAATTGGTGATACCACAGATATTCTTACTAATTCACATAAATCTCAGCTGTAGGGCTGGTTGAGAAACAGGAAAGATTTTATGGACCTTTCTGCAATTTCTTCCTCTGTTTTTCTTTGAAATTTTTAAACCTGAAGAAAAAATGCTGACCATCCCCACTCTAGTCCTTTTTTGAATTCTACCAAGCATTTCACCTCAGTGTAACTGGTGGCAATGAATTCCACTGGTTAATTATAAATTGATCCAGATCCTCAGCTGGTGTAAATTAGAGTAGCTCTGCTGAAATCAATTGAGTTGTGCCCATTTACACCAATTGAGGAGCTGGCACTGTCGGTGTGTTTGCTTTTTAAAAAGTGTTTCATTTTATCAGTTTCAAAATTTGTTACTTTAACTTTTTAAACAAAACAGTCTTTTTCCACTAATGAAAATGAATTTTAAGTTCCCTTTCTCCTGGGTCCTAATTACACTATATAATTTACAGCTGAGATTTAGGACTAATCATCATCAGTAATATTTAATTCAAATTTTGATCTTAAGTCATGTAGTAATGAAGAGTGTACAACTCCATGTAGGAGCTCTTGTACTAACCCAAGCAAGAAGTATAATTCTGCAACAAAATGATGTTATTCTCAAGGGCTAAGGATTGATTGGACTAGTGTATGAAATTTAGTGTATGTAAATTAGCCAATCAGCCTAATTTGTTTCTAAGAGTCTACTGCATGCTAGGCACTTAACAAATGAATATGTTACATCCCTACTGCCATATCGATCATGAAAGCCAGAGACACAACCCAAAAGATTCATACTAGAGCTGGTCAGGAATTCTACATTTGACTGTTTTTTGATGGAAAATGCCCTTTCAGAATTTCAGTTTTTCAGAGTTTGATCTGCAAAACTGTTAGGTTTTAATTTTTCATCCTAAATTGGAATATTGTATCCAAAATCTCAAAAGTTCCTATGGGATGAAAATTCTTTTTTCCCTGCCAGTTCTACTTCCAACAAACAGGTCTTTATTACAGCCTCTCAGATCACTCCGCCTGCACCACGACTGGATCCAGCACGTTACACTTCCCAGTGTATGCCATGACTGGGTTTCTTAAAAGCACAGTCCACTACAATGAAGACAGATGAATTCTTCATGTCAGGGACCTACAAAGACAAATTCTGCTGTCCATTACAGCAATGGAGTTACTCCAGATCTACAAAGAAGGGAATGCCACAAAAATAAAGAAGTTATTGAGTGGAGATGCTCAGTATATCTGTTGTTAGTTCCACTGTTTGTTCGATTTTTCTTATTACTGTCTATTTTGTTACCAGTTCTTTGAGCAGAGAACAGGCTTCCTATAGCTTTTTTTTTTAGCAATGGATAAAACATAAGTACTACTTAAAAGAAAGTCATAACCTGTTACTTCTCCATCCCTTAATGTGAACCTTTGGACTGAAAATTACAAATATAAATCCAGTCACAACAGGGACCAACATCTTTCTTACCAAGAAGGAGAACAATTGGCACAGATATTTTCCTGTCTAATTTATGAAAAATCAGTCTATATTTTGTATCATGTGAATTAGCACAGACATCTGTGCTGTGATAGAGAACAGCAATCCAAAGTCTGATTGCAAACAGAGACACATATGCAGCCCAAAAGAGAAACAGAATTTTCGTCACAACATATTACTTTTAGGTATCTTTGTCTTGTGGTTATAGTTCTGTTCAGTTGGTGGGTTACCAGTGGAATGACCTAGAGCAACATTAAATCTGCACGCTTTTGTTCCAAACCTGTCTGTTCTTAATATTGTCTTTCAAGATGCCAGTGCCATAGGATAATGGGTAGGATTTGCTAACCTCCTTGGACAGTAGCTCTATATTTTTAGTTCTGGGAAAAAATTATCGTCACAAACATACTATTTCATTATAGTGAATTTAGGACCCATCCTGTGCAACAAGGAGTTCTCAATTTCCATTAGGTCAATGGGAGTTCAAAATGATCCACACTTTTACAAGAGGCTTGAAGATGTGGCAATAAATGGGATTTAATTACATGCTTACAGCTAAGCATGTGTTTAAGTGCTTTTTCTGAATCGGGGCTCTAAAAAGGCAGCTAAGCTGTGCCAGGGCTCTTACACATCAGTTCATTCTCAAGATATGCCAACTCAATCTCAGTCTGATGTACTCCAGCATTTCTTAATAACGCTGCTCCAAAGGATTCACAAGGATACCTCCCCTGCAAGGTCAAGTGAGCCGTCTCCATAACTGTATACCTGGCCTCCACCTTCCCAAGAAATGAAATAATCCTGTGGTCATTCCTCAACTCAGTCTCTCCACATTTAACACTGAGCACTGCCTTCCCCTCCTAGATCATTCTGTCTTAAATGGGCGCTGACAGACCAGAGGGGATTCTGTCTTTAAAACCAACATGAGGAACAACAATTTATTAGTTTGTGCACAAGCCACAGGGCTGAGCTGAATTTAAATTCTACTTTAAATTGTGTTATTTAACAACCTCGGTTTGAATAAAGGGGTTATAAGTAGCCTTGATCTCGGGGTGGTGGCGGGGACTATACCTTTTTTTTTTTTTAATACTTTTATAAACTGAATATTTTAAAAAAAAGTTTAGTTGTAACAGGGCTTTAACTGTCTCACTCGTCACATGCGCTGTTTCCACTCTACTTTATATTAACCAAACAGCGAAGTGTCAGATAAGCCTCAGCTCTTAAGACCTAATTGTCCAAATGTTAACCTGAAGATGAGGAGAGATCAAGGTACCCTCTTTTTAGGGAGAACAATTACTTTTCCATACAAGCCAAAGCCAAAATCTGGTAGTATAATAACCCCTTCCCCAGCAGCTGCTGCTGTTGTCTTGTGTGTTTAGAGATGGGCCTAAACCAAACCTAGAACCTCTCTGAAATTTGGGGTGTTTGAAATTCAATCTAGGATTCTGCCTGTATTTTGTAGCTTGAGGCTATCTTTACCTCCTTCACATAACTCTCCCTTTACTCCCAATTCCCATGCCCAAAAGCCTTAGTTCTATGACTGAGCCCCACCACTGAGGGGGCACCACACATAACAGGGAGCAGATCTTTAAGACAGTACTTTCAAATGCAGCATTACTCTGAGGTAGATTAAACTGCACTTACATCTCTTTCAGAAGAAAGATGTTCTGACAAAAGTAACCATGGTGTGTAACTTGAAGAAGCAAATCAAAACCAGAAAAAGATGTGACTATAGAACAGCAGAAAAAAGTTTGGACTAATCCTTGGCCATCTTAACTGGGGCTCTAAAAAAAAAATATTTTACTTTGCAAACTGCAAGCACCTAACGTGGAAAGTCCTTTCAGTGTCTATTCTTCCTAGTGCTCTTTATAGTACAGAAAGAATACATGAACTTCTGATCTTTAAAAAATATATGTTCCTTATTCCTGGCCTGAAAATGCATCAAAAGATAGACAGAGGGAATGCTGGGAAACTGTCTGAAAATTACCTTTCTCCCTAAAGCCAATTTCAAATGTCAGATTTTTTTAGGCTGCTGATTGTACCATGGCTCTTAAACAACAACAAAGCATGGTGTTGTTT
Organism: Chelonoidis abingdonii; assembly: GCF_003597395.2. Taxonomy (NCBI): domain Eukaryota; kingdom Metazoa; phylum Chordata; order Testudines; family Testudinidae; genus Chelonoidis; species Chelonoidis abingdonii. The sequence goes on along the minus strand of NC_133772.1, from coordinate 123,748,506 downwards.
CTTTACGTTTTCCCAATGTTATTGAAGTGGGTGCTTTCGAGAGCAAAGAATAACAGAATTCTCCCTCAGAGTATGAGCATCCAAGCAATAGATAATCATCCCCAGACAAAAGGGGAGTAAGAAAAGCTGAAAATAATGATGAGGATTTTAAATATCTAGTCCCTCTGCTCTTATATAAACTCTTCCAGTTCTAGCTGAACTTTTGCTCTATAATAGGCCTGGTCTACACTACGCGTTTAAACCGATTTTAGCAGCGTTAAACTGATTTAACGCTGTACCCGTCCACACAACGAGGCCATTTATATCAATATAAAGGGCTCTTTAAATTGGTTTCTGTACTCCTTCCCGATGAGAGGAGTAGCGCTGAAATCGCTATTACCATATCGGATTAGGGTTAGTGTGATCATTGTATATACTATAAACTACACGTCTTCTGAGAGCGTCAGCTACTATGTAACTGCACCATAATTATGTGTGACGAAGTCCAACAGGGTGAACACAAAGCTGCCAAGCCTTGCACTAATAGCAGTTGGTCATCTGCAAGCGAACAACCAATCCAATAACTGCTAGCACTGCAATCTGTGGCATGCTCACATAGCACACCACCATAACAATCAATTAGTTGCTCTTGTGTTGTCTATCTAGTTCTTAATCGAAGATGCAGAATTCCCAGAGATGAATCAAAGCGTATCGAATTGTTATTAGGATAAGTGGGATTACATGTATATGCTTTTGTCGGCTGAGCAATATGATAACTCACAGAATTTCGTGCCTCACGAAGTTATAAGTATGAGCATTGCTGTATTATGGAATTCGAGGCACAGCAATAGGATATGTAAAACCACTGTGTATCCCACATTAGTAACCAAAAAGGAGGATGTAACTAGAAGAGGACTGACCCTAAATAATGAAGATTTTAATATCTAGCTTTCCCTCTGCTCTTATATAAACTCCCAGTCTTCCCATGAAGCTTTTGCTCATATACAGATCAAATGGTAATATACATTGTGGAAAAGTTCCTTGGTTCTTAGTGGTCCTTGGTTTCAGACACTACATACTCCGCGTATTTATCTTTCACTTCTCTAGAGATTTTGCAGCAGTATAAATCTCTTGATTTAAGCGCGATCTGATAATCTGAGTTTTAGAATGAAGACATGACCCTAAACCTCGTCCACACAACGAGCATTTATATCAATATAAAGGGCTCGATTAAATTGCGATTTCGTAGTACTCCACCTAGCATTAAACTCGAAGACAATGAAGAAGTGACGATGAGAATAGGGAGGTAGGGCGACTGAAATCGCTATGTTATATTGACCGCGTCAAATTGTTGCTATCTGAGGTTAGCTTAGGGTTAGTGTGGCTGCAAATTGAGGTCACTGGCTTCAGATCTTGATGAAAATGCAGAGCACGACGGTGCGCATTCGAGATTAAAGTTGTGGGGGAGTAAAAATAAGTAAGTAGACACCGAACAGATGCCTTTCAAAGCATCCCTTGCTGACTACATAAACTGTCGCCTGCAGTGGCGCATATCTATTTTTTACCAACTTCCTATGCTAATACCTGAACTATCACCCTCATGCCGGGGTCAGATGCCAGTGCCGAGGTATGTATACTCAGGGAATTGAAGCCCTGCTCTGCCTGGAGCTGAGTTTTTGAATGTTGCAATTTTGATCTGAGGTATGCTTGTAGTTCCCTCTATCTATGTGATATCTCTGTATCTATGTATTATCATCTTTCTAAAGCTGGATAGAGCGAGACTCGCACATGTCGAACCAAAACTCCAAAAAAAAATAAGTAAGTCTCGGCAGAATGGACCATGTCGTTAAGAGTGGCTATTTCTTTGTAAGTAAATACTATATGTAGGGCGCTAATCTGCTTACCGCATGAAGGATGAGCGCCCATGGTACATACTTGGGGTTTAGTAAAACACACACATTTCCTTGGACAAACGACACTGCGAGATAATGTTCATCTGCGGATTGGCAACCCACTAGGAGATATGGTATGAGAAGTTGCTATAGTGAAGGCGCGATGCACTTGTGTAGGAACTTAGAACACAAATATCATAGAAAAAATGCTCGGAACAGAGAGACAACCCCTATCGCTCCTATGGAAGAGGGATAAAGGCGAGTTGTATGTTTATGCTGACAATTTTGACAACACATTTTTCTACATAATAGTAGCATCTATAACAGGAAACTCTTAAATAAACTTGCCTTTACAAAACCCTTATGATCTTCAAACCCTTAATAAACCCTAAATTGGCTGTGACATGTTGATAAAACATCTGTGTATAAGTAACCCAAGAAGAAATCAGAAACAGTGTGAAGTTGCCCTCCGCACTCTATCATATAGTCAGAATTAGTGTGTATCTCCTCTGCATTCTAACGAATAATATACTAAGTCGTGCTATAATATAGTTTGGAATCTCTCTTGAAGGACTTGTTTGTCAAAGTATTCTCGATACCGTGCAATTCAAATTGAAAGACTATTTTAAAGTTGCTTGTAAAGAAAGTGAATGAACCCTTCCCAGCTGGGATCGCTACTGAATATCCCCTGAAATACAATGGTAAACTGGCTGGACAGTGGCAGCCCTTCCAGGATGGAGGTGAAGGGTCCTGAGGGACCACTGTGCGTTGTTCAATGGCTAGAGACTGACGTTAAAGCTCCCAGCTACCACAGTCCCGCAGTCTCCGAAAATCATTTGCATTCTTGGCTGAGCTCCAATGCTGTAGGGTAAACACATTGTCCAGGTGGTTCAGGGTCTATCTCATCATAATTACCCCGCCCCCGTAGATAAAAAAGAGAAAAAATTGTTTCTTGAGCTTTTTATATACCTATGTCTACTGGATGCTGCTGGTAGACACGGTGGCTGTGCCGCTGCCAGCAAAGCTAAACAGTAGCATCTCTCTCTCCCCCCTGGTGGCAGCACGTACAGTGCAGTGGCTGATAGCGCTCGTCATGAGCCCTGAGGTCCTGGTCGGCCTCAAGGTGAGGTCTGGCGCTCGGGGGCGCGGGTAAAATAAGATTTGATTCCCGAGTCTTCCCAGTAGATGGTACCAGAACGGCTGGAACCGTCCTCATCATAGCAACTGGGCTGAACTCCATCACCCTCCCTTTCATGTGTAAAAAAGATTTCTGTTTCTGCACTGGACTATCATAGCCAGTGGGATGTGGGCCTCTCCCCTGCACCATTAATGTCCTCCTGAACTATCACAGCAGCTGAGGCTGCCTCCCCCAATTTATCTCAAGTAACAAGTCAGTGCTTTCTTTTCCGTGCATCTTATTACTCATCCACAAAGGGGGGGACACTGCCACGTCGTAAGCCCAGGAAGGTTTGGGGAGGAGGAAGCAACGACAGTGGGGTTGTCTGCAGGGACACCCTTAGATGCCATGCGCAGCTCATCATTCGCGGGATCTGACACAGAGCAGCCTGTGCTCTCTGGTTCTCTGATACACTGGTTTCTAGATATACTTGCCCCATATCAGACAGGATGGACTAGTTTAGAATACCAATAAGGAGGGAATTGACCCGGGGGGTCATTTCCATTTTGTCTTTGCCGCCCGCCGGGCCGACCTCAGCCGGGGCACCATGATAGCGCGACAGTACAGAACGACATGATATTGCTCTTGTTGTTTTCTTTGTTTTTTTTTTTTTTCGTTTCTTTATTGTTCTCATTCTTCATGTATCACATGCAGACCTTGGTATTCAATGACTGATAACCGTCTCTGCTGGCATGCAAAGGCAAATGAAGTGCGCTGCTGTGTGGCTGTAGTACCAGCTCTGTCACGGCATCCAGTACTACATACGGTGACAGTAAAAAAAGCTGAACAGGCTCCATGAATTGCCGTGCCTATGGCGTCTGCCAGGCATCAGGGAGAAAGCGCGGAAATGATTGTCCTGCCGTTCTTTCCCGGAGAAGAAAATGAGTGACGAATTTTACACAGAACCACCCACGACAATGATTTTTGCCCCATCAGCCACTGGGCTCTCAACCCAGAATTCTAAGGGGTGGGGGAGACTGCAGGAACTATGGGATAGCAACGGAATAGCTACCCACAGTGCAACGCTCCGGAAATCGACTCTAGCCTCGGACCATGGACGCACACCGCCGAATTAATGTGCTTAGTGTGGCCGCGTGCACTCGACTTCATACAATCTGTTTTACAAAACCGGTTTATGTAAAATCGGAATAATCCCGTAGTGCAGATGTACCCGTAGTCTGAAGTGTCTCATCACCTATTCCACTCCGGCCTGTTGGGCCTCAATGATCTGAAAAACATTCTTAATAAATTCAGAAAGACTGACTTAAAACAATGCCAGTGGCATAACTTGCAGCCCTGTCCTCAGTTCAAACCCTTATGCTACCATGAATATTGTAGGACACAGGAAGCCTTTACTGGATCTCCCCCCCACCCCATTTACAATCAAGTCTCCTGGGTACTGAACAAAGCCAGAAATGATAAAACTTCCAGCCACCAGAGGAGTTATTTATTGTAATAGTAGTAAAGCTTTAGGCTCTGGGTAACATTTCCCCTGCGCTCAAGTTCTGCTCTGTGCAGAAATATGAAATCAAATACGGGACTGTGATGCTCCAAACTCCAAACAAAACTGATAGCAAAGGATGTACTGAAAATATCTAGATGGAAAATTATCTTTACAAACATGACCACTCACCCTTGTGTTTATAATTATCTGTTTAAGTTTACAGTGTTTTTAAATTGTCATATTAGCATGGTTATGTGCGTCCACATGTGTAAATAAGCTCAATTTATTCTGCTTCAGAAACAGTAAAAAAAACTGTATAAATGCACTCGTTTGTTGCCATCAATCCATCCAACAGGTGTGTTTCATTAGCAGATCAGTTGTCTACCATGTTTTATCTTCACAGGAGAACAGGTATTTATTATACAATGGGTTCTCTTTCAGTGGGCTCCAGTATACCTCTACGCCGATATAACGCAGTAAAGCAGCGCTCTGGGGGGCAGGGCTGCACACTCTGGCGGATCAAATCAAGTTCGATATAACGCGCTTTCACCTTTAAAGTGGTAAGATTTTTTGGCTCCCGAGGACAGCGTTATATCGAGGTAGAGGTGTATTTCCTAAAATCAACAGCACTTCTGCTTTCCTCATTCACATTTTAGAAATGCGGCCGCACAGAAATCAAAGAGCATTCTCAACTCTTTAATGTTCAACATCTAAAATTCCTCCTTCAGTTTCAAGAGGAGTTGGCATTATTTTTCACTGTATAGAAATGTTGTTTTCTGCTGTTAAACAGCTGTTGTGCATCACCCCAGATGTGGCTACATTTCAGTGGCAGGTGAATTAATCCCTGCTATGTGATCTGTAGAGCATTTTGAAATGAATCAACATAGAAAGTGCTATGTAAATCATCACGATAACACTTTTCCTGTATATAGCCCCTTTCATCAGAGGATTTCAAAGTGCTTTCAAAAAGTGGGTAGTATTAGTCACTTTTTACATATGAGAACCAAACATGTATTTAACCATGAGGGCCTGTGTTTCCACTTGTTATTCTGAACCTCCTTTTTAATTCCTTCTCCTCCAAGAAGTCTTTCTGCCCTGTCACTAACATACCTGTGTGCACCAGCTTACCTTTCATCAGGAGGCCAGTGTAAATAGTTCATTCCAAGGCTATTATTGGGGGTGTGCTGATTAGATTGATCTATGTAGGTTATGTATTTAGTCCCCTCTTCCAACTACCACAGTTATACATCCAGCCCAGCCCTGGAGAACTCCAGATCAGTCTTGAGTTCTTACCCTAGATCTCCACTCAAGCAGCACCTTCACCACTTCTGCACATGGCAATTGGAAATCAATGGCCCGTTTTCATTTAATGTGACCTCCAGTTGAGTTTTATTGTCATTCAACTCTAGCAAAACAACTTCAAATCAATTGCATAGTTCCACCTGACTGACTCTTGATTGTCTCTACAACCCATTTTTGGCATTTTAATTCCGTTCTGTTGTTCATTGTTTAGTATCCTCATTCTCTTGAAGGTCAAACCTACCTGGTGCTGAAAAGGGAGATGTGTTTTCATGCTCATTCTCCTCCTCTTGATTTTCCACAATGATGTTCCCATTTTCAATATTTTCATGTTTCCCATTTTGAAGCGTTTTGCTTGTGCCATTGGCAGAGTGGATCAGTCGCTGACGCTGCACAGGAACACAGACCAAAAAACCAAAGTAATCTTTGAAAAACTCTTAATTTTGCTAATCTTGTTCACCTGGTCAGTTCTGTTCTTTCAAACCCTAGCACTTTGGAGACCCTGATCAAATTTTCAAATGAATCCTATTTTAGCACAGAGTAATGAACATGGCTCATTTGGAAGCATTTGTCACCTATGTCTTCAGGCCTCAAGCCAGGAGTTGGGCTCATACCCAGTGGTGATGCTGCAGTGCTGTACTCCCGGGACTGCTGCACTATCAGTGGTGCTGTCCTTCAGATGAAACATTAACTGAGGTCACTTCTGCCCTGCTCCAATTCCTTCCCCCCCAGTTGCCCCCAGGTAGAATTTAAAAATCCCCTCAGGTAGAATTTAAAGATCCTGTGACACTTTTCAAACGGGTGAGGATTAGCCCTGCAGCATCCCTGGTCTAATTAAACATGAGGGTTTTTCATTGCTTTTGTGGAGCACATGTTGCTATGCTCACTGCACTACAGTAGCTACAATGGTTGCTATTCAAAATAAATATTCACCATATAATGAGAGCTGGGACACTGCACTAATTTCATACATTTCAGAAAGGCATGAGCTGTGCTATCTTAGGTGGAATGATGCAATAACTATTGGCAAGTGCTGTCTTTTTTAATGGCAGCTGCTCCAACTCACTTGAAAGTGCTTTACAGTACCTTGAACATGAAAGGTGCTGCCAGCATGTGAAACAATTCTAAGCCTAGTGTAACTGAAAAGGGAATTGAAAGTAGAGAGAACTCAAATCCACAATACATTGCCAAACTTTGGTGGTTTGCATACAGTAGAACCCACATCTGGTTTGGGGTTTAGTTTTGCAAAACTAAAAATACCAGCTTTCTGGCCATTTCACTACTCAAAAATACTTTCTTATGGATCAGCTAATTGGCTGGAAAGCAACCTAGCTGCTGCTTAGTGGTTTAGCTGAACTTCTCCCACTCCTTATACTGCACCATAGAGCTCACTTTCTAAAAACATATTTGTGTATGGTTGTTAGTTGGATCCACCCCACTCCAAACATGCAGAATTTCTGCTAAACTGCCATGGACTGTTCACAGTGTGCTATTGTCCTGGGAGCTGTGTTATCTCCTCTGTGTTATTGGAACTTGCAAGAATCTATTTTTCCTATACTTGTAAATCCCAAAATAAAAAGCCCTTCACTTGGACTTCATGTTACTCAGAAACAAACGATGAAATCCTAGCTCCACTGAAGTCAATGGGGTTTTGCCATGGACTTCATTTAAGCTCAGGACCTTGTTGTTTGACCATTCTCAGGACTTTTGCTGCAGGATTATGTGGAAGACAGGCTATTGCGGTGACAACATGTTCACCGAGGACTAATCTGAGCCTGTCTGAAGAAAACGTCCCTTGTGAAAAGTTTGATCAGCTTTCTCCTTTGTTACATATAACTCAGGACTATAAAGGTTAAACGCATTAGGCAAATGTCTGATGTGATTTGAAGCTCAAGTACTAAAACAACTAATAAGGTCCTATGGTTGATTTATCTATGTTATCTTCCCTCATTTCACTACTCTTGTAAGTGCTCAAATGCAATTCCAGTGGCTAAAGGAAAAAAATCCATCTTCTTCTAGCAAGAGGAGCTTCTTAATCTTTACTCCCCTTGCACCTTCAAGGGTCCCCCTTCCACCTTCAAGGGTCCCCCTTCCATAGTGACCTAACCTTCAGTGAAAAAGGCTTAGTATGACGCCTATCATCCTGTCCTAGGCACCAATCAATATAGTCACTAGAAAGTGACTTAAGTCTCTGCTGTCCTAGGAGCTGAGTTGGAGAGTCAACCTGTAATTCCAACGCCAAAAGCATCTCTATAAAAGAACACTGAGTGGGAAAGTGGTCCTTTGGCAACCCCCCTTCAAGCACTCATTTATTATTCTCTTAGTGACCTTACCTCGTTAATAATGAGCCTGCTTGCCATCCGCAGCCTGGTTCTGGGTCCAAATTTATTTGTAATCATTATTCGTAAGCCAGCTTCAGGGAAGCGGAATTTCGGGGGACTGGAGCAGATGATCTCATCCACCATGACCACCGGGTTTTTGCCATATTGCTGCTTTCCCTTCACTAGTGACCACAATGCCAAGAGTTAGTTGGGAAATTCATTTCACCAGGCATCCCTTTGCCAAGAGTTGCTCCATTGTGACTCATGCAAGGGATCACAATTACCTGAGTTCTTGAATTTGCTAGCAACAATCCCACAGTGTTTCTTGAGCCTCGCAAATTTGATCATCATTGGCTCTCCCTCTCTACCTGATTCAGACCATGTGTTGAAGGAGGTTTTCACTATCTTGAGTGGAAATAGGTTGGTATGGTTCTTATCTAGCCATTCATATTGGGCCACCATTTTTCTTTGTTTGCAGACCATCACCATTCATCATGGGTTAGCAAGCGTTGCACAGACCATGCACAACGGAGAGAGCATATACAGCTCTTTGAAAACTGTAATGCTACCCAGTTTGTTTAAGGTGCTTAGCAGCTGTGCAGCCTGTGCTCTCTTCCAGAGCCCTGTCAGGGTCCCTCAGTGTTGGGTTCCCAGTCCCTGCAGAACTTCACTTTAATTGAATAGAATATTAACAATATCTCTAACAATATGGGATTTCAAACTATCCACATTTAACACAATTACTCCTGGATAATTGTTACAATTGATTCTTTAATACAAAGGAACTTTAAAATTATACAAAGGTCGGAGTTGTGGTACGGTATTACAATAATAAAAGGCACTATATAACACTAGGAATCAATACAAGTGTAATCAAAGGCTTCTTAAACTTCACAAATCCATGCCAGTATTTTCATAAATGCTACAAACTACACATAGCAAGCACAGCAAGGCTCAGCAGACAGGAGACATACCCATGTGCAGTTAGAAAACAGGGCAAGAAGTATGCATGTGATTGAAATAAAAAATTATCCCCCGAAGTGTGGGGGAGAGAGAAAACAGCATTCTTTACTGCTTGGGTTATTGCCCCTTTTTTTTGGACAGCAGGTTACTTACATTAAGAGGAGCGGAATTTAGGAGGCAAAAGTGAAAGACAATCATTAGTGCATAGTTTCAGTCAGGAAGCAAAGGAAATCTGGGAAAACATTCAACTCAAATGAAGGACTTAGAATTGATCTGTCATGTAAATGCATAGAAAGCTACATACTTACTGAGCCTACATCTGTTATTCACTCCAGTAATTAAATATTTTTGTTTTTTTAGGATGAGGTCAGTTTCAATATACATGCGCAAACTACATCATCTATTGAAGCTTTGCAGCTTGTAGCATCTTCTAACACATACGTTTTGGGATCTGAGAACAGATCCTCCCATTAACGTCCACCCCCAAAAAACTCCTGGATGAGATTGTAAATCTGCAATACACCCTTTTACCCTCTTGTGCTTGAGCCTCTTGGTACTGGGGGAGCCAAAACTTTACAAGACACTGTTTTGTGTTTCATTAAAATGAGGTTTTCGGTGAGGGCATGATGCTCACGTGAAGCAGATAAAGATATCTTAAAGTTTCAAAAGAAAACATGTTATATCCAGAGCATCAGTTAAGTAGCTTTGGCCTTGCAGTTTAATCTACGATGAAGGATGAAACTAGGAATAATTTTGTACTGGGTGAAGGTAAAGCAGCAATTATCTTCACGCTCCCAATATCTTCATCCAAATTTAACGGGATATTGCAGTGGATGCAAAATAATAAGGCTCTCTAGGAAGTGATTGCACTGAGGCTATTTTTCCTGTGAAGCAGTGTATAGCCAAGATAGCCTGAACACTTACAGTTGTGATCTGATTCTCATTTAAAGAAGACTCAACCATAGCAGCCTAACATTTGCTTTAGTAGAGGAAAAAAAATGTTTGACAACAATGCTGGTAAAGAAGAAATCCCTGACACTTTGATTTAACACAGTCTTGCTAGACTAGCAACTCTCAAGTGAGTTTCTCCAGTGAAATCTCCAAAGCACTCTTTGATCGTGCAACTTGTCAGTGAAAACAACACGGAAGTACTGCAGTCACAATGGAACTAATTCTAAAAGCACTAATGAGACTGTGGCAAAACATGCTCAGGTCAGAATAGGGTAACTTTATTTTCCCGAACACCTCTACTGCCTGCCTGCATGGGATTGGCCTGGCCCAACCCAGACTCCTGATCCCTTCCTCCCTTCTGCTCAGGGCTGGCATTGCTGCTCTTCCACCTCCACCCGCATGTTCCTCCATGCCCCACTAGGAAGTGCAACACACTTTTTTTTGGCAAAACTGGGGATTTGTCCAGTTTTCTCTTGCCAGCTGATGATCAGTTGGCAAGAGAAAATGGGACAAAAGCCTGGTTTTGCCCAAAAAGTTGGGATGGCCGGGACAGGGCTTATAAAAGGGATTGTCATGGCCAAAACGAGACATATGGTCACCCTAGGTCAGAAAGACCTTTGATGAATTACAGGGTAAAAACCTCACCATCGAGGTACAGTGCACAAATTATGGGTGTATGAATTACTGCAGCCCGAAGGCTAACACAGCACATTTATTCTGTCTGTTTTTCTCTTCAGTCTGATTCCATCTGTTTCTGGAGACACACGGCCCAGCTCTATATGGTTCAGATGGGTCCCATTTCACAAATGGCATAAATGTTTTTTACAAATAAAGGAAAAGCATTTTCTGCAACTCCTTTGTACATCCTGCAAGGGGAATATCCTCCAGCCATGGTATTTTCTTTTCAGAAATAGGCAAACTTTCTGTTCATCACTCAGGGTCTGATGCAAAGTCTACTAGAATCAGTGGAAAGCCACTCATTGACTTCAATAGGCCACTCATTGACTTCAAGCCCTGTGGCATCTAACCTGTGTTCAGTACAGACTCATAGACTCATAGGTCAGAAGGGACCAATATGATCATCTAGTCTGACCTCCTGCACAAGGCAGGCCACAAAACCCTACCCATACACATTTATAACAACCTAACCTCATGACTGAGTTAATTGAAATCCTCAAATTGTGATTTGAAGACTCAAGCTGCAGAGAATCACCAGCAAGCGACCATGCCCCACCGCGAGAGGGAAGGCGAAAAACTCCAGGGCCTCTGCAATCGCCCTGGAGGAAAATTCCTTCCGACCCCAAATATGCGATCAGCTAAACCTGAGCATGTGGGCAAGACTACCAGCTAGCACCCAAGAAGAAATTCTCTGCAGTAACTCAGTTCCATCCCATCCAACATCCCCTCACAGGACCATTGAGCAGACTTATCTGCCGATATCCAAGGATCAATTGCCCAAATTTAAACCATCCCACATAAATCCCTCCATATACTTATCAAGCTTTAATCTTAAAGCAGATAGTCTTTTGCCCCACGTACTTCTGCCTCGGAAGGCTTGTTCAAACTTCACTCCCTAATGGTTAGAAACCTTATCTATATTTCAAGTCTAAACTTCCTAATATCCGATTATGTACCCATTCGTCCTCGTGCCTACATTAGTACTAAACTTAAATAATCCTCTCCCTCCTAACGTTATCCCTGTATTATTTATATGAGCAAGCATATCCCCCGGAGCCTCCTTTTGGCAGGCTAACAAGGCCAAGCTCTTTGATTCCTTTCATAAGGAGATTTTCCATCCTCGGATCACCTAGTAGCCCGTCTCACACAACACACTCTTAGCAGAGTTTTCTGTTACTCAGAGAGAACACAAACTCATGCCATCCGAGGGGAGCATGGGGTCAGTATTTTACTATTATTTATATATATATATATATATATATATATATATATATATATATAAGCCCAGAGCACTGAGCCACGGTGCCTGTACTTTTAAAATGGGAACATTATTAACAGGAGTACAAATCTTTTGCCTTCACTTCTGCATATAGAACTCGTCCTTGAAATTGAATTTTTCTCAGGATGAAAAGTTCTCTGTATAAAAATCCAGTAATGGAACCTTTTATGTTTCACCAGTGGAAGCTCTTGAAAGTAATAAAATGTATGAGCATCAAAAGCAGCTGTACAATATGTGAACCTCCCTTTTATCTGCACCTACAGTAATAGAATTCCCATCACCAGTATGAAGAAAGCACCTAATTGAGAGCAGCTGTTCTTTGTTAGAAAATAATCAGACTTGGTAGGTATGAGCAGGAGCAGATTAAGGTCAGATCCAGCCCATTGAACCCTGGGGTGGTATAGCAGTGGATTCTGAAACTTGCTTGCCACAAGTAGGAGGCAAGGCAGCAGGCCAGCTGATGGCAGCCTCCCCACACCCACACACACACCTGAAGACTGCTGGCAGTACCTGAGGAAGGTGGAGTTCAACTCAGGAGGAAGCTGGCCAAGAGCAGCCCAAGGCAGAGGCAATGCAAGGTCATGGCACGTTCTTGCCCAAGAGGAATGAGGTGCAGCAGGCAGCCATGTGACTGTCTTTAGGAGAAGGATCTTGTTGCCTGATGCACAAAGTTGTGAGGCAACCTGGATGAAGCACCTCTCCCACTAACCACCACAGTTCCTTCTCTATCCCCTCATCTTTATCCTATTCATGTTTTCTCTTCCTCTCTCACCCTAGGCAGGTCCCTTTACTTCCCTTTGTCCACTGTCCCCATGGTAATGCCCATTCCCACATTACCCCAGCTCTGATTTCTAGTGATGGTTTGGTCCCTCCCATGTGGTCTCAGATTGTGGTAAGAGGGGGAGACTGCGGCTGGGGATGAGGAAGGGGAGGAGCATCAGATATGGGGAGGAGGCTGGCCTCAGATTTCAAGACAGCAGAAAAATTAACAGAGAAGAAATCTGTTGTGGGGAAAGTTTGAAGGGAATGAAATTTGGGTGGATCTAAGCTATTTTTAGCCTCCTTATGTAATGCCTCTGAGAAACTCAGAGCACTTTACAGACATTAATTAGTCCTCACAACACGCCCATGAGGCAGATAGGGGTAAGTAACTATTCAATATTATTAGCCCCAATTTACACAGTGGCTAGAGAAATTGAAATTTAAAGAACATATGACTTGGGTAAAGTCACACAGCAAGATGGCATCCACGCCAGAAACGGAACTCAGGTGTTTCAACTCCTAGGCCTGCATTCTAACCATCTCCCTGGTGGAGCAGATTAACCTCAACATCCCTTGAAAGGACTCTGACCAATTAAGTGATATGCAGCACGTCCAGCTTTTTGTCATATAGGAAGATTATTCTCTAATTCTGAGGAAGATTATTCTCTAATCCTGAGGAAATCTCCCATGCATCCAAGAGAGAATGGATAGTTCACTATGCAATAGCCCTTCTGTTACCTGAAGATCCAACATAAAGAAGGATCATAATACTTGCTACAAAGTGATTTTCTCTTAATCATGCCATGGTTTCATATAAGAAATGGATTAATTTATTTGATTATTAATATTTATACTAGAACAGTGCCTATGACCCCAACTGAGACCAGGGCCACATTATGTTAGGCACAGTACAGTATTGTAAAAGACAATGCCTACTCTGGACAGCTCCTAATCTAAATACACAAGGTAGAAAAGGGGAGGGGGCATATTCATACTGCAAGTCTGTGGTGAGGTGGATTGACCCAAAATGCACTGGGTGAACAGAGCCTTAGCCCACCTCTCTCATACCACTAGCCACCCTTTCCAAATGCTGCCCACATTTCAAGAAGATGTAGCTTCCAGATACTTGAAGTTGCTTGCAAATAATGAAGCAGCAAGACCTGACTAGCCAGGAAGGACTCAAGGAGTGAGAGGGACTGAGCCAGGCAGCAAGGACTTGGTTCTGAAGACAGGAGGAGATATAAACCCCAGATAGAAGAAAATGCAGAAGCACTGAAAGATTCGAGAAGAACAAACGTGCTGACTCTCTCATGCTGTAGTGGCAGCAGGAAACCATCTTCCCCATGTGGCTGCCAAACCCTTCCCCCCCCACTTTCCACATCTATTTAGGAACCGACCTTGCCATCCTAGCACTCAAACTCAACCTCACATTAGGATGGTTCCTTTTGCCACCCTGGCCATCGCACCCCAATGCAGGTGTCACCTACTGCCTGGAACTTAATTCTTACACATCTTAAAGTGAAAATGATCTTCTGTATACACAGCAAAGAAAATATTTCATTTATAGTTTTGTAATTCATTCGCCTATTGTTGAACCAGAGAGTAGAAGACAGCAATGCTGCAAGTGTACAAAGTAGCATGTTTCCATCACCTCTAGAAGGAAGTATGATTCTCAAAGTCTTGGCTGCACTGAATTTGTCAACTTAGTCTAATAAATATGTCATTGTCCTTCTTGCTTAAGGTTGAATATTATCACTGTTTTGATCACCATTGGAAAAACCCCCACCCACAATGTATGTCAACTCTTCGTCCAACTCCTGTCTGCTCAGCCTTACCTTTCCATAGCAATGGCATGGATGGGTCATCACAGCTTATGTCATAACATTTATTACCATCTTCCAGCTCATTGCTGACCGTGTTGCCATTCCCAGCGTTCATGCTTTTGATGGTAAACAACTTTTGCATCTTCACATTGTACCTGAAAGTGCAAAAAGATGGGTCTGAGAATGCTGGATTGTTGGAATACTTCTCCAAACTCCCAGGCTGATACAGTGTAACCCAGCCCACAAGATTATTTTGTGACAACCTACATTAAGCTAGGAAAAGCCAGAAAGTATCAAACTCAGTACTGCAGGAATGACTTAGCTTTGCCCACCTGAGGGACATTTTGGCAACCTGACAGAAGAACAAGGACTGCACCTAGCTTGCAGGCTTCAGAAAGCAGTTTTAATTCAGAAATACATTCCATGGAGGATATTTAGCTCAAGGTGAAGCATTGCATGCTGGATGTGAAGCCTCAGAAATCTTCGTCGCTCTATCAAAGAGCATGAGTGCAGCAGCATACAGAATAGCATTTGGCCCCCAGGACAAGCTTTGGACATGCACAAACCACATCAAGGGATCTTGAAGCACATCCTCTGTATACTGAGAGGTTTCAGTATACACAAGGGGCTCTTCTGTCTCTTAAGAATTTAGTTTGTTCCACCTCACGGAACATAAACTTTATAAGATTTCTAAAATGTACTGTAAATATACAAGCAATTACATTTAAATGAATGTCATTGAAATCTATGTCAGTCACAGATGCCACATTGAATATAGCCCTTCATTTTAATAAGGGTTTTGCATTAACCTCTTCATGTTCTGCAAGCTGTAACAGAACCATTACACAGCAACTACTTTTATGACATCAGTCCTGAGCTGCTCTTCTCCTTCCTTAAAGGATTACCTCCTTATCTCTGAACTCTTATGAGCAGCTTTCTGATTTAAATGCCACCATTGAGGAAGTCATTTAAAATATTTATTTCACATTATAATGCATGTTATCACCCTTTTGACAGAACTGAGAGGGAAGGATTTCTGTTGCAGTGAAAACTGCCAAGCAATGAGGACTTTATTTCCTGGGGAAAGAGGAAAATTAAACCATAATCAGGCTCTGCATTACCAATGAGTTGCTCCAATGCAATATCTTTGGGGGTTGGATTTGTGGGCTAGGGGCCTGTCTACTCTGCAGTTGGGAAGTGTGACTGTAGCATGTGTAGACATATTTGAGTTAGATTTAATCTGGCTAGCGTAACAGTAAAGACAATGAGGCAGCTGCTCGACTATCTGGGGTCCCAGGTGGGCAGGACTGGCCTATACTGCCATGATTTCACTGCTGTTGTTACTTGAGCTAGCTATGATCTAGCCAGATGAAAGCTAGCTTGGGTATGTCTACATGTGCTCCAATCACACCTCCTGATAGGAGTGTAAATATACCCAAAGACATACTAACTATTCAATGGCCTTTTCTCCAATGCTGTGCACCAGCATACAAGAGCTCAAGGTGTGATTCTCAGGAGGATTCTCTCACCCTGTGGACTGACAGGGGCAGCCCTATGGGGACAGCTGGCTAAGCCCCACCATGAGAAAGAATCCACCCTATAGTGACCCTTCTAGTTGACCTAGTAGTGGTGCTGATGGGCTCAGGAAGGCCCTAGTGTTGAAGGGGAAGTTGAGGTCACACAGGAGATGGTTTTGGTGGGCACAAGGTAGGAGTAATGGGAGGGCAAGAGACAAAAAGGGGGTACTGACTTCTCCATCTCTTCAGCTAAGCAGACTATACCTCATTTCCTCCTAGGGGAGGGATGATTCATAGACTGAGGAGGAGCGAGAAGTGAGGGTGAAAGATAAGGATAAGGGCATCAATACATGACATGTCTGGCAGGGAATGTTCTTGTGGTGAATCCATGCTCAGCTGGCTGCCTGGAGGCTCTTTCACACGGTCAGTCCACAGAGGTTACAAAAACCAGGACAAACTGCTGGTGTCTGTAAAACTAACGGATGCTTGGACAGGGATCTAAAACAGGAAAGTTTCCAATTTGCAAGGACCCACAGTTACTGGCGGTGGTAAAACTGAGAGAGCAAGAGCAGCCCTCCAGAAAAACCTTCTAAAAATACATATGTGTTCTGTTTTACTCATAACCTCCATTCTACTTTACAGTCATGGAGCTAGAGAATCCATTTTTGACCTTTCTCCTCAGCCACCTCTTAGACCTACTGTGCCCTATTATACAACAAAAAATAAACATCCAAAGATTTGCTGCTATCTGCAATACATACTCCAAGAGGGTGTTGATCTAGCACAGAAGTGGGGGAGGTACCACAGGGAAATGAGACTGTCGGAATTCTCCTCAGCTGGAGATCAAAGCATGATGCAATTCCAGAGAAACAATTGCCAAATTACAATTAAAGAGCACAGAGAGGGGAGAAGCACTTACTTCATGATAAGTATGTAGAAGAAATACATAACGATGAGTATAAGGCTCTCCCACCTCAAAGAGAGAAAAGGAAAGGAGAAGAATTAGTAGGGTCATGCATGCTGCTGTAATCTTATGGTATTTTCAGTAGGAATGTGCCACGGGTAGCAGTTTGGGAAGTGTTCTCTGCCTTTGTGTGCACTGAATTCCCAGTGGTAACATTAGAGGGAGTTTCAAGGGCCCAGAAGAAGCAAAACTCCTTTGGGCTTTGAACAACATACATATTATGTATATTTCACTTCAACATTTTAGAACTGTGCTAGAGCTATGGAAGACAGAGCTGCACCATTCCAGAAGCAGTGACCAGAGCCATTCTACCAGCAGAGCTCATCACGGACTCTGGAGCGGCTCTTATCTCTTCTTTCAGGAGATGCAGCTTGTTCTCCAGAAGATCCAGGGTTGGCTTCTCAGCTGGGGTTGGGAGGGGAGTGGGTGAGGGAAGGGCCTATGGTATATGGTACCACTGGAAGTGCTAATACTTCTCTATAGCTTCATCTCAAAGAG
Source organism: Chelonoidis abingdonii (assembly GCF_003597395.2). Taxonomy (NCBI): domain Eukaryota; kingdom Metazoa; phylum Chordata; order Testudines; family Testudinidae; genus Chelonoidis; species Chelonoidis abingdonii. The sequence continues at coordinate 123,730,959 of NC_133772.1, read as the reverse complement.
CACTGCAACAGGATTTTGGCTACCCTGGGTGCAGATGTGTAAGGGGATGAAAGTTCTTCCTGCACCCCAGGCCGCACCCTGCGTACTCAGGCAGGATGTTAATGTTTTCTGGTTATTAACTTTTCCTTTAGTTTTCACTATTTATCATACAAAAAAAGAACTAATTAAAGACAGAAAGCAGTATCTCCCGTGGAACAAATCCAGTGTTCACTCACACCCCATTGGCGTCACTGCCATTGCACAGGATGTAAGCACTGAATTTGGCTAAACTGTGATTGCAGGTACTGAACAGTGACATGGAGAACACACTAATTTGAGAAATTAACAACACAACTTACCATACTATTTGCTCATCATATATGAACTGGAAGAGAAAGAAACAAAACAAATTGACCATTTCTGCAGTCCCACTAAAAACTGGTCATCTGCATTGTATACAGCAAGAGAAGAATCTTCACAGAGGAGTATGTATTTATTTGCTATACTATCATTTCCAACCTGAAGCTACTGGAGCTGTCTCCTTCCCACTCTTCCCATCCCAAACCTTCTACCGTACCTACTGTCAACACTGCAACACCAACTCTACAACCAAGATTTGGGCCTTTCTTAGAGGCTGCTATTAAAGTCACTCAGCTAAATGGCGCATGAGAGATACACACACACTGCATATGTTTGAGCGTGAACAACCATGCATCTGGAAGACAGGTAGGGGGCTCATACAAGAGTGTGGTCTATTTTCCAAGATCAAAGGAACCAAGTCCTTTCAAAATTTGCTCCAGAATTGCTTCTCCAGCCATGCAGTCACACAGCTGGGCCATCAGAACAGCAGGTGATCCCAATTTAACTCCATTTTATGTCATCCCTTTGGTTGAATGGGCCATTGCTGTTCTATTTTTATTATGAATAAAATAAATTAAGATGAATCTCCCCCTCCCTGCCACCAAATACTTAAATATAGAAATGTCAGAGTTACTACACTGCTTTGGAAAAATATTATGGTCATTTCAGCTATGCCCAAACTTTGCCTACTAAACTCTGCCTGTATTGGCAATTTATCTGTGGGACAAGCCTAACATGTACTAGAAGCTGCAGATAACAGTCACCCTGCCTCTTTAATATGGTGTGCACTTTCTAAATCCCAACATGCTCCAAGAGAAGCTACTTGGATCGGAATGGAACACTGCAAGTTGGGACCTGTAGTTACTGCAAGGCAGTGCTTAATTTGTAATGAAAGAGGTGCCAGGACTCAAGCAATTTTTTTTACTTCAATAACTGATGTGGCAAACCCAGAGGTGCCAGGACTATGAATTGCCAAGCTCAGAGGTGCCAGGATTATGAACTGCCAAGCTTAGAGGTGCCAGGGCTCACCCTGGCTCTGAGGTATAGCAATGGTCTGTTTTGCAGAGTTTTATGGGCTGCCTTTGGCTATTTGAACATGCCAGCCTTATTCCAAAGGGCTGTATGAAGTTCTTCTATTTGAGCCCTTACTCTCCCTAGTGTACCCTTATTCCTGTAAGTAACTGATGTCAGTGGGACTTCTTATTTGAGTAATCACTTAGCAGTGCAAACAAAGGCTTCACAGTCTGGCCATTTGGAATTAAACCCTGAAACATATTAAATGTTAAGAGGGACACTTACAATGATAAGAAGGATCACAGAAAGTGTGTAGTACATGGAGTCCCTAAACACAGACCACCAGGTGAGATGAACCACCTGAAAAGAAGCACAGTTTTAGATGACAAACAACAGTGATTTCAAAAGTTTGTAAGTAAAACTAAGAGCTTGATCTTAAAATATTTAGCTGCCTGAGTAACTTTACTCATATGTTCATACCCTCTAAAGCCAATGGGGATATAATAGGGATACATTAAAATTTACATGCCTATGTGTTTGGAAGATTAGGCCCTAAAATGTATCTATAATTACCACCATTAATAAAAACCTTATAAATGCCTCCCTTAAGAAAATGTGTTTCTTACTAATGGTATTTTCATTGCTTGTGGTTTTAAGTGAACAAGAAGCAAAGCACAACTTGCTGCAGTTCTGAAAATTAACAATTCCCTCTTAATTTTATTTGGGAGGTATATCAGATTTAATATAAAAATTGTGACATTCATGAATGCATCCTACGGAGAAGGGTGATCAAATGCTTTAGGGTGTAAATAACTCACCACAGGAGTCAGGAAGGATTTTTTTTCCTCCCCACTTATACTGATTGTAACAGGGTGTTGGCCTAAGAGGCACTGAACCAGCCCCTGTTAGCTCAGAACCTGCTAGTGCAGCTCCCATACAGGGGAACTGATTGGAGCTGGCAGGGTGTGGCTCATTCAAGGAGCCTAAGAGTAATCACCTGTGAGCCTGCTGGGGAGAAAGCCTATAAAGTTGGCAGGAATGAAGTGGAAATGGGATGGATGCAGGAGGAGTGAGGAACTGCTAGCTAGGAGCAGTGGTTCCAACAGGAACTAGCTCTCCCCCGGGTGGCTACCTAACTCCTACTGAATTGTACAGAGGTGTATATAGGTGGTGATGGGAACAAACACAGGGAAATAAAAGGACAGTGGGTTTTGCAAATAAGAGATCTCTGGCTGATTTGTACTGCGAGTGATGAAGCACATGTCTACACTGATCAAGTGATTGAGGATGTAATGGCAAATGGGAAGGAATATCAGGTACTGGCCACTTTGGAAAGCTGAGACAACTGCTATTTTGCAGCATTACCTATTTGTAAGATGTCTGAATTATTTCTAACATGATCACTTCCCTTGTCTTATGAGCACTTTCATGCTTGTTTTCCATTAGCATTCCAGTATTTCTCAAACATTTTCCATGCAAAAGGAAAAACTAAGCAACAGAGAGCCAAAAACAGGTAACCTACTAACCTGTCCTGCAAATATCCCACAGACACCAATAATGCAAAGGATGTTGAAAACTGCTGACCCAACAATGGTCCCAACTCCTACATCACCATGAGTGATAAATACACCTGGAGAGAGAGCAATACATTCACAATTAACCCCTATCACTTCATTAATGGCAATGCCTATTTGTTCAAAATGTGTATCAACTGAACAACAAAAATCTGTGATAATTTAAATGTTTAACCAAAATTAGATTAATAATGAGTGCACATATCAGCTGTGTCTTCTGAAGTTTTTGGGCTCATTGGCAGCTATTTTGTATGCATATTTTATGAAAAAGAGATGTAAAACACCTCCACTGACATCAGAACTCTACAATGTAACTGACTTTGAATGTTACAATAAAGCACAAAAACTTTCCCCTGGACAGTTAACATTTAGATTTCTGTCCCTTTAACATCTGCAGGGATGGCACTACCTTCAAAGAACTCCTAGCAGCCACCTTGCGTATAGTCTGAGGTGCTAGGTGTATAGTCTGGGGTGCTACTTTTGATAGGACATATAGTCTAGTGGGTGGAGACTTGCCTGAGTCTCAGGAAACACAGGTTTAATTTCTTGCCCCACCACAGACTTCTTGTGTGACGTGGGCAGGTCACTTAATCTGTCTCGGCTTCAGTTACTCACCTATAAAATGGGGAAAATAGTATTTGCCTGCCTCACAAGGGTGTTATAAGGCACTCAGATACCAGGGTAACAAGGGCATATAACTACCTGACATGACAGAGTGCAAAGAAGAAAGCTCCCATGACCATTCTGAAGCTTTGTTTTCAGCTACAATCTTGTTTGAACAAACAGACTTTGATATTATAGATCCTGTGATGCTATCACACCCCCTCTATGTAGGAGAGTGTATCTGTAGATAGATGATATGGACTTATGTGGGCTTTACTATATTTATATATATTCTCCTTACTATGGAACAAATTCTGCTCTCACTGATGTCAATAAGGTTGCACAAATGTAATTGAAGGAAAATTTGTTCCAGTGAATGGCATTAAAATCTCAACTTTCATCACACAGGTATGTTTAGTAACAGCAGTATCTTCTCAAACCTTGAAGTGACTGTGTGGTAGTACAGTATCACTGCTGCAGGTTTTCAGTATTGAATGGTGTCAGCTGCAGAATGGAACCCAGCAGAACATCAGAAGCTAAAACCTATTAACTCAATTATCTCCTGCTCTAAATATAAAGAAGAATGGTGGCACTTTCATATACCACTGCATGGAAAACCACTCAATAATACAGAGGGGCAGATCTTCAGCTGGCTTAAATTGTCGTAGCTCCATTGAAATCTAACTGAGGATCTGTCTCTGACTTTTAATTTGTTTGCAGTGTTGTAGCCATATTAGTCCCACGATATGAGAGAGACAAGGTAAATGAGATAATATCTTTTATGCAAGATTCAAACTTTCAAGCTACACAGAGCTGAAAAAGAGCAGAGTTGGCCCAATAAAAGATATTATCTCACCTACCTTGACATTTTAATGGCAATTGTTGCACATGCTATTGAGCAGATCCCTTACCTATAATAGATGCAAATAACTCTGGGGTTGAGCTTCCTGCGGCCATGAAAGTGGCTCCAGCAACATCTTCACTCAAGTGTAATTTCTGAAAGAAAAGTGCCTATTACTTCAGCATTGCTGGTCTTTTTACATAGCACACTTTTATAGTTATAGATAGAATCCTTTTATTTTCTTGGTCACAATACCATGAAAGAATGAACTCCCACTATAATACAGCTCAAAGGTTGAAAAAGCCTACATACGAGATATAGACAACATGCTTTGGGCATATAAAATATTTATCCTCTAACCTAGTGGGACACCAGTTAGATAATATTATCAACTTACATTATAATATTTGAACTAACCAAGCTGTTTAGAAAGAGACCACTCAGATTGGGATTCTAGAAGGTGGAATGCTCAGGAATGAAGAGTTTTTAGAATGAAATCATGAGTAATTCAAGAGTTACAGGGGATAACTAGCTTGTAAAATTTGGTAACAGAAGTAAGTGAGTAAAATATAACCTTTGTGAATATGTCTTGCAAATAGTGGGCCTGATTGTGATCTCACTTATTCTAATGTGAACTCCAGTGAGGTACATGAAATTAGACCAGCGTAGAACTAGAAAGAGGACTGTGTCTCACAGACAGATCTATTTTTATTATACCGCTTCTTAAGCTCTAATCTATATGCAGTTACCTCAGAGCTTTTGAGCCAGAACCTCAGTGGGTATAAATGCATCTAGCTCCACAATTGGGCTAGGCCTATTCACACCAGCTGAGGATATTTCCTTTGCAATATTATGGGGAAAATTTTGTTTTTTTTTTGTTTTTTTTTGTTTTTTTGAATCTCTAGATTCATCTTTAATATCCCTTCCCACTTCCAAGGATAGAAGAGTGCCTAGTGATAAACGAAGCAAGTTAGTATTTTTCAGGCACTCTGCACCATTCTGAGCTGGCAGAAAGGGCTTCATAAGGAACTCATGGCATACAAGCACAACACACAGCTCTCTAAGGGTATGTCTATACTATCCACTGGATAGGTGGGCAGCGAACGATCCAGCGGGGATCAATTTATCGCGTCTACTCTAGACGTGATAAATCGACCCCCGAGTGCTCTCCTGTCGACTCCTGTACTCCAGCTTGGCGAGAGGTGCAGGCAGAGTCGATGGGGGAGTGGCAGCAGTCGACTCACCACAGTGAAGACACCATGGTGAGTAGGTCTAAGTACATTGACTTCAGCTACGCTATTCCATGTAGCTGAAGTTGCGTAACTTAGATCAGTTCCCCCCTCCAGTGTAGATCAGGACTAAGATGATCTATCACTGATAATATGACTGATAGAGTTCAGCATGGATGTGCTAACTACTCTGGATTCTTGTTAGCTGTCCAGCATTCTGGAGATACTTAACAAGCAGAATAGATTTTAAGAAGGATCAACAGCATAAGCAGCAACATTATGGTACATCTTATATATCATGTATCTAAAAGTATGCTGATTGCACATCTGAAAACAGTAAGTAAAGATCACAGCTGAATACTTTGCAAGTATTTGCTGCTACAATCTCTTTACATCTGTTCTCCTGCTGATAAGGATATGTAACTTCTACTGATGTTTGTGAGCATTCTGTACATGTATCCAGAGGAGAGTAAAAAAGATGCCTTAGTAGCTAGAACAGCCGGTCAAAAAATTTCTGTTAATATGAAATTATGTCAACCCCACTCTCCAAATAAGGTTTTCTATTTTACAATCAACTCTATAGTTGGTTGGAAAATTTTCACCAAAATAAATTTTAGATCAAAAGTTTATTTTTCCCCCTATCCTGATCAACTCTAACTAGTATCTGATACATACATTTGTAAAGTGCTAAAATTAATGTTTTACTATAATAGCAGATTATTATTCTCGGTTGTGTATATATTGCACTATATTTTCTAGTTAAATTTCACAGATCTGGTTCAAGTGGGCCCAGTACATAAAATAACTGACTTCATTAGTTACAATAACTATATTCTCCCTTTCCAATTATTCATCCTGTGTTACCTTTGGGTGGGATTTTCAAAAGTGCTTAGCACTGACTTAACTGTGCTCTTACTGAAATTAATAGTAAAACTCTGAATTCAGATGGGGCAGAGTTAAGCCAATGCTTGAAAAGTCTACCTGATACTTATTTCTATACATTAACTCTCTTCCACCACACCATACCCAATCCCAACAGGTCAGAAAAACAGCACAAGCACATCCCTTCTTCTGACTGATTAGTCTTGCTGGCAGAAAGATACCCATGGCCAGCAAATTATAAATATTTCTAGCTCTTCTTTTTCCACGTGCCTTTTAAAACAAACCCATCTAATCCTTACATCACCCCCATACTGCCCCACCAATGTGCTTCAGACCTGTGACAGGAAGAAATCATTTGGTTGTGCCCATTCAGTCATAAGCCTCTTTGCCAAGACTGCTGTCAAGGATGCCAATTAGCGCAAACTGTAGTGGGTTTATGATATGGAGCTCTGTCCACTGGGAAATGGATTGAGGTCATCAAATTCATTTCTAACAAACTCCAGACAGCCATTGGATGGTACAAAATGGCCAAACCTAAAACCTACAAGAAACAGATTTACAAAAAGTGGTTAAATTTCTCTTTCACTTACCTCACAAATTTTCTCTAATGAGGGAACAAAGAAGTCATCGCATACTATAGCCAAGGCATAGAACATATAAAGAGCCTGCGGGAAAAAATAAAGTAAGAAAATGTAACTCAGTCACATCATGTAAAACAGGGAGAGGAGAATAACAGGATGTTTATCCAAATAATGTAGATACAAACCAACACGAATATGTGGCTCCATTTCTATCTGCTACAAAACAACTGTATTGATGAAGTTATGGCATAAAAATATCAGTATGATCTTCTACTTAACAGTATGCTTAGGAAGGGAGGGTATGGAAAGTTAGGGAATAATGAAAATGCAGTAATTTGTTTGTCATGGTATAATTCCCCACTCTGAACCTTAGCGTCCAAGAGATGGGGTACTAGCATGAATTCCTCTAAGCTCGATTACCAGCTTAGAACCTGTAGCGCTGCCACCCAACCAGGGAATTCCAGTGCCTGGTACACTCTGGTCCCCCAAAAACTTGCCCGGGAACCCAGACCCAGATCCTCTGGATTCTTAACACAGGAAGTTAAACCCTTTCCCCCACCGTTGCCTCTTCCAGGCTCCCTCCCGGGTTACCTGGAAGATTCACTGTGATTCAAACTCCTTGAATCTAAAAACAGAGGAAAAATTCACCTTCCTCCTCCTTCTCTTTCACCCTCCCAGACTTTCCCTGAGAGGAAAGCAATCCTATCACAGAGAGAAACCAGCCTCTCTCTCTCCCTTTCCTCCTTCTCCCCACCAATTCCCTGGGTGGATCCAGACCCGTCCCCTGGGGTCTCACACCAGAATAAAAAAACAATCAGGGTTCTTAAACAGAAACTTTTAATTAAAGAGAGAAAAATTATCTTTGTAAATTTAAAATGGAATAGGTACAGGGTCTGTCAGCTATAGAACACTGGGAATACCCTCCCAGGCTAAGTATACAAGTACAAATTAAATCCTTTCAGCAAAAAATACAAATTTCAACTCCTTCCAGCCAAATGCACATTAAACTCCTTCCAGCCAATGCACATTTGCAAATAAAGAAAACAAACATAAGCCTAATTCGCTTTATCTATCTGGTACTCACTATTTGGAATCTATAAGAACCTGTATCAGGGGGATTGGAGAGAAACCTGGTTCCACGTCTGGTCCCTCTGAGCCCCCAGAGTGAACAATAACCAAATTCTAACAGCACACACAGAAACTTCCCTCCCTCAAGATCTGAAAGTATCCTGTCACCTGATTGGTTCTCTGGTCAGGTGACAGCCAGGCTTACTGAACTTGTTAACCCCTTACAGTCAAAAGAGATATAAAGTACGTTTGTTCTATTAACTTCTTCTATCTGTTTATGACGTTGTAATGGGGTGCCATGGTAGAGTAAGGGGCATAATAACAGACAGTGCTTTGGAGGAAGAGCAGTCATCACTCATGTTTTCAAATAATTACCTGGGTAGGTAATGCAGGCAAAAGCAACACCAAGGTATTCCATGTGCAAAGAACAATCACATCCTGAAAGAAATGGTTCCTGACCTTGGCTCCCATTTGCAAACATCTCAGGGGCTGTGATTGTCTTGTGAGCACATGTTGCCCTCCTGTTGCTCTGTGTGAGTTATATGATGCATATTTTCACAATGGGACCAATCCTGCAGTCCTCACTCAAGCAAATCTCCCATTTACTATTACTTTCCCAGAGCTGGGATTGCAAGATTGGGCCCCAACGACCTTTAAATGTTTTTGGTTTCTGCAATAAGATGTCAAGCCCAGTACCACGTTACCAGATTTCATCCGTATTCCTTTAGGCTTTAAGGGCCTTATCCTTGTTTCTTTTGGACAGATGCACAATGGACAGGAGTGGGAACAAGGAGACTCCATATCATCTGTTCCTGCACAGAGGACAACTGGAATCCATACCTGCCCATACAGGGTGAAATCCTAGCTCCATTGAGATCAATGCCAAAACCTCCGTTGATTTCAATGGGGCCAAGATTTCACCCTTAACTGAGATGAAAGCATAAACATTGCTAATTTCTGCTTGCATGAACAGTTTTTAAAATGCTCCAGTCGGCTTCTGTTATTTGAGAATTTGGTTGCAAATGCTGATTTACAGAGTTCTACTAAGAAAGGGCAATGGGACTGAGTAACTTCTTGCACCTAACTAAATAAATAAATACAAAGGAAAACCAAAAGGAAAACCAAAAGGAACCAAAGGAGAACAAAACTTACACCAATAATATGAAACAGCACTGCTCCCTCCTGCCGATCCTTATTTGTAAATACATCTTCAGGAAATTCATTAATTGCTGAAAGAGAAAAACAATTATTTAAAAAAATATTTATAGGTCTACCTGAAAATTTTATAATTGGAAGACAGCAAAATAAAGATGGATATTTAATATTGGTCCTAAATTAAAGGAGGAGGTGATACCTTCATCAAAGACCATATCGTTCATTTTGGTGCATCACAGCCTGCCGAAGTCTCTTCAGTTCACTTGGATAAAGCAGGGGGAAGATCGTCTGCTGGTGTCAGTTGTCATTTGCTCCAACAGTTTAAATCAATATTCAATAGCTGTTAGGAGTTTCTTGCCCACAATGACTCTCTTTTACTATTTTCTCTTCTAATTATACTTCTGAAGTAACTAGCAGAGGGGCAAATTCCCCCCCAAAAAACAATATTCCTGGCTTCATGTATGCCTCCTGTGGCAAACTCAGGACAATTAGCTACCAGGAGAGGGGTAGTAATTGGTCCCGGAAGGCTTAGCCCTGGAGGAATAAGGTTCAGCTGGGACAGGGGTTAGCAGGGAACTAATTAGGTTCAGCTGGCCCCAATTGCTGGAGACCTTTTTAAAACCTCCCTGGCAGGGAAGCAAGGGGGGAGGAGGAAGAGAGAAGCAGGGTAGCTGCCAGCAAGTAGGGGCAGCTAAA
>NC_133772.1:123694617-123720027 GCF_003597395.2 Chelonoidis abingdonii | reverse complement strand
GGGTCTTTTTACAAGCACACTTTTATAGTTATAGATAGAATCCTTTTTATTTTCTTGGTCACAATACCATGAAAGAATGAACTCCCACTATAATACAGCTCAAGGTTTGAAAAAGCCCTCATACGAGATATAGACAACATGCTTTGGGATATAAAATATTTATCCTCTAACCTAGTGGGACCCAGTTAGTAATATTATCAACTTACATTATATATTTGAACATAACCAAGCTGTTTAGAAAGAGGACCACTCAGATTGGGATTCTAGAGGTGGAATGCTCAGGAATGAAGAGTTTTTAGAATGAAATCATGAGTAATCAAGAGTTACAGGGATAACTAGCTTGTTAAAATTTGGTAACAGAAGTAAGTGAGTAAAATTAACCTTTGTTGAATATGTCTTGCAAATAGTGTGGCGCTGATTGTGATCTCACTTTATTTAATGTGAACTTCCAGTGAGGTACATGAAATTAGACCAGCGTAGAACTAGAAAGAGGACTGTGTCTCACAGACAGATCTATTTTTTTATACCGCTTCTTAAGCTCTAATCTATATGCAGTTACCTCAGAGCTTTTGAGCCAGAACCTCAGTGGTATAATGCATCTAGCTCCACAATGGGCTAGGCTATTCCACACCAGCTGAGGATATTTCCTTTGCATATTATGGGGAAAATTTTGTTTTTTTTTGTTTTTTTTTTTTTTGAATCTCTAGATTCATCTTTTATATCCCTTCCCATTCCAAGGATAGAAGAGTGCCTAGTGATAACGAAGCAAGTTAGTATTTTTCAGGCACTCTGCACCATTCTGAGCTGGCAGAAAGGGCTTCATAAGGAACTCATGGCATACAAGCACAACACACAGCTCTCTAAGGGTATGTCTATACTATCCACTGGATAGGTGGGCAGCGACGACTTCCAGCGGGGATCAATTTATCGCGTCTACTCTAGACGTGATATAATCGACCCGAGTGCTCTCCTGTCGACTCCTGTATCCAGCTTGGCGAGAGGTGCAAGGCAGAGTCGATGGGGGAGTGGCAGCAGTCGACTCACCACAGTGAAGACACCATGGTGAGTAGGTCTAAGTACATTGACTTCAGCTACCGCTATTCCATGTTAGCTGAAGTTGCGTAACTTAGATCAGTTCCCCCCCTGTGTAGATCAGACTAAGATGATCTATCACTGATAATATGACTGATAGAGTTCAGAACTCAATGACGATATCTTGTTACCTGCCAGCATTCTGGAGATACTCTAACAGCAAGATTTAAAAGGCATCAACGCATAAGCAGCACATTATGTACATCTTATATATCATGTTATCTAAAAGTATGCTGATTGCACATCGAAACATTAAATAGATCACAGCTACTTTGCAAGTATTTGCTGCTACAATCTCTTTACATCTGTTCTCCTGCTTGATAAGGATATGTAACTTCTACTGATGTTTGTGAGCATTCTGTACAGTATCCAGAGGAGAGTAAAAAAGATGCCTTAGTAGCTAGAACAGCCGGTCAAAAATTTCGTTAATATCAATTATTCAACCCCATTCCAATAACACCTCCAAACTTAAACCCAAAATAAATTTTAGATCAAAGTTTATTTTTTCCCCCTATCCTGATCAACTCTAAAGTAGTATCATACTATTGTAAATTAATGCTTTTACTATAATAGCAGATTATTATTCTCGGTTGTATATATGCACCTATATTTTCTAGTTAAATTTCACAGATCTGGTTCAAGTGGGCCCAGTACATAAAAAACTGACTTCATTAGTTACAAAACTATATTCTCCCTTTCCATTACCTGGACCAAATGCTTAGCATGCTTAACTGTGCTCTTACTGAATTAATAGTAAAACTCTGATTCAGATGGGGCAGAATCCCCCGCTTGAAAAGTTCACCTGATACTTATTTCTATAATTAACTCTCTTCCACCACACCCATATCCCAACAGGTCAGAAAAAAAACACTCGCCACTTCTGACTGATTAGTCTTGCTGGCAGAAGATCCCATGGCCAGCAAATTATAAATATTTCTAGCTCTTCTTTTTCCACGTGCCTTTTAAAACAAACCCATCTAATCCTTACATTCCCCCATTACTGCCCACCAATGTGCTTCAGACCTGTGACAGGAAGAAATCATTTGTTGTTGCCCATTCAGTCATAAGCCTCTTTGCCAAGCTGCTGTCAAGGATGCCAATTAGCCGCAAACTGTAGTGGGTTTTGATATGGCTCTGTCCACTGGGAATGGATTGAGGTCATCAAATTCATTTCTAACAAACTCCAGACAGCCATTGGATGGTACCAAATGGCCAAACTAAAACCTACAAGAAACAGATTTACAAAAAGTGCGTTAAATTTCTCTTTCACTTACCTCACAAATTTTCTCTAATGAGGGAACAAAGAAGTCATCGCATACTATAGCCAAGGCATAGAAACATATAAAGAGCCTGCGGGAAAAAAATAAAGTAAGAAATGTAACTCATCACATCATGTAAAACAGGGAGAGGAGAATAACAGGATGTTTATCCAAAATAATGTTAGTACAAACCAACACGAATATGTGGCCTCCATTTCTATCTGCTACAAAACAACTGTATTGATGAAGTTTATGGCATAAAAATATTCAGTATGATCTTCTACTTAACAGTATGCTAGAAGGGAGGGTATGGAAGTTTAGGGAATAATGAAAATGCAGTAATTTGTTTGTTCATGGTATAATTCCCCACTCTGAACCTTAGCGTCCAGAGATGGGGTACTAGCATGAATTCCTCTAAGCTCTATTACCAGCTTAGAACCTGTAGCGCTGCCACCAACCAGGGAATTCCGTGCCTGGTTACACTCGTCCCCAAAACTTGCCCGGGAACCCAAGACCCAGATTCCTCTGGATCTTAACACAAGGAAGTAAACCCTTTCCCCCACCGTTGCCTCTTCCAGGCTTCCCTCCCTGGGTTACCTGGAAGATCACTGTGATTCAAACTCCTTGAATCTAAAAACAGAGAGGAAAATTCACCTTTCCTCCTCCTTCTCTTTCACCCTCCCAGACTTTCCCTGAGAGGAAGCATCCTATCACAGAGAGAAACCAGCCTCTCTCTCTCCCTTTCCTCCTCTCTCCCCACCAATTCCCTGGGTGATCCAGACCCGTCCCCTGGGGTCTCACACCAGAATAAAAAAACAATCAGGGTTTCTTAAACAAGAAACTTTTAATTAAAGAGAGAAAAAATTATCTTTGTAAATTTAAAATGGAATAGGTACAGGGTCTGTCAGCTATAGACACTGGGATATCCCTCCCAGGCTAAGTATACAAGTACAAATTAAATCCTTTCAGCAAAAAATACAAATTTCAACTCCTTCCAGCCAAATGAACAATTAAACTCCTTCCAGCCAAATGCACATTTGCAAATAAAGAAACAACATAAGCTAACTCGCTTTATCTATCTAGTACTCACTATTTGGAATCTATAAGAACCTGTATCAGGGGATTGGAGAGAAACCTGGTTCCACGTCTGGTCCCTCTGAGCCCCCGAGAGTGAACAATAACCAAATTCTAACAGCACACACAGAAACTTCCCTCCCTCAAGATCTGAAAGTATCCTGTCACCTGATTGGTTCTCTGGTCAGGTGACAGCCAGGCTTACTGAACTTGTTAACCCCTTACAGTCAAAAGAGATATAAAGTACGTTTGTTCTATTAACTTCTTCTATCTGTTTATGACGTTGTAATGGGGTGCCATGGTAGAGTAAGGGGCATATAACAGACAGTGCTTTGGAGGAAGGCAGTCATCACTATGTTTTCAAATAATTACCTGGGTAGGTAAGCAGGCAAAGCAACACCAAGTATTCCATGTGCAAGAACAATCACATCCTGAAAGAATGGTTCCTGACCTTGGCTCCAATTTGCAAACATCTCAGGGGCTGTGATTGTCTTGTGAGCACATGTTGCCCCTCCTGTTGTCTGTGTGAGTTATATGATGCATATTTTCACAATGGGACCAATCCTGCAGTCCTCACTCAAGCAAAATCTCCCTTACTATTACTTTCCCAGAGCTGGGATTGCAGATTGGGCCCCAACGACCTTAAATGTTTTTGGTTTCTGCAATAAGATGTCAAGCCAGTCCCACGTTACCAGATTTCATCCGTATTCCTTTAGGCTTTAAGGGCCTTATCCTTGTTTCTTTTGGACAGATGCACAATGACAGAGTGGGAACAAGGGAGACTCCATATCATCTGTTCCTGCACAGGGGACAACTGGATCCATACCTGCCATACAGGGTGAAATCCTAGCTCCATTGAGATCAATGCCAAAACCTCCGTTGATTTCAATGGGGCCAAGATTTCACCCTTAACTGAGATGAAACATAAACATTGCTAATTTCTGCCTTGCATGAACAGTTTTTTAAATGCTCCAGTCGGCTTCTGTTATTTGAGAATTTGGTTGCAATGCTGATTTACAGAGTTCTACTAAGAAAGGGCAATGGCTGGAGTAACTTCTTTGCACCTAACCTAAATAAATAAATACAAAGGAAACCAAAAGGAAACCAAAAGGAACCAAAGGAGAACAAAACTTACACCAATAATATGAAACAGCACTGCTCCCTCCTGCCGATCCTTATTTGTAAATACATCTTCAGGAAATTCATTAATTGCTGAAAGAGAAAAACAATTATTTAAAAAAAATATTTATAGGTCTACCGAAAATTTATAATTGGAAGACAGCAAAATTAAAGATGGATATTTATATTGGTCCTAAATTAAAGGAGGAGGTGATACCTTCATCAAAGACCATATCGTTCATTTTGGTGCATCACAGGCCTGCCGAAGTCTCTTCAGTTCACTTGGATAAAGCAGGGGGAAGATCGTCTGCTGGTGTCATTGTTCATTGCTCCAACAGTTTAAATCAATATTCAATAGCTGTTAGGAGTTTCTTGCCCACAATGACTCTCATTTACTATTTTTCTCTTTCTAATTATACTTCTGAAGTAACTAGCAGGGGGCAAATTCCCCCCCAAAACAATATTCCTGGCTTCATGTATGCCTCCTGTGGCAAACTCAGGACAATTAGCTACCAGGAGAGGGGTAGTATTGGTCCCGGAGGCTTAGCCCTGGAGGATAAGGTTCAGCTGGGACAGGGTTAGCAGGGAACTATTAGGTTCAGCTGGCCCCAATTGCTGGAGACCTTTTTAAACCTCCCTGGCAGGGAAGCAAGGGGGAGAGGAAGAGAGAAGCAGAGTAGCTGCCAGCAAGTAGGGGCAGCTGAACTCTGAGACTCTTCTTGTAAGGCAGATTGCATTCTCCCCAGAAGGAGAGGAAACTAGAGCAAGGGGCTGGCTGAGAAGGGATCAGCCAGACCCTGTGAGATTGGGAAGGGTTTTTTTCTTTTACTTTGCCCAAGCCTGTGTCTCCGAGGCTAAGAAGGACTGAGCTAACAAAAGGAGAGGCAGGTACTTTGCCACACTCCCCCTCTAAAAAACATGCAATGGCTGTAGTCTGCTACCCACATAGATTATGGTGCTAGATAAAGGTTTGCATGTCACTTTACAGACATGAAATAAATATACGGTGCATACCCAAAGAGCTTGCAATCTAAAATTAGACAAAGAAAAGGGTGCTAGATAAAAGAAGAGGTGGGAAAAAAAAGGAAGGTGAGGGTTAAAACATAATAGGAGTCAGATAACAGGTGAAGAGAACCATATAACCTTTGACTTTATAAGCAGTGAGTGAAGTAGGTCAAGAGGAAGGGGTAGCTCAGACCGAAGTGGAAAGTCAGTGATGGAAGAAAAGAGCAAAGAAATGTGTTTTCAAGCAGGTTCTGAATGAGAATAAGGCTGCTTGCAGTAGTTAGATGGAGCATTTTCCATGCCTAGGTAGCAGTGTGAAAAATCTAAGAGCAAGAACACCAAAGAGTGGCGAGGAAGGAAGTAGCTAGGCATCCCAGAGGGCAGAGTGTGCTGTGAGTGAGGTGGAGAGCAACCAAAGATGTGAAGGAGGCAGGGCAGAGCTGTGCAGAGACTTAGGCTTTGTCTACACTACACAGCTTTTAGCAACACAGCTGTGCTGCTAAAAGATGCATAGTGTAGCTGCTGTTGGGCAGCAGGAGAAAGCTCTCCTGCTGACCAAAAAACTTCCACTCCCCACGCACACCAGCACTTTTTGTCAGTAAATCTTTTGTCATTCAGGGTGTGTGTGTGTGTGTGTGTTTTTTAACACCCCTGAATGACAGAAGGTTTTGCCGACGAAGTTCCAATGTAGACAAAACCTTAGACGTGAGGTTGAGGATTTTGAACTTTATGTGGAAAGAGATGGAGTCCATGAAGAATGTTGGAGATGAGATGGTCAGAGTAAAGCATTATTTTAGCCACTGAAAGCTAGATTGGTTGAAGAGGTGACATTTTCATGCAGAACTCCCGATTCAGTTCAGCAGGGAGTTACACTAGTGGGTTGATGGTAGGATATGGCTCAAAAGTACTTTGAAATATTCATAAACGTACCAAAACCTGGTGAACAAAAGCCAGGGTCTAGTTTGATCACTTTACCCATAGCCAGAGCTTTTCTTAATAGTACTTGCTGAGGCCTGCTTCTTCAAAGTAACAAATGCTTGAAAAGATGCCTGCTTTACAATGTCCTTGCAAACACATTTAATGCCAATCCACTCACTTTTCTGGTTTGTGTATATTCTTCAGTTTCCAATATAATTCTGCAAGCAATAAGCATATACATGGAGACCAAGATTTTCAAAAGTGACTAGTGATTTTGGGTGCCCAATTTAAGACACCTTAAAGGGGCCTGACTTTAAGAAAGTTTGAGCTCTTGTCCTTTGCAAATCAGGCCTTTTTAAGATGGCTCAAAATGGGCATTCCAAATCTGAGGCATCCAAAATCAGTCATTTCTGAAAATTTTGACCAGGGAAAATAAAGTACCTTCATATCACTATTTGAAAAGACTGAGTTATTTAAGATCTGCTCAAGGATGTATATACATGGCAAACTTTTCTTGCCCCCTGAAAGTAATTTATATTATATATATATATATATAAAAAATTCCCCTCTCACCCCTATGGGTGGTATGTGTCTTCCTCAACCTCGGGTCCTCTACCAGAAGCCTGGGAGTTTGAGGGTTCTGCGCAGTATCTTAGCTGTTCCTAGCACTGCACTCTTCTGGACAGAGAGCTCTGATGTTGTTCCTGGGATCTGTTGGAGCCACTCACCCAGCTTAGGAGTCACAGCCCCGAGTGCTCCTACCACCACTGGGACCACTTTGGCCTTCACTTTCCACATCCTCTCTAGTTCCTCTTTCAGGCCCTGGTACTTCTCCAGCTTCTCATATTCCTTCTTCCTGATGTTGCTGTCACTTGGCACTGCTATATCTATCACCACCGCTGTCTTCTGGTCCTTGTCTATTACCACGATGTCTGGTTGATTGGCCAGTACCTGCCTGTCCGTCTGGATCTGGAAGTCCCACAGAATCTTAGCCCTGCTATTCTCCACAACCTTCTGTGGAATCTCCCATCTGGTCTTGGGAGGGTCTAGCCCATACGCTGTGCAGATGTTCCTGTACACAATGCCAGCCACTTGGTTGTGCCGTTCAGTGTATGCTGTTCCTGCCTGCATCTTACATCCTGCCACTATGTGTTGGACTGTCTCTGAGGCCTCTCTGCACAGTCTGCACCTTGGGTCCTCTCTAGTGTGGTAGACCCCTGCTTCAATGGATCTGGTGCTCAGTGCCTGTTCCTGTGCTGCTATGATCAGTGCCTCAGTGCTGTCTTTTAGTCCAGCCCTTTCCAGCCACTGGTAGGATTTCCCAATGTCAGCCACCTCAGCTATCTGTCGATGGTACATCCCATGCAGGGTCTTGTCTTGCCATGGCACTTCTTCTGCTTGGTCTTCCTCCCATGTCTGCTGCTGCCTCAGGCATTCTCTCAGCAGCTCATCTTTGGGGGCCATCTTACTGATGTACTCCTGGATGTTCCGGGTTTCATCCAGGACAGTGGCTTTGACGCTCACCAAGCCCCCTCCGCCTTCTTTCCGGCTGGTATACAGTCTCTGGGTGTTGGACTTGGGGTGGAAACCTCCGTGCATTGTGAGGAGCTTCCGGGTTTTCACATCGGCAGCCTCCATGTCCTCCTTTGGCCAGCTCACTATACCGGCAGGGTATCTGATGACCGGCAGGGCGTATCCGTTGATGGCGTGGATCTTGTTCTTCCCACTGAGCTGGCTCTTCAGGACCTGTCTTATCCTTTGGTGATACTTGGATGTTGCTGTCTTCCTTGCTTCCTCATCGTGGTTTCCATGTGACTGTGGGATGCCAAGGTACTTGTAGCTGGTCTGTATGTCTGCTATGTGGCCCGCTGGTAGTTCCACCCCATCAGTCTTGACTACCTTCCCTCTCTTCACTACCATCCGGCCACACTTCTCCAGTCCGAATGACATCCCGATATCCTCACTGTAGATCCGCGTCAGGTGGATTAGCGAGTCGATGTCTCGTTCATTCTTAGCATACAGCTTGATGTCATCCATGTAGAGGAGGTGGCTGATGGTAGTTCCACTCCTGAACCTGTACCCGTATCCAGTCCTTGTGATTATCTGGCTGAGGGGGTTTAAGCCTATGCAGAACAGCAGCGGGGACAGTGCATCACCTTGGTATATGCCGCACTTGATGGCCACTTGTGCAAGTTGCCTTGAGTTGACTTCTAGTGTTGTCTTCCATAGTCCCATTGAGTTCTTGAGGAAGGTCCTTAGTGTCCTGTTGACTTTGTATAGCGCCAGACATTCACAGATCCACGTGTGCGGCATTGAGTCGTAGGCTTTCCTGTAGTCAATCCAGGCTGTGCTCAGATTGGTCTGTCTAGACCTTGAGTCTTGGGCGACTGCTCTATCTATGAGCAACTGGTGTTTTGAGCCTCTGGTGTTGTTCCCAATGCCCTTCTGAGCTGTGCTCATGTACTGGCCCATGTGGTCCTGTAGCTTGGCAGCTATGATGCCTGATAGGACTTTCCATGTTGTGGGGAGGCAGGTTATTGGCCGGTAGTTGGACGGTTCTGTTCCCTTGCAGGGGTCTTTCATGATCAGCACTGTCCTTCCTTGTGTTAGCCAGTTTGGGTGGGAGCCTGCTGCTAGCAGCTGGTTCATCTGTGCTACTAGGCGTTCATGCACTGCTGTTAGTTTCTTTAGCCAGTAGGTGTGGATCATGTCTGGTCCAGGTGCTGTCCAGCTCTTCATGTTCTTGACCCGCTGCTGGATGTCTTCTACTGTGATGGTGACTGGTTTCTGTTCTGGGAGATTGCTGTGCTCTGTTCTCAGGTCCTGCAGCCACTTTGCACTGGTGTTATGAGTCTTCTCTTTCTCCCATATGTTCTTCCAGTACTGTTCAGTTTCTGCTGCTGGTGGCTCTGCTGTTATTGTGTTGTTGCACTGCAGTTGGGAGTACACCTTGGATGGTTCTTTGGAGAACAGGGCATTTACTTTTTTGGCCTCTGCTTCTCTAGTGTATCTCCTTAGCCTGGTAGCCAGTGCTGTGAGCCTTTGTTTAGCAGTCTCTAGGGCTTCAGATGGAGTCAGGCCCTTGTATTTTTTCAGTAGCCGAGTCTTATCCTTAATCTCTACACCCTTCTGTAGTTCCACCAGCTGACTAACTTCTCTCCGAGTCGCCTTGATCTTATCCTCCAACCTCATTTTCCAGGGTGGGTACATACTGTTGTTCTTCTTGATCGTGTAGCCAAGCATCTCCAGGATTACAGAGGCTGTAGCATATACCAGTTCATTGGTTTGAGTTATGGTGGTAGTAGGGATTGTCATGAGGGCTCTATTGGCATCTTCTAACATACTATCTGATGGTACTTCTCCACTGAGCCTTGGTAATCGGTCTCGAGGATTGACTGTAGCTAGTTTCTCCATGATCTTATGCCTCATATCAGCTGCTGTGCTCTGCAATGGAGGGGGTGGCAGTGAAGTTTCAGCTTCAGGTGTGGGCTGCACATCCACTTGTTCTTCCAGGTCTTCTTGAGTCTGGGATGTAATGTGGAGTTGGTCTATCTCAAGCTGTGAGAGCAGCTTCCTCTTTACTATGTTGAAGCGTTGGGTAACTAGCTGTTTCTCAGTAAGTGTGGATGTAGGTCTTTTGTCCATCCACAGTCCCCTCATACGTTTCATATATCCCCTCTCATTAGGTCTACTGTTGTAGTAGCATTCCATCAATTCCAGGTTCTCTTGTCTCGTCCATGAATGGTTTGTTCCAGTAGCCCACTTATCGTCAGATTGTCCTGTTTCCTCAACATCTGGCGCGGACCTTGTTAATCCGGGCGACGTCCGAGCCGGCATGACTCTCATAGTTCGTGTCACTCTCATATTTGAGGTAGGCAGGTGAAGCGTTAGGGGGTCTTTTGCCCAAGGACCCCTACTGGAAAGTTGGGTACCAACCGGGATTTGAACCCCGGTCTCTCGTATCAAAGGGCGGTCTCCCGTATCAAAATGTAATATTATTTAAAATATTACATAATTGCCTCAGTGCAAAGACGAAACCCTCCCTGCTCTGTTTTCATTCCTACAACCACAATTATTTTTGCATGAGACATTGGCAGCAGGAGTTGCTTAAAATCAGAATTAATAAATTTTATCTGCCTTACAAAAGGCAAAGCCACTGTTTTGTGAAATCTTTGAAATCCTCTGACCGAAAGCTACTGTAGTCAGTGGTCTATAAACAATTAAGCATAAAATAAAAGTTCAACCAGATGTCATGGAGCAATGACTGTACTGCGTTTCGTTAGCCTTTTTCATAAGGTCTGCACTTCAGAGTCAGTAAACAGCATTTAATATATAGAATTTGCTCAGGATTAAGATGGAATTTTTTTCTACATCACACATTTAGTCAAGGAAAAAGACAGTAGTTTAAAAGATATTTTGTTGCAATTCTTTATTTCCAATCTTTTGCCAAACCTTCTAGCCTATGTCTCACTTCTGTAGCCACTGAGAGAAATTGAGGGAGCGACAGTATTAAACTTTCTGGTAGTCCGGCACATCAGCAGGATACTACCCAATCCCTTGTTGAGTTATGAAATATCATTCAAGGGACTGAAGAGTGCTTAAGTGCATAAATATCATCAGCACACCAGTTTAAGGCCACGAGCTTAAACACTTCAGAACAGATTCTGCTATTAAGTACACTTTTGTAAAAATCAATAATTTCACCGAAGCCAAACCTGTACAAAACTGGTGCAAGTGAGAGGAGAATCGGGTCCTGCCCCTGGATTTCACAGTAAACGTACAAGGCCAGCATACTGTAAAAGCAGCCTGAGAAAACAGCACTGCTGTATCCTGGGAATGAAAATTGTATAGTAAATAAAAATAACTCATGTGGCTATAATGAAGTGCTGCTTCACAAAGAGCTGTCAAAACAAAGATAATATACAAGCAAGGAAGAGGAAAGGGAGAAAATATTACATATAAATTGGAACAGAGTTTGTCGCACTGTAATATTTTGAGACACTGTATTAAATAGAACTGGATGAAATTATCTGAATCTTTTTTTCAGTGAAAAACACAGATTTGGCAACACCAAAACATTTCACAGATTCATGTTGGTTTCTATAAATTGTTTCAGTCCAAAAAATTAAAAAATTCTGAAAAATCATTTTGTTTTGACATTTTCAAAATGGTACACATTCAATTCAAAATGACTTTTCATTTAAAAATTTCCCTTTGCTTTAAAAAAAAAACAATAAAATGTTTTAAATGGTCAGAAACAAAAAACAAAAACATTTAACTTGACCTGAAATGATTTATTTTCTTGAGTTGGAGTCACTGAAATTTTTGAAAAAAAAAAATCCACTTTTGGTTTTATCCAGAACTAATTTTTCCCCACAATTTTTTGGAAATGTCTGCAACCAAAAAAATCATTATTTGCATGTCTCTAGTATTAAAATGGAGTGAAAGTGACATTCTTAATCTCCTGCTGGGAGACAGTGTAGGATAATCTATAAACTACTATTAGTCAGTATTATATAATCTGCAGTGGCTTTCGACAACTTTGTAAGATGCCAAAACAGCCTTTTGTATATGAAAGTGGTAGACCTGAATAGGTTTCTCATATTACTTAGTACTTGCTTTAGCACTGTTGTAATATTTGGGCCTACAAGTTTACCCTAATTGTGAGCTCAACAGTGAGATGTGAATGAAAGATCATAAAATATCACATTAGCCTACAATGCAAATGTTGATGGGGAAAGATGAAAAAGGGAGGAGGAAAGATTGGGCTAATCCAAACAAAAAGGCCTATTGATATAGCTCAACTACTGCGTAAAGATCATGTCTGGTAACAAGAGAAGAGTGGAACTGGAAATCAATAGACTGAAATTGGTGTATCAGAAATTAGGCCTACTTGGTGGACAAAATAATGAGCGGATGTGCTAGTCCATCCATCACTTCCTTTTTGGATCCTTAAAAGAAAAGATTCTGGTAGGAGAATCATGTTATCTGACCAACAACTGCCATATGGGAGACAGGTGGACTGAAAGGAGCAAACGTCACCATCATGGCTGCCAACCCCACTGTTTTCTGGGACTTAGGGATCATCATGACACTGCTGGGCCTTTGTTGTGCTAATCCTGAGAAATATGCTGCCCGAACTAGGCCAAAGACAAGAACATGGATGATATTGTCTCCTCCAACGGCTCTGGCTAAATCCCAAACATCACCTGGAACATGAGACTTCCCCCCTCACCCCATATGCACACTTCCCTCCAATCCTCTATATGTCCTCTTCCTTCCCCACTGTATTTTGTCTCTTTTCTATCTCTTCCTACTTTCCTTTTGCCTTCTGTATTAAGAATCTGGCTTAACTGACTGTATTTTGCAGTACTGCTATAAGCCTGTGACCAGAGAAACAGCTAAAAACAATGCTGTATACATATGGTGGCCAACCCTCCAGGACTGGCCTGGAATCTCCAGGAATTAAAGATTAATCTTTAATTAAAGGTTATATCATGTGATAAAATATCCAGGAATACATCCAACCAAAATTGGCAACCCTACCTATACAGTCGAATGCCTTTATAAATATGCCAGGTCTCTGAGTGGCTGATAAGACCATGTGCTGTGATTCTGTATTTTCAGCAGTGAGGTTGCATGTAAGAATCAACACCAGAGACAGAAGCTGCTTCTTCTATCTTTGTGTTCTTTTCTTTTCATGTGTGTTTGTCTTGTTTTGTCATTTAGGAAACAGGATCGGACTTTATCAACAGCCCCAGCCTAACTCAACTAATTTCCCTCCCCCCCAAAGGACAGTTGTTATTATCTTTGACACCATCTAAGAACCTGTCAGACAAGAGGTTTTCCTTCTAAAGACTCTCTGCCGCCAAAGGGAAAGGAAATACGGGATACTGTTACAATGGAAAGCCTTACTTCATATTTTACATTTCAAATGTTTTACCTGTTTTTTCTTCTTTGTCTGTATCTTTATTAAAGAGTTAAAAAATTAATGGTGTGTTTCCTATGGAACTAAACAGGCTGAGGTCTCTGTACTTGGAATTCCAAACCTTGTTTAAAAACTAATGTTATACAATAACAGGGTCATGTTAATGCCTTTGACTCTCTAGGACCATGTATTCTATCGAAATTAATACAACAGCACACATCACTCCAGCAATATATCAATATATCTTGCCAATTCAATGTGATTTAACATCATTCCCTCATGTGGCAGCTCTGCACAATACTTCTGGGATAATATTACAGCACCAGCAAATATGAGAATTTCTACTCTGCTACAGTAATTGCCAAAAGCAGAATTTTTCAGGAGAACTATTCCCTCAGGTATGAAATAAAAAAATATTTATTACAAAAAAAAAAATGACAGCTCCCAGTGAACATAGGTTTAGATGCATATCTGCTCATTAACAAGCAGAATTAAAAACGACCATGTTCACAAATAAATACTGAAGGAAGGATCCTTCTGTCTTCTGGGGATGGGAACTGTAGCTGTCTCTCCACTATTTTCAGCTGAGATGGGAGGGGAAGATTAAATGGAAAGCAAGGTGTACAGTGTGACTAATTTTGCCAAAAAGAAACATTCACCAATTGCTCTGAAGACAGCTGGAAGTACATAAATATTCTCCCTAACAGGACAGTTCCAGGCAAACTACTACAGATCATCCTGTTGTTACCTTGTTCTCACAACCCACCTCACCCCAGCTGGCCACTATCCCCACTTTTGGAGTCCTGACAAACTAGGTTATAAACTCTCATGGACAAGAGCATTGTCTCTTATTTGCCTGTTCAGAGAGCAGCATAATGGGCCTGGACTCTTATTTAGGTTTCCTTGGAACTACTGTCATATCAATTAATAACTGACAAGAATAATAGTTACGACAGGGCTCTTATGTGAACAGAGGGCAGGGGAAGTGGCTGACAATTTCATGAATGGCAGGGGAGGTGCCTAGGACACTACCTTTCTGTACAATTTATGTAGGAGCTTGAAAACTCTCTATACTGAGCCATGAACATGGAATACAAAGAAACAGGGTTAATCACCTTTAACAAAACAACCCTGGAGGGCTGATTCTGCTGAGCTACCAAACTACTTACAATATAAGCACCAAAATGCATATGGAAGTGTGTAAATAATAAGTCTCAAAACAGAGTTTAAAAGGAGTTACAGAAGTTAATCCCGGTGCCTCACTTTGAGTGTTTACCCTGGTTTTAAAAAGTGAGGATTTACAGAGCAGAAGCCAGAGGGAACCCGTGCACAATACTGACACCTGCCTATATTTAGGCTGGTTAACAGATTATTCCAATAGGCACTGCTGACTAGCATGAGAGCATTGCTCCCATACGCCCTGTCTATACTGTTGGAGGCAGCCTGCCAATGAACTAAGTTTCAAAATCTCATAAACCTGATAGAAAAATCTCAGCAGCCACGTGGATCAGCTGTTTTATAACCTGCCTTGGCATGTGATTCCTTCACTTTATCACCAGTTGATTCACTCACAGAAGCAAGAGACACACTGACTCTTAATAGGCTGCTGAACATAAAAGATATTCTACATTTTCCTGTCACAGTTATTTACAATAGTAGCGGCAGGGAGAAAAGAACTGCAATGAAAAAAAAAGAAGATGCATATGAAGGGCTCTTAGAGTAAAAGCCATGCTGGAAGGGGCTTGTGCAGATGCATTTATGACCCCCTTCCTTGTCCACCCCCAGCCACCATGGCATGTGCAGCATCTCTGGCTATGCTAACCTGTCCTCAGGGAGGACATAGCACTGACATTCTGAGTGCACCTAGTGCAGGTGCACAAGGGAGTAGGGCAGAAGGCCTAGATTAGCTACCTACGCCTTCCCTCTCCACCACCCACTCCCATCAATGTGCTCAGAAGCAGTCAAAATCCAGCCCAAAGTATTACATTTAACACATTCCCTTTGTTCAATTAATGAGGGCAAATCTAGGTGATACTCTCCAAATACTGACTGCATTTTTATATGTGGGCGCAGCCCTTTCTCTCATCACAGAGTGGTTGGGCCAAATTTTAAAGGCCTTGTGTTTATGCATGTGCCTCCCCCATTACAGGGAACAAACCCCCCATGTGTGTGCAGAAACGAGCATTTGCATGTACAGAACTAAGTAGAGGAAGCTGGAAAGGGGAACAGGGTCACCCCAACATTGAAGCACTGCTCTGCTGTGGCTCTCCAGGGATGTGTGGGATTGGGGCAGGGCTGCAGTTTGAGTTTGCTGGGGAAGCAGGTGGGGCAGTGGGCAGTGGCAGATTAGCCACTGGACCAACAGGGCCCATGCCTAGGGGCCCTGGCCAATTGGGTGGCCCCTAGAAAAATGGGCGCCCTGTGCCCCAGCCTGCTCTGCCCGCCCGGCGCTCCTGATGGGGAGCAGGGTCAGGATGCTGAGGAGACTGCAGGCCCTGCTCCCCAGCAGGAGCACTGGGGGTTGGGGGGGACTGCAGGCTGAAGGGGTGGGGAGGGACCCTCCCATTTGCTGTGGACCAGAAACCCATAAACCCCTAATCTGCCTCTGGGAGCCAGGGCTGGCTCCTCTGACAGAACAATGAAGGGTAAACTCTGTGTGGGGAACTTTGCAAAATTGTTTCCTTCGGCTCTCTCCCATGCAGTTTTACTTCATGAACAATGATTCATCCTGTGCTTTGTATCATTCTTTTACACACAACACACTGTCAAACCAACATGAAATCCTTGTTTGGGGATAAATAAAAAAAATAAACATTATTGAAATAATTAGCATTATTATTTGTAGACCAGGAGCACCCAGGGGCCCGAACTAATTCAGGGTCTCAGTCTACTAAGCATTGTACACACGTATAGTAAAAGACACTACCTGCCCCAAAAAGCTGACAATCTAGAAGGCAAGATACAAGAGCTGGGAGAAAGAAACAAATAGAGGAAGGAAAGAACACTGAATGGGCCTCTTTATGGGTGCTCGTATCTCAGCAAAAAACAACCACCACCAAAACCCCAGGCATCAGAGAACAGATTCATTTTATAACAGCTATAAAATAAAATAATAACTTGTTTTTCCTAATCATAAAGAAACTTTAAAAATGAATCCACAGCTTTACGAAGACACACACAAAAAAGGACATATGGGACGAGCCAGGATGATATCCATCCCAGGCAAGATAATGGAACAGCTGATACAGGACTCAACTAATAAAGAATTAAAGGAGGGTAATATAATTAATGCCAGTCAATACAATTTTATGGAAAATATATCCTGTCAAACTAACTTGATATCTTTTTTTGATGAGATTACAAGGTTGGTTGATAAAGGTAATTTTGTTGATTTTGTTGATGTAATAGACTTCTGTAAGGGCTTTGACTTGGTACTGCATGACATTTTGATTAAAGAACTAGAACGAAATAAAATTAACAGGACACATATTAAAGGGATTAAAAACTGGATAACTGACAGGTCTCAGAATCTAATTTTAAATGGGCAATCATCATCAAGCTGGTGTGTTTCTAGTGAGGGACCAGTTCTTGGCCCTATGCTAATTAACATTTTTTTCAATGAAAACACAATCATCACTGATAAAGTTTGCAGATGACACAAAAGTTGGGGGAGTGGTAAATAATGGAGAGAACAGGTCACTGAGACAGAGCTGTGTCTGGAATATTTGGTAAACTGGGTGGAAACAAACAATACAGCTAAATGTAAATGTACACATCTAGGAACAAACAATGCAGGCCATGCTTACAGGAGGGGGAAGCTGTGATTCTGAAAAAGAATTGGGGGTTGTGGTGGGCAGTAAACTGAATATAATCTCCTGTGGTCAAAAGAGCTAATATTATTCTGGAATGCATAAACAGGGGAATCTCAGGCAGGAGTAGAGAAGATATTTTACCTCTATTTAGCACTGATGTAGCCACTGCTGGAATACTGTGTCCAGTTCTGGAGTCCACAGTTCAAGAAGGATGTTGATAAACTGAAAAGGGTTCAGAGAAGAGCCACAAGAATGACTAAAGGATTAGGAAACATGCCTCATAGTGATAAATAGATTGAGTTCTTGAGTGTATCATAAACAAAGAGAAGGTTAAGGGGTGACTTGATCAAAGTTTTTAAGTACATGTGGAACAAATATTTGATAGTGGGCTCTTCAATCTAACAGAGAAATGTATAACATGATCCGATGGCTGGAAGTTGAAGCTACACAAATCCAAAATGGATATAAGCCACAAGTTTTAATAGTGAGGGTAATTAACCATTGAACAATTTACCAGGAGTCATGGTAGATTCTCCAACACTAGCAATTTCTCCATCAAGGTTGGATGTTTTTCTAAAAGATCTACCCTGGGAATCATTTGGGGAATTTCCATGGCCTGTGCTACTCAGGAGGTCAGACTAGATGATCACAGAGATCCCTTGTGGCCTTGAGATCTATGAAAATGAATGTCCTGACCACTTTTGCTCATTGATGTTCCTAAGGGATTTTTTACTCTCTGTTCTGATCAAATTACAATTTGAGTAATGACATTCTGTGTACCTGAATTCCCCCTGGGGGTTCAGTTTGTTATGGTGGGCTGGATTTAGCCTGGTTTGTTTCTGTTTCTGCTGGCAGAAACCCTGGCACAAAGTCCCAGGTGCGAAATATCCATCATGGGAAATGGCTATCGTGGCAAAAGGCAGTCAGTGCTTCCTCGCTACTGAAAATGTCTCACTGTTTTAATCTGTTACCTAATATTGGGTACAGCAACCCTAGATGCAGTTTTTATATCAGCTCAGGTGTTTAAATGGTAAGGGTTTCAGAAATCAGGGTGAAGAGCTTGATATAGACAGAAACTACAGCTGGTAGGAATAGAAGCAGCCAGAGCAGGGACTGCTGCACTAGAGGCGAGAGGGTAAAATGGGGCCCAGATGGGACCATACCTCTCCATCTCCCCCCTGAATCTAGAACTGTGCAGGGGAGATTGCCCTAACTCAAAGGGCATTAGGATCCAGGTGGTGCCTCTCCTCCTTCCCCTCACGTGGCCATGGGGGAAACTGAAGAAAGGAGCCAGCCAGAGACTGGAGTGGGTAGGAACAGGAGTAGCCAAAGCAGGGAAGGACCTTTTCACCTCCATTCTGGTCAAAACTGTTAAATGTTCTCTGACCTCCTCTGCCCTGTGCTAACTGTTTGCTCTCCGTCCCTGCTCAGAGTCTCTTACCTCAGCCTCACTCCACTCTTCCTCCTCTCACTGTCTTCTCCCCTGCCCTGTCCTCGTCCCCTTCCTTCCCTTCCCATTTTACCAATCCCCGGCTAAGTAAATCCACCACTCCCAAAGTATTGTGCAGCTCACACGATGTTTGCCATCGTCACATTGCTCATTCTGCATGCATTCTACACCTTTCCCCAGCCTATGTCTGTCTTGTATACTTAGACTGCAAGCTCTACAGGGCTGGGACCATCTGGTACTCTGTCTGTACGGCACCTACCCCATTCTTGGTTGGCCCTTAGGTACTACTATAATAAACATGATTAGTAATAACAACAGACAACGTTTGTAAAGTTTGAGATGAAAGGCACAACATAAACATGAATTATCATTATCTGACCCTCACATTTTCAGGTTTGCGATAGCAATAAAATTGCCTACGAAATAAAAGCAGTTATTTTGACTAAAAAAATGCTGACTGGATTTATTTGAATTTCATTGCTAACTATGGAAACGGAACAAATGTGAACATCACACCAGCATACTGTGCCATTCCGAACATTCTGTCCCAGTTTCTACTTCATTCTTTATCACAGAAAATTCATGTTGATTTTTATTGTTTTCAGCTTACCTCAATGTTTGGCTGACAACAAACAGGAATAATAATTATTTAAATCAATAGATTATCCTCTAAGTAAATAGTCTACTGGTCTTTGACTTTTTAGTGGTCCATTCCTAAACAGATTCAATACATTCTAATGTGTCTGTATAAAGACACAAAAATGCTATACAGTACATTAACTCTATACTTTTCTTCCAAATTGTCAGAAAACGCTAATTTCATGAATGCTGTTACATGCGTGGGCTCAGCAGAATTCAATTTTTATTTTTTTCTAATTTCAACTACATCAATTTTTATTTTTAAATATTTATTATTATTACAGTGGCTGGGAATGAAAGGAGGGGTAGGACTGGGGTTAGGATTAGGGTTGCACTGACCAGGGGCCGCAGGGGGCTCCCTGTACATGGTGCTGGGAAGGCAGCAGTCCTGGCCCATTGCAGCAGAGATTCCCAGCCAGGACTTCAAGGAGGAGAACGAACCACCAGCCACAGAGTGTTGCTGAACAGTTCCTGCCCAGGGATGATTCCTGCACTCATGGCTGATGAGTGATTCAGTGGGGCCATGACAGTGAAGATGTGGGGCTGGTGACACTGGATCCCTGCCAGTAGGGTTGTCAGGTGTCCTTGCTGGCCGGGCTGTTAGAAGTCCAGTTGGCGGCACAGTGAGGCTAAGACAGGCTCCCTGCCTGCTGTGGCTCTGCGCAGCTTTTGGAAGCAGCAGCATGTCCTCCCTCTGGCTCCTAGGTTTAGGGGCAGCCAGCAGGATGAAGTGAGTGGGGGTGGGGCCTCAGAGAAGGGGCAGGGCAGAGGGCTCATCCTCCTCGCAGTCCTGGCTGGAGGTCGGTGCTCTGCCTTGATAGGACTGCAGCCTTCCTGACACCTGCAAGGATCAGGTTTCACTGGCCCTGCAGCAGCATAGGGACCCCTCTGTAGCCCTGCGGTCATGGGACCATGTCATGGCCATGACAGTGGAGCTGCAGAGGGCTCCCTTCACTGCTGCAGGGCTGGAGACACCTTACCAACAGATAAAGTATCAGAGGGGTGGCCGTGTTAGCCTGGATCTGTAAAAAGCGACAAAGAGTCCTGTGGCACCTTATAGATTAACAGACATATTGGAGCATAAGCTTTCATGGGTGAATACCCACTTCATCAGACTCTTTGTCGCTTTTTACCAACAGATAGTCATTGAAATCACAACCTGCCACGCCTATCCATGCACCACAAATTCAATAACAACAACTAAAATGTTTCAAGGGTAGGGATGTCCCTACATGAGGAAAACATTCTTCATAGGCACTTGATACCCAGGAAAGCTGGTATCTTAAAATCCCAGACGCCAGCTGAAAAAATGACAGTTCCCAAGCTTTGAACGCCTGTTCCCATTAGACAGCTGTTTTTCAGTTTTGTATCAAAATCATATGTGGACAGTCCCCAAAATGATAATTTCTGCTTCTGATGTATGTTAATATACACACATGGGTGAAGACCAATTAAGGACCAGCACTTCAAAGACATATATCTGTTTGCATGAAACAACTCTGGAAGGAAACCCCGCTATGTGTAACTCTGTAGTAAGAATAGTTAGCCTGACTGCCCAGCCTGGGCAATGACAACACACAGCAATGAAGTCTAGCATGAAACACCACTGAACCTATTTGAGGGTCTTTTGTACGTAATCAATTTAATGCTGTGCAAAGCCAAAGATGAAACTTTCTATCCAAAGCTGAGTACCATATGGCAGGAGGCACAGTAAGCTTCCCATTCCCTAGCACAATCTGTAGAAATTACTAGCAAATTTAATCTCTGCAGTATATTAATTCAATTTGCATTATCTGTGCCATGGCAAGTAGCAGCTTATGAAGCAAATGACTGCCTCAATTCTTAACTATTAAATACATTTAATACGTGTATTGTAAGATAAAAAAGGATGGTGTATTAATGAAATAGCCTTTAAAAGCTCTCTTTCCATCAGAATGAAATTACGGATATTTCTATAAAAGACAGGATTAGCTACAGGGAAATGTTACACTTATGCCTTATTAAAATATAAATTTACATTTAATTTCTTTTTTAAGAAAACTATTTGCATGCATTAAAGCAGAGTCAGAAAATCAAATAAAAATATAGTAACAAATATTGGCTGAAATATGGAAATGTGAAGCATATGATACATTCACCTCCTGAAGCAGCATTGCACTGTATCAGCATATCAGAGAACAGCATTTTGTGTGCATTGGTCCATCTGTTAATGTTTTTAACTCCTCAAGCTTATAAAAAGACTCATAAGTTTGGGGCCATTGACTTTTCTCCCTGGTTCTCATTTGCTTTCTTCTTTAGAAATATGTCTTTAAAGAGCTGGAGATTTTCTATCACCAGACTGGTTTTCTTTCCTTTGTGAGAGCACCAGGATATCTCACAGATTAGTATTAAGGATAGCTTGTGTCTGATTGCTCCACACAGCAGCATGTCAACGTTATTATTGCAAGATAACAGCAGTTAGGTAACAAAACCATGGTAACCTGACTAGAAGAGAAGAGGTGATCTGCAGTTTCAATCTCACCATGAAACTGCTAGATCAACTCAAGCCAACTGTTCTAAATCAGCAACAGATAGAGACCAAACAGTCTGTGCTTAGTTTTGGTGCACTCTGTATGTGTTCTATTTTCTGCTTTATTGCACAAGGTTAACCAAGAAAAATCAGTTTGACTCCAGTGCATGCTGCTAGTATCCAAAATTTACTGCCATTTGACAGCAATTCAGTTGCCTATATGAATGAACTGGTGGTTTCAGTGGCCTCTCAGTCCAATGATAACTGGTTGAGTGGCTACTGTATTTCGTTTCAATATAGAATACATGGCTACATATCTGGCAATATTTTCATTTGGTAGAAATCTATTGAGAAAGAGCAAGAAAGGAAAAAGGCTGAACTTGCCCTCAATGATATTATCAGGTGGGCAAGGGTTGCAGAAACAGGACCCATGTCTGCAGAGAGAAATATTCAGCACACATGCTGACACACATTGTGAGGTCTGAGGATCCAAAATTCTACATGTAATTCCTCATGCTTTTCATAGATAGACTTTCCAGCCAGAACCAGTTTGAAGAGATAAATGTTGACAAACAACCACTTGTTTTCCCTTAATTTTCTGTCTCATCATCTCAAGTTCCATGTTTTTTGTTCATAGGCAGTTTTAAAATTCCCTCTCAAAACCAAATTATAACAATTATTTGTGTTTGTTGTACGCTCAACCTTATCAAATAAAGCCAACAATCCACTGCCAAGACAATTAACATGATGTCAAAAACTCTGCATTATGACTTCACTGAAAATCTAAATAAGAGGAACTGGGAGAGAGACAGGTCTGGTTTTAACACCAAAGAGACTTGATAAATTAACAAAGAGCACTGTCAAACTTATTGAACATGTGAAGAAGCAAAGGAACACAATTTTAAGACATGTTGGGCTAGAGCAGGGGTTCTCAAACTGGGGGTCAGGACCCCTCAGGGGGTCGCAATGTCATTCATAGGGGGTTGAGAGCTGTCAACCTGCACCCTAAATCCTGTTTTTCCTCCAGCATTTATAATGGTGTTAAATATATTAAAAAGTGTGTTTAATTTATTAGGGGGAGTCGCACTCAGAGGTTTGCAATGTGAAAGGAGTCGCCAGTAAAAAAAAGTTTGATACCCACTGGGTTAGAGTCTCTCCTGTTTCAGAATTCTGGTGAAGGAGAGTGGGGGATGTCAGGAAGCTGGTTACAACTCTGTTTCTGTGAGCTTGTGTGCCCTGGGGCTGCTCTAGCTTATGTCAGTGGTGTATCAGCCCTATTGGACCATTTGCAACCCGACAATTAGCAGAGCAGAACAAGACCCCTTCCCTCCTCCAACACACTTCCTATACGGGAGCTGGCATGGGTGGTTTTATGCAGATGAGAGCTCCCAACATGGGAAATTCAGAGCTGGCTAGTTATGGCCAAAGTTTGGTTCTTTTGTGCTGCTGAACGGCACAATGAAGTTGCATCAAATACAAGAATCTGGCCCACAGGTTGAAAGTTGCCTTCTTTTTCGTACATTGAGGACTTCCATTTGTAAGAGGACATTCATGTAACTGGTATCACATGAGAGGATCAGAGTGTATTCTTCAAAGATAAAGAGCAAAAGATTTCTACTAGCGGTAGTCCTTTCCAGATATATGGTCATCTTTATTACTGGAAATAAATGGATTATAACTAAAATAATCCTTTTCTGTGACAAATACCACTAATGCTGTTTAAAGTGCAATTCTCCTTTGAAAAGTAACTATATAAAATATCTCCTTCTGACGCACCCAACTGGATACTTTCCTGCTGTCTTTAGTGAATAAAATAAGGGATCACAAGCTTTTTTTAGTTAGCACTACAGAGCTCATACAGCAACAGGAGCATGTGTTGGGGGCTATTCTGCTACATGCATCCTCAACAAAAGTGCTACCCAAATTCCAGTTGCACAGCCATTGTAATTGATGACTTTGGAAGAATCCAGCTTGACTTGCAGACCACAGGATGAATTTGCAGTGCTGGCAGCTAGACAATCCACTGTGTTACTTGTAAACTGAAAAGATTTGATCTGGAAAACGTTCAGAGGAAAGAAATGTGCAACCCCGTGAGGTAGTTTTCCAGAGTCACTTTTCACATCAGAAGTATATTTTAAATGAAGCTGTCTGTGCTGCAGTGCCTGCAGCAGAGCTAATACATAATAATGGATATTTCAATCCATTCTATTTCAGCAAGTGTAGCACGGTGACTCATGTAAAATAGCAGTAATGGCACACATATTTCCCCAAATACAGAATGCATGGGGAAAGAAATTAAATTCATTATTTTTAAAGAACTTCTTTGAGATTATTCTTACACTTTCTCTGAAACCTCTAGACAACAGAAAGTATAACTGGGTAGGCTAGATGTGTTAGCCTGTAGAGGAAGATGAAAAATGACACAAAGCTGTAGGTGATATCTTTTACAAGGCTAAGATCAAAAACTGAATAAACTGACTATTGAGACTCATCAGGGCATGGAAAAGCAAAGCAATTGGTAGAAAGTATAGTGGTAGGGTGTCGATTCACACTACAGCCCTAAAGTCAGGCCCACTGAGACCAAAAGGGGAAGGATGTAAAAACAATGTCAGGAACAGGTTGGTTTGGAGTTTCTCTCCTTGATAGCTTTATTTGGATATGGTGGCTGAATGCTAAGACGGCAGTGTCAGAAAGACCTATTCAATCATCTAGTCCAGGGGTCGGCAACCTTTCAGAAGTGGCATGCCAAGTCTTCATTTATTCACTTTTAATTTAAGGTTTCACGTGCCAGTAATACATTTTAACATTTTTAGAAGGTCTCTTTCTATAAGTCTGTAATATAGAACTAAACTATTGTTGTACGTAAAGTAAATAAGCTTTTTAAAATGTTTAAGAAGCTTCATTTAAAATTAAATTAAAATGCAGAGGCCCCCGGACTGGTGGCTGGATTATTTCCAACACTACATTTTCTTGGGCATTGTCCAAAAGGCTTCATCAATCAGCACAATGACAGAGGGAATAGCTAAAATATAAAGGTACAATAATTATACAGTAAAGGAAACCCCTGTATCCTATTTTGTAGGTGATATTTAGACTAGACTGACTAGAGGCCAGAATTTTCAAAAGTGTTAAGGATCCAATGTGAATGCAACACGCTACATCTATGGCTGCTAACTGCTGAGAACTTCTGCAAGTCTTGTCCTTATTTGCATGTCTATGGGTACGTCTACACTATGGGATTAGTCCGATTTTACATAAACCAGTTTTGTAAAACAGACTGTATAAAGTCGAGTGCACGCGGCCACATTAAGCACATTAATTCAGCGGTGTGCATTCATGGTCCGAGGCTAGCGTCGATTTCCGGAGCGTTGCACTGTGGGTAGCTATTCTGTAGCTATCCCATAGTTCCCGCAGTCTCCTTCGCCCCTTGGAATTCTGGGTAAAGATCCCAGTGCCTGATGGGGCAAAAATCCTTGTCGCAGGTGGTTCTGAGTAAATGTCGTCACTCATTCCTTCCTCTGGGAAAACAACGGCAGACAATTATTTCGTGCCCTTTTCCCCTAGATTGCCCTGGCAGAAGCCATAGCACAGCAACCATGGAGCCC
>NC_133772.1:123677208-123693307 GCF_003597395.2 Chelonoidis abingdonii | reverse complement strand
GTAATGGAGCTCTGATAGAACAGATTTGTCTCCCATACAGCGATCAGATCCAGTATCTCCCATACAGTCCATGCTGGAGCTCTTTTTGGATTTGGGACTGCATTGCCACTCATGCTGATCAGAGCTCCATGCTGGGCAACAGAATGTAATTCAAAAGTTCGTGGGGCTTTTCCTGTTTACCTGGCCACTGCATCCGAGTTCAGATTGCTGTCCAGAGCGGTCACAGTGGTGCACTGTGGGATACCGCCCAGAGGCCAATACCGTTGATTTGCGGCCGCACTAATCCTAATCCGATATGGTAATACCGATTTTAGTGCTACTCCTCTCGTCGGGGGGGAGTACAGAAACCAATTTAAAAAGCCCTTTCTATTGATATAAAGGGCCTCGCAGTGTGGACGGGTGCACCGTTAAATCGGTTTAACGCTGCTAAAATCGGTTTAAATGCGTAGTGTAGACCAGGCCTAAATGGAAGCAGAGTTCTGAAAATCTGGCCTTTATTGTGGCTGCTGAGCACCTGAACACTCAGGCCATTCATGTATTGAGAAAGCACTGTGTGTCTATATAAAGGTGTATTTTCAGAGTCCAAAAATTAGGACCATTTTAAATTCAATACCTTATGTTCCTGAGAGGTTTTTAAATTCCCTTTCCTATATTGTCCAAAAATAGAAAAATAAAAATAAAGCAGCCACCCTCTGTGAGGAATGCTCGGAGTGTGGCCAATCCTCATGATTTGATTGGGAGTCCTATGTTACTGGGTGTTTTCCCCCAAAGCCCCAAGCTGCTGGAATCATGTAATTAGGTAAGAATCACAGCTTTCATTTAAAACAAAAATAAGTTTCTAGCTCTTGTGCTGGCAGGAAAAAAACCTCAAAGAACCCTACATGCTCAAAAAAATAAAAGTAGTCAAACTTTAATTTAAAAAAAAAAATCAATCTCATGATTTTGGTGGGCCTGACTCATACTTTTTAAATATTTGGGGCTAGCAATACTGCTTACCTACTAGCATGTTTTCACTCAGCAAAACTGCAAACATTCATCTTGGTTTGCAGTTTCTGCCTGGTGATATAACATGATGCCAACATAACTCTTAGACTGTAAGCCAAATCTTACTTATGCTTTTCACACAGGTAACCCTATCATGGTTAAATAGATGAGCAAGATTTGGCCCCCTACCTTGTATATCATATTTTTCTGGAAGTATTAGAAAATGCTATCTGAGTTTAGAATACATTTTCCCTTTCATTGCAGTGTATTTAATGTGCTCGTTAGCTACCTTTTGCAAAGGTACCTGATTTGCATGGTTTGGTGCGGTTTTTCCCCCTGTTGGTATTCCATTGGGCGTTTGCTTCTTGCTCTGTAAATTCACCAGGGAACTATAATCATCACTAAAAGAATACAGATATTCTCTCTACTACTAATATGTAATGTTTATTTTGACAATCTGCACTTCAACCACCTCCTATTTTCAGACAGAATCTGGCCAGAAGAACAGCCTCTCGACAGTTTTGGAGAAGCCCGTGGGTCTAGTGGAAACCTCAACCCTAACATCTAATGAGGAAATAGTTTTTTTTCATAGATTATAAAAGCCAGATTCAGAAGTGATATGTAAGTCACTGTTAATTACACTTTTGCAGGCAGCGGGATATGGATGTAAGATGTCCTGGGGGTCAAATTCAGAGGCGATGTGTAAAGGCAGTGAGGATATAAATTGTATGTTCGTACATAGGTGCAAGATTGGATAAGTAAATACATTCACTGGAGTAAGGATTTATCTTCATCAGGAAATTGACCACAATAGCTATTCCAGAACAGATTTCTAGGGATACTCTATTATGCAATAAAAGTGATTTTATTCAAGAATAAATTACTCTGTTTTGAAAGTATCAGAGGGGTAGCCGTGTTAGTCTGGATCTATAAAAGCAGCAAAGAATCCTGTGGCACCTTATAGACTAACACAGTTGTTGCATCTGACGAAGTGGGTATTCACCCACGAAATCTCATGCTCCAAAACGTCTGTTAGTCTACAAGGTGCCACAGGATTCTTTTCTGTTTTGAAAGTGCACTAAATATTCCAGAATAAAACTGATTTTTATTGCAGAATGAGAAGTGTAGCAGGGAAACCAATTAAAGAAGAGTATACAAACTTGTAAATTAAAATAGCCCCATCTGCCTTCTACTTTAACCTACAATCCTGCACACTCACATATCTTCATGTTATAAAATGATTAGGGGTTTGGAGAGGGTCCCATATGAGGAAAGATTAAAAAGGCTAGGCCGCTTCAGCTTGGAAAAGAGGAGACTAAGGGGGGATATGATAGAGGTATATAAAATCATGAGTGATGTTGAGAAAGTGGATAAGGAAAAGTTATTTACTTATTCCCATAATACAAGAACTAGGGGTCACCAAATGAAATTAATAGGTAGCAGGTTTAAAACAAATAAAAGGAAGTTCGTCTTCACACAGCGCACAGTCAACTTGTGGAACTCCTTACCTGAGGAGGTTGTGAAGGCGGGGACTATAACGTTTAAAAGAGAACTGGATAAATTCATGGTGGCTAAGTCCATAAATGGCTATTAGCCAGGAAGGGTAAAGAATGGTGTCCCTAGCCTCTGTTCATCAGAGGATGGAGATGGATGGCAGGAGAGAGATTACTTGATCATTGCCTGTTAGCTTCTCTTCCTCTGGGGCACCTGGCGTTGGCCACTGTCGGTAGACAGATACTGGGCTAGATGGACCTTTGGTCTGACCCGGTATGGCCGTTCTTATGTACCAATAGGTAACACCCCTTTGCTATTATTAAATATTTGCATGCAATGCCACAGGAATGCACAATGCTTTATAGAGAGAATACTGGACACAGCCTTTGCCCTGAGGAGTTTATAATCTTTGAGTATGACAAGACAGGCCACAGGAGCAAATGGACTTTAAACAAGGGGAAAAAAATGGAGAAGAAACAAAATGCTGTTACAGTTCTCACACCACATCAGTTTCTATTTCCAATAGTTAGTTGTGCAAGGTAATTACAGGGGAATGGGTCATCTGAAGGGCTCCTCACTTCTGCAGTTTGCCCTCAGTGTTACAATAATGATGGGTTAATGAACTTGGAGTGATGCTTTCTAAAAACAAGTGACACATCGTTGCAGTACAATACGCCCTATGGCCGAAGCTATGTCAGAGCTCACCACTC
The DNA here is from genome assembly GCF_003597395.2 of Chelonoidis abingdonii. NCBI lineage: Eukaryota > Metazoa > Chordata > Testudines > Testudinidae > Chelonoidis > Chelonoidis abingdonii. The sequence continues at coordinate 123,690,119 of NC_133772.1, read as the reverse complement.
TTACCACAAAGCATGGCCATAAGGAGCCTCACGATCTTCTGAGCTGATTTTATTTTAATTTATTACCAAGCTTCAAGAACTGACCGAGAAGTTAAATATTATGCATAGAGTTCTCCCCAGCAATTTATTAATTAATCTGCCTTGCCACCCTGTAGGAGAGGCTTGCCTTCCATTGTTTTATTACAGTGCACACAACTCAAAATGAAGGGATGACACTCACAAGAAAATCCCAAACCAATACACCAGAAAAATGTTTTTTCCAATACATGTTTGGACTGGTTCCATGGGATTAAGCTGCAAAGTTTATTCTTGAAGCCTTGAGGGAGATTAATTTATATAGTCTAGGAAAGAAGAGACCAGGGACATGATCACCATCTATAAGTATCTTTGAGGTAACTAAATAAACGAAGACAGGGAATTATATGGAGTCCCAGGAGCTAAGGAAGGAAAAGTTTAGATTAAATACTGGGATAAAGTTCTTAACAGTAGGAGAAACAAGGAAGTGAAATACACAGCTAACTGTGGATGAATCACAACCGCTGTAAATATTCAAGAATAGTTACATTATTTATACAGCTCTATAAATGTACTTTATACAATGAATAAAAAAACCTTAAGTGTTTACTATCTAAAATAGTCTAGATAAGAAATACTACACATAGGAGCTCTGCAAAACACAAGGGGATAGGTTTAGATGATTGGGAAGTTCTTTTTCTGGCCTTGCCCTGATAGGGGCTAGATAGCGATATCCATATTCACTTTCATGATTCCAGTGAGTCTGTACCCTTGGACTAAGGTGCTACTCAATATGTGTAAGGGGATCACAATCTGGCCCTAAAGTAATCTTAGACCAATCCCTATATTCCAGTGAAATGTGTACCCAAGCTTACAGGATTCTCTCTTAAAATAAGCTATTTTAATAACGGTGTTTGCCAAACTGTCTCACGTTTTCACTCTCATGAGTCTAGGCACAAATTCTGCTCACCCATCCCTCCTAACAACCAAGGAGGAAAAAGAATTCACCCATATCCCCTCCGTCCCGCCGAAAAAATTATTTGCTCCAAACTAGTGAACAAATAGAATTTGACAAAGAGGAGATAAACAGGCGCCTGCTGATGTGAACCAGAATGCAGGGTCATTTTATCAGAAAGCCCACAAGAAGGAGGTTGCAGTGGCACAGAAGCTTCAACCTTCCATCTGCCAGAGGACCAGTGCTGATTTAAGGGGGAGGGAGGAGTGTGCCCATGGGTAGCACGGATGGGAGAAAGCCTTAGCCACAGATTCAATCTGCCCTTCTCTAGTGTAATTCTGCAAGGGGAACAGAGGTGGAGACAGCCACTATATTGGGTCAGATCAAAGGTCCATCTAGCCCAGTATCCTGTCTTCTGACAATGGCCAATGCCAGGTGCCTCAGAAGGAATGAACAGAACAGGTGATCATCCAGTAATCCATCCCCTGTCGCCCATTCCCAGCTTCTGGAAAACAGAGGCTAGGGACACGATTGCTGCCCGTCCTGTCTAACAGCCATTGATGGACCTATCCTCCATTCATTTAGCTAGTTCTTCTTGCTTGCTAACATATTATAATTTGTTTATTTGATGATACTATCTCAAAATCAGCAGATCTTCTGGAATGAGTATGCTACATATTTACATAACCACTTTCCTCCAGAGACCTCAAAGTGCTTTACACAACTTTGAGTAAGCCTCATTACAATCGTGTATCATTATTAGCCCCATTTTACAGATGGATAAACAGGACACTGAGGCCACAACTACACTATGGAGACTACACTGGCATAGCTATGTTGGCGTAGCTATGCCAATGTAACCCTGTAGCATAGGTGCAGCCTACACCGGAGGAAGGGTTCCCCCCGCCCCCCATCAGTGTAGGAACACTACCTCCCTAAACAAAGTTACCTACATTGACAGAAGCATTCTTCTGTTAATGTAGTTGCATCTACACTGGAGGTTAGATCAGCATAACTACGTCAGTCAGGGGTGTGGTTTTTTCACACCAATGTAGCAATGTCAATCTAACTTTTAAATTTAGATCTAACCTGAGGGCTTGTCTTCACTATAGAATTAACTCAAATTATAATTTGAGTGTTGTCCTAACACCCATTCTCTTAACTCAAGTGTGGTAGTGCTTTAACTCAAGTTGGTTGGCCTGGCAGGGGCACTAGGCTACAGTTCAAGTAAGCACAATTTGTTGGTTGCTAACACAATCATGTGCAGCTCAAGACTCGTGGTGTAGTGTGGCCCCTTTCACTCAAGCAAGGCTAACTCAAGCATGCAATTCTCTGGAAGCATTTTGTAATGCTCTCTTATACAAGACACTACCCAATGAAGCTGCATTTAGACACGTTTAATTCACAGAAACTGTTTCAAGTAGTTAAAAAATAGCAGATCTATGAACATATTCAGGTGAGCTATATTAATGTTTAAGATGAGGCAATTTTAGTAACCTAGGCTCCACTAACGAGTGGTGAGCTAAAAATAAACTTACCTATGTTAAAAAACCATGTTGGTGTTTGAATAACTATGAGCAATAGGATTGATCTCTTTTCCTGGTGAATTCATACTAGTTGGATGGGGTACAGAACCCAATTCATATTATGATTTGAAATATACAGAACAGACAATATTAGATCCTATATATCAGAAGGATTCTATTCTACCCAGATCTATTTAACATTCAGTATTTGGGTGTACAGGTAAACATGCAGGAAAGAAATGAAATCAAATGCATTTCTACAGGAAACTAAACATTTTTGCTCAGCATAGGACCTGAGATTAGAGGAAAAAAGAGGTAACACTGGCTTTCCACCAACTCTGTGACTCCTTGATTTTGGGAAAACTGAGGTCAGTCTAGCCACTGCATAGTAGAACAACTTTAACCTTAGGATACCTGCAGCTCAGGGGAGATCTTCCTTCTCTCCAGCCACTCCTGCAACATCACTCAAGGATCCCTCTTATACCAGAGGAATTCTTGGGGAACCAGCTGCCCTAAGAATCAGGCTAATGTTATTTATATGGTGATTCATCAGTTTTAATAACACAATTTACAATTCACAGCATCAGGTAACACCAAGCTCTTACACAGCCCAAGTACAAATACAACAAAACAGAATCATGTTTTGGCGATGTAAAATAAAAATCCATTGTCAATATAATCCCACTGTCAATATAGCCTATAAGAATACAGCATTACATATCCAAGAGATCAGAGTAACAACATGCCTATTCATTGGTCTGAAACCATGAGAATTCATGCATGAGAATGAAAATACTTCAAAAGACATCCACCTGCTTTCATTACACTTATCTCAGATCCAAAGGGAAATATGTCATAGATTAAGGCATATCAAAGAGAACAAAACAGAAGTCAAACGTGAAGGACAAAATTGGCTCCCATGTTTCTGAGAATAACTGCATAAGATAAACAAGATTATTAACTACTTAGAGTAATTACAAATTAATTTACTGTAGCAGCCAGCTCCATGCTAGTCTGTTTGTACAGTTATGGTGTTTACCGCATTAAATGTCTCACCCCAAAATTATTTTACTAATAATGGTAACTATGCTTTAGATACATGCCTTTATTAAAGCCACCAACAAGCAACTTTGACAAAGTCATTGGGGCAATATACTGAACAAGATATCAGATTTACAAATCCTTACAATAATCAGAAAAGTTACCATCATAATTCTCTGGAAGCTAACAAGATATTGGAAAAGTACGAAAGGACTCCAGGGGATATACAGGAACAGACTTGCTCTAAGGGATCACTGGATGAAAATCTGAAGAGGCCATGCTTTAACATGAATTTCACAGAATTAGCATTTTCTGCCATCTTAGGTCACAACCCTTAGAGTGGGCTGCTCATCACTTAACAAATCAGTGACTGCAGTCACCAGTGTTGTTAAGTGCTGTGGAATATTGCTGCTTCAGTGTTTTTACTGTTCTTGGAGCTCCAATGTCAGCTGCACTAACAGACAGTGCAGCATGTTAATTCAACAGACCTCGATGCTGTTCATAAGAAAGACGACAGGTTCAGTTCAGTGGTAAAGATGCTTAGCCAGATTTATTGTCCACAAAGCACAGTAGTAGCGCCCCATAGGAGCTACAGATACACTAGGACATGCATGCTTGCAACAATGGTACCAGTTCAGTCAGCATACCAGGACACTGTACCTTTGGCTGGCCAAAGATGCCACTCCTATGACTTCTTTTATACACTGATACAAACAAATTACATAATACACTCCAGACGTTGCTAGCCACCACCCCTCTCCCTGTACCAGCTAGCTCAAACAAAAAACATTGTTATCCATTATCTTGTCACCCTATCCTTATCTTACAGGAACACACTGACTCTTTGGACCACATTCTTAAGAATGTGTTTACATAGTTACTTCAGAACTCTTGGTTTTCTTGTACCATCCTGTCCAGTCAGGAATATGCCTACTTGGCTAGCCAGTATCTAATATGTTATTTTTCCAAGACCAGGCCTACTCTGGTTCGCATCCTTTGGTTCACACTGTTAGTTATGGCTAGGGCTCCAGCAAAGCCTACACACATGTGGGATTGCACTAAAAGATATTGAACAGTGCTGTAAGTGTAAGAAAATAGTAGTTTATGACATACACAATGGTAATGTTCTGACATTAAGAAGTAGTCATAATCTAACAGCAACAGATTAGAATTACCAGTTAGACAGAGAACAGTGCAGCAATGATAAACTGACATCAGCAAGCATTATAAATGTTGAATATTGTCCTACTGATAAACCAGATTACATAGCCCCCCTAAAACCTTGACAAACCTTTAGTGGTTGAATAGTTAAAAGCAATTACAGCTGTAGCAGCATGAGAGATCAATGTAGATGCATATGAAAATAGCACAGAGCATTTTTGACTAAGCAAGATTAAAGGTGACAAATAAACCCAAAATTAAAGCATGCATATAATTTTAAAGATGTTAGCAATGTTTGTTGTTTTTATATCTATCTATCTTTATGTCCTTTTGTGGAAAGACACTTAAAATGGGGCTTCTAACTTCTGAATGTGCAATTTTGTGGGCACTACTGTTTGCATGTGCAAATGATAGACTTTGTGCACATGCACAATGAACAGTCCCAAATAATGCACATAGAATCATGAGCAGATGAACAAATATGTGCAAAACAAAAATCATAGTTAAGGGGGAGTCTAACAATTTTGCTCTAAATTACAAGTATAAAGTTCCTCTCAGCTCAAAAGAACAAGAGATAAGAATATGTAATGCTACCATTGTCATAATATCAGTAATAACTGAAGAGAGACAGGATGTTCTAAGGCATGAAAAACAGTGTTGCCTTAAATTAGACAACTGTTAGGTCACAAAACTTTTACTTAAGTTTGTTTTATGTAATCATTACATAATTCTGTGACCCATATTGCACGCAAGGTACTGTTCCCCCAACAGCCAGAGAACAGGAACACACTATAAATTAGTGATCTCACAGGGCAAGATTGTGCCATGGGCCCATGAGGACATGTAAGGAAGTGAGGAGGATTAGAGACCTACCCTCTTGTCTTGTCAAGTACAAGCGGTTCCAATCATGATTTGGGAGTGGAAGGTGGGGAGATTAGGGGTTGTATGCCTGATGCTACCCTAGTGAGTAAGGCTGGCTGGAATAGTGGATTTTTTCCCATGGAAAATTTAAATTAAAAGCGAAAAAAAATGTTTAGTAAACTTTTCCAGAGTTTTCAGTAAGAAATTGAAAACCAAAATATTTCTGTTCTGAAATGCCACAACAATGCCTCATGGGAATTGTAATTCAGATGCATCATGCTCCCATTCTCTTCTATAGGCTGGGCTCCTTGTCACGCTGCATCCCTCATGAAGAACCATGGTTTCCGCTCATGGTGAGGGGAGGTGGTGTGTGGTCGTTGCATGGCCACAGTGTGTCATGGAAGATGAAATCCAGGTGGGGAGCCTAGCTCATAAAGAAGAATGGGAGTGTGAGACACCTGAACTACAACTCCCATGAGGCACCACTGCAGCATCAGAATCAAAATATTTCACTTTTTGGGAGATCAGCTTTTTAATGAAAAAAATATCAAAATTTTCTACAAGACAAAATTTTATCAAAAAAATTCCATTTAATTGAAAACACAGTTTCAACAGAAATTTTTCCACCAGTCCTATCAATGAGAATATAGGTGGGGTGGGGTCATAGCCAGGACTCAACACGAAGCTGCACACTAGCCAGCAGTAGTACTGTTTATGGAAGAAAGGGTCAGAGAAAACACTGAAAAGGGGTTGTGAGGGGAAACTGTGACACCCCAAGAACAGGAGGTGAGTAGGGAAGTGTAGTGGGGTAGTCACCCGCTCGGGTCTTGAAAGGATTACAGCCAGCCCAGGGAGAGGGCTGGGGCTGCGAGCCAAAGACAAGGCTGATTGGGGAAGCAGCCACAGCTGGGGCCACACCCCAGTCAGGCCACAGCTGGCCCTACTATAAAAATCTGTGGGCCAGGAGCACAGGCAGTCTCTCTCTAGCTGTGGAGAGAGATGGGTCTGGCTTCTTGGGAGCTCAGTAGTGTACCTAGAGTGGAGCAGGGCTGAGAAAAGGCCTGGGGAGCTCCAGGCTGGAAAAACCCCAGGCTGCAAGCCTTGGTAAAGGCCTTGGTAAAGGCTGGAAAGGGTACTGGGGTTGCAGAGGTGCAGCCCAGGGTAGGCAAAGGCAGCAGGTCCAAACCCCCCTTGCCGATGATGAGTGGTATAGACTGCAATCTGCCCCAGTAAGTGGGGGCTAGATGGTGACTGGCAGTAGCCACTGAGGCAAGGTGGGGGTAGAGGGTTATGGGTTCCCTGGGTGGGGAGACCCAAAGAGTGAGGGTACTGCTAGGGGGCAGCACCCAAGGTAAAGGGGCACCAAGGTCTCGGAGGGACACAGGGGCCAGCGGCAAGTGGGACATCAGCCAGCAGAGGGCTCTCCGGAGCTGGAGAGCTAATTCCCAGGATGACCAGCAGGAGGTGCCATGCCGGTAAGGCAACACATCGCTACAGGAAGGAATTGTCTCTCTGCTCTATAAGAAGGACTAAGCCTAAAGAGCCATAATAGCCAGCAGTACAGTTTAAAATAAGTATTAAATACCAAATGAACCAACTGAAAGATAATATGTAGCAATACTTTTGTTTCTTCTTTTAAAGTCATGATTCTTTCTAAAGTTTTTCCAAATTAGCATGTTATTGATGTAATTTCTCTGCAATTTTCTGCAAGCAAAGGCAAGTTATGAAACCTTTATTTCTCTAGTAGGATACTGATCTGTCAATATGCTGAGCACCTTCACATTCCACTGACTGAGGGGACTCTGCAGCTTAAAGAATTGGCTTGCAAACTGTGTTATTGTATCATTTTCCTAGACTAGTGTATACGGAAAATAAGGTGATAATCTGATTTCACAAGCAACATTCTCACAATTTAGATCCCTTGGAGTACAGTTTCAACTCAGTCCACATGGAATTAGGCATCGTGCCAAATATTGTTAATAGGAATTGATAGTGTGAATTATCTCTGCCCATGCTAAACATTTATTCTTAAATGTCTATTATTGTTTTAAAAGATCATTTATATACTGACATGAATAGCACTTTACAAAATATAGTTCTATATATTTCAAAGACAGAGAAGAGAAGAACAAGAGTACATAAGGGAGGTTGTGAAGAGACAAGGAATTGGTTAGAAAAAATTTGTGGGGAAAATAGGTTTTAAGGAGAAAAGAGATGGAAGATTTGTTTCCGGCACAATGAATGAAGGTGCAGAGCTAAGAAGGCACTCAGAGAAGCAGTAAACCAAAGGGAGATCAGGAGGAATGTGGAGTAACAGGGCCGCCCAGAGGATTCAGGGAGCCTGGGGCAAAGTGGGGGAGCTGCAGCGCTTGTACTCACCCAGCAGTGGTCCGGGTCTTCAGCGGCAGGGGGCCCTTCACTTGCTCTGTGTCTTCGGCAGCACTGAAGGGCCCCTCGCTGCCAAAATGCCGCCGAAGACCTGGACCGCCACTGGGTCAGGACTCACGGGGCCCCTGTGGGACCAGTGGCCTCGGGCAAATTGCCCCACTTTTCCCCCCGCCCCCCCCCCCCCCGGGCGGCCCTGGGGAGTAAAGGAAGTTAGGAAAGTAGAACAGACACAATCTGGTATAAATATGTGGGAGGGAAGCCAAGAGTTTAAAAGGAGAAAAAATAAGAAATTCAGTTTTTGGCAGAACATTATGTGAGATGGTGATGTGACACATCTACAAAGAAAGGCCTGAAAGTTAAAGAGGTAAGACTGGAGAAAGGTGTGAAGGTCACAGACAGAGACACAGATCTGGGCATCATCCTCACAGAAATGGTAGTTGAACCCACGGGAGTTCAGCTGAAGAGAATATATTTTAAAAAAGGGAGAAGGGAGGGACAAGAGGACTAAAGGAATCCCAACTGTTGTGTATTTGGTTGTCATGGTAATAGAATCTTGTTGTTGCTATGGTAAGTGAGTTAGATTATTAGGGGATAGCCCAGCCAGTTTTGGCTGGTTTTTGGTTAGTTCAGTGTGTGGCATTAAACAGCTGCTTTTTAGGTTTACAGCTCTGTCTCCAGTGATTTCTTCCTAAAATTGTTGCCCCCAAGAATATAACATCAATGGATAAGGGTAAAAGGGGAGGGTGAAGAGACACCAGAACAGTAGTCAAAAAGTTGGAGGACACAGAGTTAACTATGACAAGATACTAGAAAATGGAGGCAGAGACCATGATCAATGACTTCAAAGGCAGCAGACAGATCGTGAACACAGAAATGTCCTTGTGACTTGGCTAGGAAGAGGTCATTACTCATTAAGTGATTATGAGCAAGACAGTTTTGGTGAAGGGAAAATGAATGCATAAACAAACCACAACGACTCTCCAGTCATACTTTTCAAATTGAGATTTGAGGCACCTAAACTTAAATTAGACCCTGAGGTTTGGTAAGTAGCCTGGTTTTTCACTGGTACCGAGATCTCTGGGACTTCCCAAGTTGCAAGTGTGCTGCTCCTTTGAAAATCAAGCCAAATTTATCTAGGTTCCCACATATGGATTCAAGGGCCTACCTTTAAGATCCAAGTCTGAAAAGCTTAGCCTGTTATTTATGCTTTAAAGATAAGTAGACAGTGATTCCAAAGACCTGAGATAAGACTATTCCTTCCCCCTGGATAAATTCAAAGACATCTAAAACAAAAACCCACAAAGTAAAAGAAACATACATCTTTAGAAGGTGAAACCGGAGAGAAACATTTTAAATTCTTATACTGAGAGCAAATATTAGAGGTGGGCTGAGGAGGGGATTTTTGGCTCCAGAATAGATTTAGGCTTGTGTTCCATTTGAGGCTGAATCATGACAGTGTTCAGATTCAGGTTTGAAGGTGTTCAAATCTTGCAAGCTGAGTTCACAGCACTTCTATCATCTTGAATGGTGAAAATCCCAGGAGATCAGTGACTCTCATGAGATTTTTCTTGTGTTGGGCCTTTGTCTGGAACAGATCTAGAGAATTAAGCTTCTTTTCCTTTTGGATCGGATCTGTAATCTGAATACCTTTCCCCTTCAAATGTTGGATGAATCAGAATAATGGTTGTAGTCTGGGACCATCTCTAGTAAATATAGTTAAAGAACTTTTACTGTGGTTAGACCTTTGAAAATAAATTTTACATCAGTTTTTTTTAAATAAACATCCTCTTCAAATCCGTATGCAAGAGACATAAAGATCCTATTCTCTCTCTTCAATATAAAGTTCCTTTCAATAATATAGTGCTGTCTTTTAGTGTATCTCGTCTCCAGTAACTCATTATATTGTGTCTCTTGTGCTTGAATGAAACTTGTAGGCTTAGTCATTTACACTGAGCGAAGCATAAATTCCAGCTCATGTATCTCTTCCTTTTCCATTCTCCTGTCTTTCTCTGGGGGACAGAGTTATTTATTAATGCTGGAGTGAAGATGTAACAATGCACATTAAATATATGTGGGCTTGTGGGTGCATGGTGGGGTAGGTCTTTCTAGTCTGATTTAATAGGCTAATGTCTCAAGCTACTTAATTCAGTGAAGCCAAAGAATAGAAGGATGCTTCTAACATGCCTTCCGTTTTTTGTATAGTGCTGTCAGGTCTAGATAGGTTTCCTTGAACTTAAGCTGATAACAGGCAATGTTCTGTTTGTTGTTCTAGCTCAGGGGTACGCACCTATGGCACGCGTGCCAAAGGTGGCATGTGAGCTGATTTTCAGTGGCACTCACACTGCCCAGCTCCTGGCCATTGGTCTGGGGGGCTCTGCATTTTAATTTAATTTTAAATGAAGTTTCTTAAACATTTTTAAAATCTTATTTATTTTATATACAACAATAGTTTCGTTATATATTATAGACATAGAAAGAGACCTTCTAAAAATGTTAAAATGGATTACTGGCACATGATCCTTAAATCAGAGTGAATAAATGAAGACTCAGCACACCACTTCTGAAAGATTGCCAACCCCTGGACTATAGTGTCTGTGTTTCAGTCTGATTGCTCACTTCTCCCACTATCAGCTTCACGTCTCCTATCCTGCCACTACCTATGCTCACATCAGCCTCCCAATTTCTTTACACCAAAACACACTCTCAACCCTCCTTGAATTCCACTTCTATTACTAGCCTTACAATCTCAGCAGTTCCTTCTAGTGTCTGATCCACTTTCCAACATTTTATTTCAGACCCTGATTCAGCAAAGCACTTAAGCATGTACCTAAATTAAGTTAACCACATGCTTAAGTGCTTTGCTGAATCGTGGTTTTATGTAGTACTTCCTGTGTTAAATTGGAAGCTCCTTTGGGCAAGGATTACATATTATTTTGATATGACAGACACTGCAGAAAGCTGGTGGAATGGTGATAATCAATGGGACACAGTAATACCAGGGTTCGCAATATATAGGTCACACTGGTGGGGGAGTGGCGCAATGCGTGAAAGAAAGCATACAGTCTAATATAGTAAAAGTTTTAAATAAATCAGACTGTTGAACCTTTATGGATAGAAATTCAATGCTTGAATAAAAAGACAAGGCCCGAATAGCAATAGGAATATATTACCAACCACCTGACGAAGATGGTGATAATGACTGTGAAATGATCAGGGAGTTTAGGGAGGCTCCAAAAACAGAAAGCCCAATAATAATAATAGGAGATTTCAACTATCCTCATATTGATTGGGAACATGTCACCTCGGGATAGGATGCAGAGATAAAATTCATAGACACCATTAATGACTGCTTCTTAGAGCAGCTTAGTCCTAGAACCCACTAGGAGAGAGACAATTCTGGATTTAGTACTAAGTTGAGCACAGGATCTGGTCCAGGAGGTGAATTTAGCTGAACCATTCAGTAATAGTGACCATAAGTAATTAAATTTAACATTCTTGTAGGTGGGAAAATATCAAATAAACCCACCACAGTAGCATTTAAAATTCAAGAACAAGCACGACATGAAAATGAGAAGGCAAGTTAAGCACAAATTAACAGGAACGGTCACAAGAGTAACATGCCTGCAAGCTGCACGGCAACTATTTAAGACACCATAATAGAGGCTGAAACTCCAAATTTATACCACAAATTAAAAAAAAATAAAAACACCGTAAGAGGACAAAAAAACCCATCATGATTAAACAGCAAAGTAAAAGAGGTATTTAGAGGCAAAAGGCCATCTTTTAAAAATTGTAAGTCAAATCCTACTGAGGAAAATAGAAAGGAGCATACACTCTGGCAAATCAAGTGTAAATGTATAATTAGGCAGGTCAGGAAAGAATTTGAAAAGCAAGTAGCAAAACACACAAAAACTAGCAGCAATTTTTTTTTTTTAAGTATATCAGAAGCAGGAAGCCTGTTACTGCTGGATGATCAGGGAGCTAAAGGAGCACTCGGGGAAAACAAGACCCTTGCAAAGAAGCTAAATGAATTCTTTGAACTGGTCTGGAGGATAGCTAATGTGATACTAATTTTTAAAAAAGGATCTAGATATGATCCTGATCATTACAAGTCAGTGAGCCTAATTTCAGAACTAATCAATCAAATTGGTTGAAACTATAGTAAAGAAGAAAATTATCAGACAAAGATGAATATGATATGTTGGGGAAGAGTTAACACTGCTTTTGTAATGGGAAATCATGCCTTGCCAATTTATTAGAAACATTAGATCATTGTGGTGTGGACAAGGGTGAATAAATGTAGACTTTCAGCAGGGGCGGCTCTATGTATTTTGCTACCCCAAGCCCAGCAGTCAGGCGGTTTTTGGCGGCATGCCTGCGGGAGGTCCGCTGGTCCCGCACCTTCGGCGTACCCACCGCCGAATTGCTGCCGAAGCCGCGGGACCAGCGGACTTCCTGCATGCATGCTGCCGAAGGCAGCCTGACTGCTGCCCTCATGGCAACTGGCAAGCCACCCCCCATGGCTTGCCACTGTCATAAACAGATAGTAGGAGTTAATAGAACAGAAGTACTTTATATCTCTTGACTGTAAAGGGTTAACAAGTTCAGTAAGCCTGGCTGTCACCTGACCAGAGGACCAATCAGGGAACAGGATACTTTCAAATCATGAGGGAGGGAAGTTTCTGTGTGTTTCATGTACTCCATCTGGCGAAGTTCAGCTTTTTCATATAGACACTGAATTACCCCAGCCTAAGTATACAAATACACATTGACTCTATCAGCCAAAATGAAACATTTGCAAATAAGAAAACAAACATAAGGGCTAACTCGCCTTATCGTACCTAGTACTTCACTGTTCTGAAGCCTGATAAGAAGCCATGACGGAGAGATGGGAGGAGAAGAACCTGGTTGCAGTCTGGTCATTCTCAGAACCAGAGAGGAACAACAACCAAATTCTTAACAGC
>NC_133772.1:123665288-123676888 GCF_003597395.2 Chelonoidis abingdonii | reverse complement strand
GGGACCAGAGTGTACCAGGCACTGGAATTCCTGGTTGGTTGCAGCGCTACAGGTTCTAAGCTGGTAATTAAGCTTAGAGAAATTCATGCTGGTACCCCATCTTTTGGACGCTAAGGTTCAGAGTGGGGAATTGTACCATGACACCACCCCAGGCACGTGCTTGGTGCGCTGGTGCCTGCAACCGCCCCTGACTTTCAGCAAGCCTTTGACAAGGTCCCACACCAAGCCTCTTAAGCAAAGTAAGCAGTCACGGGATAAGAGAGAAGATCCTCTCATGGAGCAGTAACTGGTTAAAAAATAGAAAACAAAGCATAGGAATAAATGGTCAGATTTCACAATGGAAAGTGGTAAATAGGGGGGTCTCCAAGGATTGTACTGGGATTTGTGCTGTTCAACATATTCATAAATGAACTGGAAAGGGGGGTGTAATAGGGTGGCACCAACTCTCACAAGCGCCCCCTGACCCAGGTACATGTCTGCACTTCGGTCAGCTTACAGTGACTTCTGTCAGTGGTTTCTCATGTGGATTTCAGTGACTCAGCCCTCTAGCCAAGTCGCACACAGTTTGTGTGACAAAACAGACCCCTTTCATGGTATACAGTTCAGTAGGGGCCTATCTCAGTACTCCTTTACTGGTATCTCTGTAGCCATTCTGGAGTTCAGTGTCTAAGGAGTCCCTCAGCCCAATTTGGGCTTGCCTTCAAATAGTTCCTCGACCCTGGCATGGGGCTGTGCCTCCAGAGCTTCATTCTTTCTGGGCCTTTCTGGCCCCAGCTCTCCAGCTGGACCACTTAACAGTTCAGTTCCCCTTCCAGGAGTGTATCCCAGTTCCATATTCAAGTCACTTCCCCAGTGGTGAATGAGAGAGAGGGGACCTGGGCTCATCCATTACTCTGGACCCCAACACAGAGACCCTCTGAGTACCAGCCACATGCCATGTCCCTCTAACTGTGTTTCCCTGGGCCACTGCCTCACAACTCTTATCTTTCTCACATCTCAGCAGCCTCCCAGGAGCACCTTTCTTTCTCCCCTGGTCCCTGCCAGCCACTGTCTTGAACTCAGTCCCAGCAGCCAGCCAAGAGCTCCCTCTTGCTCCCCTAGTCCATGTCAGCAACTGATTTGTCTGTGGTCCTGCGACTCCTTTAGCCAGCCAGCCAGCCAGCCAGCCAGCCAGAAACACTGTCTTCAGTCCTCCAGTTCCAGGCAGCAACTGACTATCTCTAGTATTGCCACTCCTTTTATATGGTCCTTCTGGGCCCCAATTCGCTGCTCCCTGCAGCCTCTGATTGGCTGCTTACCCCACAGCCACTCTAGGCAGCCTGGAGGACTTTTCTACTGCTCCTTTCTGGGATGGGGTGTAGTAGGGACCTGAGGCATCCAGCAGAGGGGCTCTGGGACTAGTCCAGCCTGTCACAGGAGGAAACAGTGAAGTGGCAAAGTTTGCAGATAATACTAAATTACTTAAGACAATTAAGTCCAAAACTGATTACAAAGAGTGACAAATGGAACTCACAAAACTGGGTGATTAGCAGATTAAATTAAATGTTGATAAATGCAAAGTAATGCACGCTGGAAAACATAATCCCACCTATACATACAAAATGATGTGGTCTAAATTAGCTGTTAACACTCAAGAAAGAGATCTTGGAGTCATTGTGAATAGTTTTTCAAAACATCTGTTCATTTGCAGCAGCAGTCAAAAAAAGCTCACAGAATGTTAAGAAACATTAGGAAAGGAAAAGATAAGAAGACAGAAAATATCATAATACCACTACATAAATCCATGGTATGACCACACCTTAAATACTGCATGGCGTTCTGGTGGCCCTGTCTCAAAAAAGATATTAGAATTGGAAAAGGTAGAGAGAAGGGCAACAAAAATGATCAGGGTATGTAACAGTTTCCATACAAGGAAGGATTAAAAGGACTAGGGCTGGTCATCTTAGAAAAGAAACATCTAAAGGAGAATATGATAGATGTCTATAATGTTATGAAAGGTGTGGAGAAAGGGGATAGGGAAGTATTTTTTTACCCGTTCACATCACTCAAGAACCAGGGATCACTCAATAAAATTAATAGGCAGAAGGTTTAAAACAAAAATAAGGAAGTACTTTTTCACACAACACACAGTCAATCTGTGGAACTCATTGCCAGGGGATGTTGTGAAGGCCAAAAGATAACCAAGTTAAAAAAAGAATTAGATAAATTCATGGAAGATAGGTCCATCAACAACTATTAGCCAAGATCATCAGGGATGTAACCCCATGCCCTGGGTCTCCCTAAATCTCTGACTGCTAGATGCTGGGACTGGATGACTGATGATGGATCATTTGATAATTGCCCTGTTTTCATCATTCCCTCTAAAGCATCTGGCACTGGCCACTCTTGAAAGACAGGATACTGGGCTACACATATCATTTGTCTTACTCCGTATGGCTGTTCTTATGTAAATATTGGGTCTTTTGGGGTATTTTGTATGGTATCATTGTGACCTATAACCTCTTAATGCTAACTGGCAAGAGGGTTACAGGAATATCCTGATTCTGGTATGTACATTCTGCTTCACCAAAGAATGTCTTATGAGATCTCAAATGAAAGCTAGGGTCATTAATATCATTGTGAAATGTATGTACAGATACTATGTAACGAGTTAAATATATATATACTGAAAAAGTGTCCTTAGAGTCTGTATCAAAGTATTAGTCACCAGCAGAAGTGAAAAACAGGTTTTCTCTCGGAGAGATGTTTATTCACCTCTCTCTGTGTCAGGATGTAAATTAAGCATTGGAAGCTAACACAATGGATGCCTATTTACATGAGTGAGAAGTCACATGTTACCAAAAGAGATGTGAAATCAACAGGAAAGGAGCACATAGGAATAAACAAGCCATGAGAGGTTCTCTCTGTCTGTGGGTAAAGATAATGAACTTTGGGGTATTTCTAGAAGGCAAAGAAGATACCCTGGAGTAAACGGTCAGAGCATTTGTACTAATGAAAGCAGTGTTTTCAGACAAGGTTGGCTGAGACCTCGTAGAGAATTTTGGGTGAGATACACTTATTTAGACACGTGTTTGATAAGTTTGGTCTTCAGATAGCATGCTATGGTTCTATTTTATGTTACCATTTGTTTCCAATATCCTTACTCACTATCACCTGAATCTCTAGTCTTTGATAATAAACTGATTCTTGTTTACACTAGATGTATCACAGTGCTGTGCTGTGCTATTAAGCAAAGTGCTGGTCCTGAACTGAAGTTTACAAGCTGTTGTGTACTGTTATGTGAGTGTATGGTGGCTAAGGAGCTGGACACTACAGGGAACACTCCAGGGACTCAGGGGTTGGTGTATGCCTATTGCTACCTATAGACAGGGAGCAAGGCCTGTGGGGACCTGGAAGGCAGTGCTTTGGCTGCCAGAGGCTAGTGGTCAAGGAGCTGATCCACAGCAAGCAAGGGCAGGTAGCGGTCCCTGACAATTCTGGGTACCCCGGGGAAGTGTCACAACTATATCCACCTAAAGTACCCTATAAATAAGAAAGAGGACAATGGTCAGAGTTCACTTTTGTTTACTGCATTACAGTAAATTACTGTGACCTTGCACATGGCCCCCTCTCCACTGATGACCACACTGCAAAACAAAAAAGAGAATTTAAAAAACTGAAACTGGTCATAAAACAAAGCACTGTTGGAAGAAAACTGATAGAGATTTAAAAAAAGAAGTGTCCCACATAGCAAGGGCATATAGAACATTTCTTATATCATGTTTCCCCCAGCCATTTATTCATTAGACATCTTTCCTCTTTAATACACTAGAGCTTTAAATAGCAAATAATTCAATTCTCTCCTTTAATCCACATATTTAATTTTTTTCTCAAAACTAGTTATTTCCAGGCAACCCTATGCACTGAGAGCTACAGATGGATTGAGGTGAACAGTTTTTATCCCAGGTAGTGATACACTGAAGTGAAACCACTAGGAAGCCTAAAGATTATTATTATTAGCATTATTCATGGTTTTACAGAACAATAACACTAAAAGAGCAATACTCTGAAGGTAAGGAACGAAGGTTGAGATTTTCAAAGATAACTGGGGGATTTAGACTCATTTTGATTTTAATGGATATTGTGTCTGCAAATCCCTTAATCGGCTACGAAAATCTCAACTGGAAAGTTTAGACTGCATATTTGACGAAAGAGTTTTCAAGTTTTCATTTGCAATTTAATTTAAGAGAGATTTCTGTTGGTAGATCTAATCAAAATATTCCATTAAGAGGCTGTTTTTAAATGTCATATAGTAGGCTATCTTTTTAGCATGCCCACTACTTGGTATCCAATCCCCAAATGTCATCTAAAATAAAACAATTAGCTCTCAAGTAGGAAGAATGAGTTCATCCTGATTTCAATGCATGAAAAAGCAGAGGAATCTCAAGGCTCCATTTCTCCTTCTAAAAAAGGAGAAAAGAGGAAGGAATAAAGGATATAGGAAGAAGAAAGATGATCAAAAAAAAAAAAGTACTCACAAAGAAAGGGGATAGAGAGGCCATAAATACTAGTTTTGGAATAGTATTGCAAGAGTTAGGTGCAGAGGGCATTCTTAATGATGAAACCTGCAGGTACATAGAATATCAGGGTGGGAAGAGACCTCAGGAAGTCAACTAATCCAATCTCCTACTCAAAGCAGGACCAATCCCCCCAATTTTTGCCCCAGATCCCTAAAGGGGCCCCTCAAGGATTGAATTCACAACGCTGGGGTTAGCAGGCCAATGCACAAACCACTGAGCTATCCCTCCCCCTCTTTGTCTATAACCCCTTTTTCTATGACCATGGCTGTTTCTGACCACCAGTATCAGCCCTCTGCCAAGCAAAAGCAGAAATCCAGCACTTGCTGGGTAGTTTCTATTGAAGGAGAAATCAGTGACACCAACTCTGGATAGATGCTAATTGTAACGTTCTTTATATAGACACCAATCATGAAATGAGATAGTCAAACAGTGTGCAAAGCAATCCCTTCTTTCAGGAATCTCAGCCAAACACCAAAACCCTAGTTCCCAGGAAGCAACTCTGCTCCAAGACTTGGCGCTAATAAAAGACAAAGGCTGACAGTAAGCTCTCCTGATGCTTGTACCACTCCCTCTTCAGAAATTGCCTCTACACAGAACCTTGAACCAAAAAACTAACAGCACAGTGTGTCTTCCCAAGACCAAATACTTGCTCACATTCTAAGAAAAACAAAAAAGATTATGTATAACAGCACCATCTGGTGACACTTGTCATAACATATATACAAGATGGAGGTGGAAAAGATCTACTATCTTATCCAGTTTATCCCCCGTCACTGTAGGATTTCTCTTTACAACATATTTTCTACTGCTGCTAAATAGCTTAGTAATGTAAAATAAATTGGAAGACCACCCATCTAAATAGATTTCTGAACTGAATTTTCCCCAAGATTTAATCTTAAAATGATCAAAATTGAATGTAGAGATGATTCATGGAGCCTAAGCTACAATAGCACTGGCAGTTCAATTTTAACTAACAAATATGCTACCAGTAAACCTCAAGATTTCTCAGATGGTGGTGTGAGGGACAAGCAGGCAAGAAAGTAGGATGAAGCATTCTGAAATCTTCTTAGAGATGTAACTTTAATTATTAAGCATTTCCACTAGAAAACTTCGGAAATCTCAACATGAAAACACAAGTTGGATTAGGAAGTATACAGATCTAAATCAGTCTGACCACTCAATAGTACCAGGCAATGCCTTTCTATCAGATGAGGAAGTGACATTATACAGAGGGATACACAGCATATTTAATCGCTTCGTACTTACCTGTTTACATGCTTAGCTTTACATGCAAACTGTAAAAGATTAATCCATCCTTTCATTAATCAATACCATGGTAAATATTCTTAATAGAAATATCTCTAGAATGATGCAAAGTATATATGTATCTGAAACTCCTCTGTATTCTACAGTGTTCTCTACCCCTTAAAGTTAAAAAGAAAGGTGTAGAAGACATTGAAATAAAAATATCAAACTAAAATGCTAAGGTCTGATTCTCTTCTCACACTGATGTAAATCAGAAGTAAATGAATTGTACCCAACAGAATGTAAACTGGAGTAAGTTAGCAAAAAATCAGGCACTAAAAGCTCCAGCTCAGCTGGTGAGACTCTTCAACCTACTAGAAACAGGAAATGAACTGATGTGCTCAACTGAATCAATCCCCTTTATGTAACAGATAAATGTCACAATGATTGTGTTCATTTTCTGTCTCCATCTGCTGGTAGGAGTTCGTATCAGACATTGTCTGGACAGGTATAGCTGGTATCTCACCTAATCAAACAAAACCACTGACATTCAGGCGGAACATGGAACTATGACTTTATCCAAGTACACTCTTTTGTCTAAAGATTTTCCACAATTGTATAAAATAACCCACAGTTGTGGGATCCTGGAAAGGGGCGACGACCACTGACAAACAAATTACAGTCTGATTTCCCTGAATATGCTGGTATGACAATCTTATGAATGCACATAGAAAAACAAGTGAAGCAAACATTAAAGAACTAATGCAGTGACTATTGTTCATCATTCTAAAACAGCCAATAGTGATCTCTCTCTGTTATTCTTGCTACTCTGGACAACAGCCAAATCTTTGAAAACAGACAACTAGATAAAATCAGATGCTTGTTATGATTGTAACTATCCATCAAATGCTGCAAGAGACCAAGTGATTTTAAAATATTTTTTTTAAACTGCCACAGAATTGAAAAATAATTTAATAAGCTAGACCATTCTCATAAGTATTAGATCTTGTATGCACAAAGCTTATGTGTGTATACTCTCTCCAACCTCCAGCAAGATTAAGCCTAAAACTGTAGTAAGTTTTAATGATGCCAATCAGGCTGAAACCTGGCCTGAAGTAACCTGTAATTTTCCTTTATTGTGTTTTTTATTTTGAACATTTGTTTCCTCAAAAGGCACCATCTGCCAAATTTTTTGGAGTTACTATGTGGTATATTTCATGCTTCAATAGAAAAAAAGCATGAGTCTTAATTGCATATATATATATAAAATACCCAAGTGCTACTCAAAAATTCATTTTACCCTGAGTTTACCACCTTCCTCTCTCATTTTATGCATGCAGAAATTATTGAAGTTCCTCTGGGGATTAGTCCATGATTATTTCTTTTTCGGTTTCTTTTCTCAGGTTGAAAATATGCATTGCCAGCATATCATCAACTGTTTGCATCCAGACAAGGTAAAACATATTAGGTAATTCTGAAAGTTCTGAAAGAGTTTAGTCAATACTCCCTCTGCAAGAAAATTAAGCATGCAAAACAATTATCTCCTTGTCAGTATCCTGAAAAGCTAATCAGGTGTATGTCTTTGATAAAAAAAGCTGACAAGCACCTTTAACCCTCTTGTAAAATCCAATTTGCCTTGGAAATTTCTTCCTTGGAGTATCACATGTGATTCAGCCACATACAAAGGGGAAAAAAACCCACATACAACAAAAAAAGGAGAAGCCTAAAAGCATTGGAGCTAATGAATAATGTATGATGGGATTTTTTCCATGGTATAAATTATTTGAATCTAAACATTTATACATCATGTCTTACCATCACATCTTCAGAATTGCCATATCATTGCCGTTAAAGTCAAGTTTGTTTTCAATATTATTTATAGGCAAGGGCTGTTTTGTACCTAAATCCAGAAAATAAATTTTAATGATGAATACCATGATATTTAGCTACCACCAACATGCATCCTGCCTGAAGACTTTACTCAGAATCATGTGTAAACACTAATCATGGAGTTATACAAAAACCCTGTCAGGGATGGTCTAGATAATAATTAGTCCTGCCATGAGTGCAGGGGGCTGGACTAGATGACCCATCCAATGATTCTATGATTCAATGGGCAAAAAACAGATAAAAAAAATCAGGAACTTCTGAACATTGAAGTTATTTAACTAGCCATGGCTACAGTATTTTACTTTTGTACTGACCTGCTGCAGCCAACCAGTCTGGAACAACTTAGAACATTGGGACCTTGTGAAAGCTTCTATTGACTTAGAAACCACTTCTTGGTCATATGATCATTTTTCTAACGATTATTTTGATGTTCAGAAGAAGAGAGATAGAAAACAATTTTGTTTGCAAGTTTATTAGAACCAAATTCTGCACTCAGATCAGCCCTGATTCAGCAAACACATGCTTAAATTTAAACACATGCATAATAATTCCATTGACTCCACTGGGGCTGTTCATGTGCTTACATACCTGATTTGCTGTAATTCCCATAGAAGACAAGGGGAGGACAAAAATTTGTACCAACCTGCTGGCATCACTTCTGGGCTTGGTGGTGAGAAGGAGTGGCTTTTTTAGGGTACACTTAAGGCTATGCTTGGAATCATGCTTGTCTGTATTCTGAGAGCAGATAGCAAATACCACAGCAGTGATTGTATAAGAATTGTACACAGTGACCTGCGCAAGATTTTTTCACATCTAATTTATAACAACCATTGCTGGGATTCCCAAAGGCAGCTTATATCTTTACCAATAAGAAGGAAACATCACTTTTGTTGGCGTTTACTTAAAGTTTTGTCCAGAATGTTGTGCTTGTGTTTCCTGCGGATGTACCACAACATGCTAACCTATTAACAACCCTTTTACCCACCTACAAAAACTAAGAAAGCAATCTCTTTAAGTTTGATGCATTGCCTAAGCTGCAAACAAGAACCCCCACCAGTCCCCTCTCCACAGAACATCCCCTTTCTTCTGGCCATAAAAGAGAAAGGTCCTGAACCAGGAAGTGGTCAGGCTCTGTTTGGAAGCAGTGGCCACATGGCAAGCCAGGAGCTGCAGACAAAGATGTAGACAGAATTCCCCAGAACAAATACACACAGCAGTGAGTGCTGGACATTACAGCTAGATGCAGGTCTATGTGGGATTTATGAGGAAGCAGCAACAGTAGTTGGGCAAGAAGCCATTGCAGAGGGACCCCAATGCACTAACTGAGCCTGGCCTGAAAACCCGCAAGCTCCTATTTGCTTGAATAGAGAATGAACTGGAGAGGGCTCCCCAAGCACTAGGCCTGATGAGCCCTGACTTTTAATTGGACTGCCCCAGGGACCCAAACTTTTACCACTATTGGTCACTTTGAACTGTAACTGTTTAAACCTCAATACTTAGGGTACCTTTCTCTTTCCTACCATCCCCAGTGGAAGACCCTTTCCCTTAGCCATTCGTCTTAGTGGTTGCTAAGGCTGATTAGGCTGGCACCTGCTAGGGTTTCATGTACTCCATACTGAGCAACCCAATATTTACATACATTTCCAAGCCAGATTATGGTATTTTACCTTCCCTTGCTTTTTTTAAATCAAGAGTTTATTCAATAAGTTGTAGAAATAAAAATATAAACAAATATGGGCCAGATTTTCATAGATTTCCAAAGCCAGAAGGGACCTATTGATCATTTGTTTTGACTTTCTGCAAACCATGGGTCAAATAACTTCTTTGAATAATCTCTTCATCAAGCCCTTATTTTCTGTTCGAGCTACCGTGTATCTTTTAGAAAGATGTCTAGTCTAGATTTAAAGACTTCAGGAATCCATTGTTCCAATGATTAATTAACCTCACTGTTAAAAACTGATGCTTTATTTCAAATCTGAATTAATCTTGCTTCAGCTTCTAGTTTTCCATGTCCATTTCCTGCTAGTGTAAATTGGCATAGCTCCAAAGACTTCAATAGTGCTACACCTATTAACATCATCTGAGGATCTGGCCCATAAAGTTTACAAACATATCCAGGAGTGCAATTCTACCTCATTATAAGAAAATATTGCAAGAACATCAAAATTAACAAATTTTGCAGTAACTCAATTAATAACTGAACCACTTCAACTTGCTGATAACCACATTGGCAATGAAACACTCCATTCTGATAACTTACTAGGACAAATAAGATTGGAAACTGTATATTTGTGGACAACAGGACCCCAACCCTGATAGGGGGTCTGTGGACGCTACAATAATATATATGTCAAATAACAATAAAATAAATAAGTATATATCACCAGTACATTATTAACTAAATAGGTTCCCCCATTATTCAGGTAGATGGAAAACGTCTAGGCATAAAGGTAGGGGAGATACAGTACATCTCACTGAAGAATTACTTCTCCAGCCCATTTTCACAGGCTGCTTCTTTGTACCAAAGCTCTGTCCTCCAGAACGTATCAAATACAGTATATCGTAGGAGCTTTTAGTCATTGGAACGCAAGTCAAACAAAGTCTCAAACTTCTGAAAAGTTTGATCAGAAACCTGATTTTTTTCCACAGAAAGATCACTAATTAATTAATTAGCATTATTAATTATTAAAAACAAGAAATCAAAAAGCAAGTCACATCATACCACCATGGAATTCTATAGGGGGGGAGAGATCAGATAATTATTTAATGGCCGTAGATGTTGAGATTCAAAAAGTTAAAGCCTTAGAACCATTAAAATACAAACTGTCAACATTGTATATCAAAATATACAAAGTAAATAGTCTAAATTAAACTCTAATATGTTCTCAAGCAGCATTTTTCTTATTTTGCCTATCTGTAAATTTTGATTATCATCGTTTTCATCACTTTGTGTGTGTATGGTGAAATCAACATTTATCTACAGTTATTCTATGTTTTCTCTTTCAGGGACTTCCATATGACATGCGATATGTGTATCTTAAAGTATTTTTTAGTTGGCTATTAAGGTGGAAAGTTTTACATGTTTCTCCTGTTAAGATGTCTCCCCCACTCTGAACTTTAGGGTTCAGATGTGGGGACCTGCATGAATAACCCCTAAGCTTATTTTTACCAGCTTAGGCAAAACAGTCACTGCCACCACCAAACATATTCCAATTCTTAGAGGAGAGCCACTTGAAACTCTGCCTTCCCCCAACTTTCTCCCAAGTCCCTACTCCCCACTTACCTGGGCAGATTTGAGACTAATTCCTCCTCCAAGTCTCTATATCCTTTTTCCTGACTCAAGAAAATTCCCCCCACCAATTCCTGGTGAGCCCAGATCCAAATTCCTTGGATCTTAAAACAAGGAAAAAATCAATCAGGTTCTTAAAAGAAGACTTTTAATTAAAGAAAAAGGGTGAAAGGAATACCTCTGTGAGATTAGAAAGCAAGATGATTTCACAAGCAGATTCAAAACACAGAGGATTTCCCTTTGGGCATAACCTTACAGTTACACAAAACCCAATTTGATTCTCCCTCTATGTTTGCAAAAGAAATGACAAAGAGAAAAATAAAGAAATCTACCACATTCTTATCTAAATACTCAATAATTTAAACAAGGGTTAGATGGTAGTTTTCTGGATTTCTGACTCCTGGCAAAAGCCCACACAGAACAGACAAAGGACTGTTTTCTCCCCTCTCAATTTTGAAAGTATCTTGTTCCCTTATTGGTCCTTCTGGTCAGGTGTCAGCTAGGTATTGTGAACTTCTTAACCCTTTACAGGTAAAAGAGACATTAACCCTTAACTGTCTGTTTATGACATCTCCAATTTAGGCTTTTAATACTTAAGGAGTGTAGGGAGATACTAA
>NC_133772.1:123652059-123664300 GCF_003597395.2 Chelonoidis abingdonii | reverse complement strand
CTCTCAGAACCCAGAGAGAACAACAACCAAAAACTAACAGCACACACAAAAACTTCCCTCCCTCAAGATTTGAAAGTATCCTGTCCACTGATTGGTCCTCTGGTCAGGTGACAGCCAGGCTCACTGAACTGGTTAACCTTTTACAGTCAAAAGAGATATAAAGTACTTCTGTTCTATTAACTCCTACTATCTGTTTATGACACAGTTATAGTGCAACACATTAGTGTGCCTTGCAACTCACACCCCTGTAGTGCAGACTACTGGTGACAAAATCATTTGTGCCAAATTCAACTGAGGTTTGAAATTTTGTCCAGAAATGTAGCAGGGTGGGGAGTGGGGCAGGGAGGGAGGCATGGGCGGCATAGCCTCTGGCTCCCCCTTTCCCCCTGCACCCATCCCCCCACAGCAGGAACCCCAAGACCCTCTGCCCCCTCGACACCTGCGGCTGAGGCCATGAGCCCGTCCCTCCCCGTCCGGAGTCCAGAGTGCACCCTTGGGCTGGAGGAGCTCCACACTGGCTGGAGGCCCAAGTTTCCTCCCTACCTGTCTGGAGGTGCTCCAAGCCCTTCCCCCTCCTGCCCGGAGGAGCCCCAGGCCAGCCGCAGCCACGCTGCATCTCTCCTCCTCAGACCCCAAGCCACCCTGGGGGAAAAGCCTCTCACTCTCATCCAAAGAAGCTTTTCATATGCTCCATGCAGGTTCCTGGGTGGCTGAGGAGGTGGTATTTGCTACTTATCTTCCTGGTTTCATCAGTATTCTCCCTGGAGTCCAGAGTCCCGATGAACCCAGTAAGCTGAATAGCACATACAGCCTCCACAGTCACCCAGGAACCTGCATGGGACATAATAAAACAAAAACATTCCCCCAAAACTCTGCAACCGGGTGTCCGGCAGCCATGTCAGCGTCAGAGGAGGCAGAGCCTCCCCTGGCCTATTATACCCACTGCCCATGGAGGAAATTGTCAGGAGAATGGCTGTGGAGTTCTGTGTGTTTGCATGGAGCAATAACAGGCTAAGTCACATGGAAGCTAGTACATCATCTTGTTGATTCCCTCATCAATTCAGACCCAACCCTAGGTGCTGATAGCTGCAAACTTTTCCTGAAGCAGGAACTCCAGGTAGGTAGTCACGCTGCTAGGAAGGGAGTATTTTCCAGATCCACCTCGGTAGCTGACCACCCACTCCACTCATAGATGTGCTGTTCAAACACTATACATTTGAATACGTTGGCTGCATATATTGCAGCTTTCCCACCAGCAGCTTGGAATAACATCTCCCTTTACCAATTGGGCACCACAAGAACTGTTACGTCCTCCAACATGTGGAAGGCCTGAAATGGTAGAAAAAGTTTTTGTAGCACAGCCATTGATGGCATCACCCTGCCATCCACCCAAGTAGTTCTGCAATTTTTAGAAAACAAAGAACAGCTTTGAATTTTTAACATACCCTAGTCTCTGCACTTCTCTCACTGTGATTAACGAGGCTGCGTCCTCGAGCTTCTGTGGTCTGAAGCATCCCTCTCACAGTGTACTGAAGTTCAGCTTGGAAAAGTAACATTTTATGTCCTTGAAATTCCACAAGGATTGTTTCTGTGTTCCTGCACTGAGCTACATGAGACAATAACTCTCTTTGTCTTGTCCTGCTGCAGACCCCTTGACCTCTACCGGCTGCAGTAGCCGCACAGTTCACTCATAGTGCATCAGAAGCCTGGGCCAACATACCTTTGTGGATTGATGAAGCATTTCTGTGATGAATTTGTGGTTGAAGTTCTGGACAGGGCCAACAAGCAGCTCCAGTGCCAAAGAGAGAGGGAATTACTGCTAGAGGAAAGGCTCAGGCTGGCTGCACAGCTTGAGGACCGAGTTTCAGCACTGGAGCAAGCACTTGCTTTGCAGTCCCTGGAACAGAAATAGCAGCTAAGGGAGTAGGCCAGAGTTCAGCAGAAAGAACTGTTTGAGTGGCTGATGTCACTAATGGCTTCAAGAGTATCGGCTCCTGCTGCATCACTCACACCATGGCTTGAGTCCCCTGCATGGTGCTTGGAAAACTCCATGGGTGGGTGGCCCAGGCGATCAGGTCCCATGAGCGACTGCAAAGGGCAACTTTGCCCCATGCAGCCCTGTATATTAACGCATTCCCTCCTTCCCACCCCCCTGGATGCCTGCACCCTTCTCCCCAGGCACAAAGGTGTGGCAAATGAGGAAAGGAGAAGAGGCCTGGGGGCATGCAACAGTAGGGGTTTTTTGCCTAATACAGGGTTTCACTGTTTGCAATTGTTTATGTACTTTGTTGAGTTTTTTATTTGTTTATTATTGTTTATTGTTACTGTTTTTGGTGTGGTAATGGCAGTCAGTTTGCCTGGCAATAGGTTAAAGTACTTTTCTAATACACATTTATAAATAAAGCATTCTATTTTATCAAGGAAGTTTATTGCTATCACTGTATCACATCATACAAATGTGTACTTAAAATAATAAAGATAAACACATGATCAGGGACCATTAGGAATTAGTATGCATACAGTATTCCTCTATACAGCTGTCTACAACAATCCATACTTCCATCTCTTCCTTACCTCAATCCATACTGTCAATCAATGTCTCCCTCCCCATTTGATAAGTAGTCCTGTCATTCATAACTACATTGCAGGGCACTCAACCACCAACCCCTCCCCAAGCACTGAAACTCCCCTCCAAACAATAAGCCCCATCCGCCCTACCACAAGCACATTCCTAAGGGTACTATTCTCCCTCTTCCACTGGGCCATGCAAGTCCATAATGTGGGAGCACAAAGCATCCCTGACCTCTGTTGCCCCAATACATCCAGCTCCAGTGATGTTGTAGATGCTCCTTCTGGCTGAGTGCAGCGATTCAGGGGCCCCTCGCTGTCATAGGTCCGTTCAGGGGGAAATGGCTCCCCTCTGGTTTCTCAAAGATTGTGAAGAGCACAGAAAGCCCCAGTAAAGGCCCCAATCATTGGAGTGTTCGTTGACAAATTTACGTATCATGGCCCCCAAAGTTCCATTAAACCTTTCAACCAGGCCATTGGTTTGATGGTGGTAAGGGGTGGCAACCAAGTGATTCACCCCATGAGTTTCCCACAGTTCTTTCATGGTTCCTGCCAGGAAATTTGTCCTGAATCTGTAAGGATATCGGAGGGCCAACTACCTGGCAAAAAATGTCGGTTAGGGCTGGCACACAGTTTTAGCCCTGTGCTGCTAGAGCTACTGCTTCCGGCCATCGGGTAGCAAAGTCCACGACAAGTCAGTATGTACTGCTTTCCTCTGGGCGTTTTCCTGGGAAGGACCAGAATATCCACAGCTACTCGCTGAATGGGACCTCAATTATGGGGAGTGGCTGGAGGGGCCTTGACCTGTCGTTGGGGCTTTCCACCCCTCTTTGGCACACCTCACAGACCGGACATACTTTGGCGACGTCTTGCCCTCCCCTCCCAGTAGAGGACTTCCCCAACCTGTCTTTGGTTCTGTTCACCTCAGCATGGCCACTGGGATGATCATGAGCTAAGCTTAAGAGCTTCCCCGGTACTTAGTTGGAACCAACAACTGTTTTGCGGCTGCCATTCTTTCTGGTGTCCACCAGAAAGATCTCCTTGTATAAAAGTCCTTGGTCTTAACAACACTGGGATCGGTTACAGAGTTCAGAGGCGTGGGGTGCTCCTGTGCGCGCCGCCCAAGCTTTCTGAAGGCTGTCATCGGCTTCTGCCCGTCTGGAACTTTCCCGTGAGGCGGGGACACCAGTTCCTCTGGAAGCGTGTAGGTATGGGGTTGATTCCATTGCTGGTGAACCGCTCTCCGACTGGTGCACCTTTGGTATTTCAGTCTCTGGCTGAGCCTTTGGTTGTGTGTCTGCTGCTTCTGCCAGTTCAGGCTTGCTGGCGCCCTCTGGCGTTGGGGTTGGAGATGGGTTGTAATTGCTGGCGCTGGTGCTGGTGCTGGTTGCTGTTCCAGTTCCAGGTCTGGGACTGGAGATACTGTGGCTGTTTCAGTCGTTGGCAGGAATCCGGGTCCACTACCTCTGTCGGGTCTCTGGTAATACAGACGGGCTTCTGTGGATGGCTCAGGAACAGGAATGCTCTGGAAGTTGCCTGGCTTGGGCTGCATGTAACTATTCTCACTCTCTGGCCCGCTTCACCTGGCTGGCCAAGGTCTTCCCCAGTAGCCATGGGTATGGAATAATTGTCATAACTGCAAAAGTCCACATTCCTGACCAGCCTTTTTGTACTGGACAGGCAGTTCAGCTGGGTGCAAGTCTAGCAGCTTGTGACATGAAGGGAAATGGTCACTTGGGCCTTGCGGTTGATTGAGTTTGGGTCCACGAAGATTGGTGGATAGCTGACACTTGTGCCCCCGTGTCTCTCCATAGGGTAACCTTCTTCCGCCCACTCTCAAATTTCCCTTCACTCCAAGGGTATTTGAGAGGGCAATCTGGGCCTGGGATCTTGGTGTATGTGGTGTAAGACCTGCACTCGGTTAGGGTTCTTTGGGCAGCTGGCCTTTATATGTCCCAGTTCATACACTTAAAGCATCTTCCAGCTGACTGGTCACTGGGTCGAGGTGGGTTACTGGGTAGACTGGTAAGTGGAAAATAGGGCGTCTGAGCTTTCCTTGTTGTAGGTGGTGGTCTTGGGTTGCCCTCGAGTTTAGGTTTATTGTTCGGTGTTGCCCTCTTGGGTATTCGTCTCTTGACAGTACTTTTTTCTTTTCTGCCACTTCCGATCCATTTGGCTCAATCTCCCCTGCCTCGATTACCGTTTGGGTTTCCCATCTAGGATGTACCTCTCTATTTCCTCAGGATACATCTAAGATTGCCTCATTGTATCAGGAGATGCAGCTCTCATAGTTAACCTTTTTCCTATATCCAGGCTTCATAATCTTTGCAATGTGTGTAGCGGTGTTGGGGAATGACACAATCTGGTTTCCATTTTGGTTTCTGAACCGCAACGGGCATGTTCATGTTGTTATCCCCATTCTGTATCTGGCCTGGTTTGAAAAAGTTTATAATCGTTCCATTTCTCCTTAGCTTTCAGCGCACAGATTCTACGCTAAGGGTGTCCACTGGAGTCAACTCGTACATTGGCCTCCATGTCTGGCCTGCGATTCTAGCTGAACTTCAGAAGATGCATTGTAACCAAGGCAGGCTCTGTCTATAATATACGATGCAAGGGTTAATGTTGTCTTTACTTGTAAAGGGTTATACAAGGGAACAACAACTGACCAGAGGACCAATCAGGAAACTGGATTTTTCAAATTCAGGGAGGGAATTTCTTGACTCTGAGTCTTTTGTCTGTCTCTCAGCTATGAGGAACTTCTTCTCTTCTCTATCTTCTGTGTCCAACTGTAAGTACAGGTAGAAGAAACGATATATAGGCTTTTATGTTGTTTGGGTGATTTACATGTGTGTAACTTGCTGGAATGTTTCAAATTGGATATCTTTTTGAATCAGACTGTTTATTCATATTTTCTTATAAGCAATAGCCTATTTGTCATGTTGATGCAGAGAATAATTTGGATGTCTTTGTTCTTTTCTTTTTTATATAAAAGCTTCTTTTTAAAAACCTGTTTGAGTTTTTCTCTGTTAAGGAGAAAGAAAGACAGGGGAGGGGAAAACTACGCTCTGTGTCCAGAGCGGGAAGAAGCTACGGGGGAGAGAGATAGAATCTTTTCTGTTTCCTTGTATTTGGGTTTGTCTCTTTGTGGAATAAAGGAGACATGCTTCTTGGTATTGTGATGTAAAGAGATTGCATCAATACTCTCAGGTTACCCAGAGAGGAAAGTCTGGTGGGAGATGGAGGGGAAGGGAAGTGGGTTATCCCTTTGTTGTAGGCTCAGGGTTTCTGAGTCTTGGGGTCCCTCCAGGGAAGGTTTTGGGGAGACCAGAGGGGCCAAAACCCTGAAATTTTGGATGGTGGCAGCGAGATCAGATCTCAGCTGTAAATGAGCTTAGAGGGTTCACGCTAGCACCACCAGATTTTGGACCCTAAGCGTCCAGATTTGGGAATGATGCTATGATATGAGTGGCACAGCGCACGTGGGAATAAGACATCCAGAAGCCAGAAGGACATATTATTTTCTTTTATCACTGCTAGTGGTTTTTAGCAGAGACGAAATGGGTTTGGTTTATAAAAGGAGCAGAGAGAACTTTTTTCTGTTTTCTTCTGCTCAGCCTTGGCTGCATTATTATAGCAAGGAGCCTATTAAGGTGACATTAAGCTGGTCTCCATGTTAAGCATATAATTCAATATGGGAATTAAAGTACCCCAGCAATACAACATGCCCAAACACAAAATAAAACTGGTTTATTCCTAGTAAACAGTAGACCAGAGAAGAAAAAAGGACGGTTGCTAGGCATGTCTGCCAGGATACAACAGAGAGCCAGCAGTTCACGACACAATAACCAACCAGAGGGCACCCCAAACACAAAAAACAGGAACCATGACACCGAAAGATGCCCTGAAAAACGGCAACGAAGCACCGCAACAAGCCATAGACAAAGAAATGAACCATAGGAGAACCGGATGGAATCTAATTAATGCCGAACAAGAAAGCCCATAGGCATCCATAAACAGAGATCAAGAAGCCAAAAAATGCAGGCTCACGAAAGAAAACTACAACAAAAAGAGGTGGCTTACACAAAAGAAAACAACAAGAAGAAGACTGCGCCCCAAGAGAAACAGATAGAACTCCAGAGGAGAAACAACAAGAAAGCAATCGAGAGCGGCAACAGAGAAGCATGAACTGGGGTAGAACAGGCTAAGCGACAAGAATCCAGCGAATCCTAACCATCCCCGTACGACAGGTTTGTTGTTCAATACCGCACAAGAAATTTCCCAACTAACAAGGCGATGATGAACACTAGAACCTTCTTTTAGAAAATTTTTGAAGAGCCTGCATTGGGTACAGCAACTCTGAAGACAGTAATGAGTAAGAGCTGAGGTTCCACAGCCATCAGTGGAACCCTTAAGCACGAGGTAAGTGGTTAAATGACCAAGAGGACCACTGACAACGATTATTACAACTGTATTCAAACCAAGGCCAGATCACAGAATGGGGAAAACACCTGGATCATGCCCGTCGTGGTTCCCAGAACTCAAAAGTGGAGAACCCAGATGGGTCATTCCAAACACGCCTACTACGTTGGAAGGCATTATACGCCTGGCATATCAGGAACCAGTATTCAATCACCATTGCGAACTAGCACCTACTCATAAACAAATGAGCAGTTCTTGGATGGTGTTACTGAGGACATAACCACGGTAACATCCAGATGGAAATACCCAAAACTCTAACACCGAGTCAAGGGGAGATTGGAGAGCCAAATGGATGGAAGTGTGCAGAAAGCAAAAAGCATGCATGTAAAGGGGAATGAAAACCCAGGGGGCACACCGACAATAAACCACTACAACAGTGAGGGCAACCCAAAACCACACCTACAACCCAAGGGAAAGCACACCCAGCACCACCTATCCTTCCACCTCACAGTCTCCAGAACCTTACACCTCAACCAGTGACGCCGTTAGCTGGCAAGATGCTATACCAGTTAATATGAACCTGGGACATAATTAAAGGCAACTGCCACAAGAGACCCTCCCGGTCGAAACTCATCATACAACCACATCAACCAAAGATCCCCAAGGCCAGAGTACCTCTCAAATCACCATTGGGCGATCGGGAAGAATTTGAGAGGGGCGAAAGACAGTTACCACAGAGCGTGGAGAAGACATGGGGCGCACAAGTGTCAGCTAACGTCCCGACCTCCTCATGAATCCCAACTCTATCCGAACTCACAGGCCAGTGACCCAATTTACCCCTTCATAATGTCACAAGCTGTGATACTTGCCTACAGTTGAACATGCCTCGTACCAGTAACAAAGGCTGGTCAGAGAAGTAGGACTTCTTGCAGTCTATGACACTATTCCATCCCATAGCTACTCAGGGGTAAGCTGGCCACCAATCGGTGAACAGCGGGCCAAGAGAGTAGGGATGGTACACGCAGCCAAGACCGGCAAGCGTCCCAGTCCACATTCCCTGATTCCGAGAGCCGTCCACAAGGAATCCCGTTCTGTTGTTACCAGAGACCCAGACAGAGGTAGGACTGGATCCTCTTGTCCTCACGGCTGAACCCAGCCACAACACCTCAGTCCCAGACGGAAACTGGTAACAGCAACCTAGCAACCAGCGTACCAGACATTGCAAACACATCTTCAAACCCCACCGCCGAGGAGGAGAGCCAAGCCGAGACCCATCACAACTGGAAAGAACCACAAGACAAACACAATACATTGAAGAGCGCTCAGCCAGAGCCTGAAATACCCCCAAGTGCACTACGGAGAGCGGTTCACCAGCAACAGAAACAACCCCATCACCTAATCACTTCTAGTCAGGAACGAAGGCCCAAAGTCCACACGTACGAAGAGGAAGAACTGGTATCCCCGCCGACCTCAAGGGCAACAGTTCCGCACTGAGCGGAAGCAGATGACATCCTTCGCACCAAAGCATTGGAGTGGCATCCGGCACGAAGCGCAACACCACGCACCCTTGCTTTCTATCTGCCCTAAAAGAAAAAACTGATCCACGTTTGTTATAGACCAAAGGAACTTTTTATTACAAGGAAATTCTTTCTGGTGGATCACCAGAAGAATGGCAGCCACACAAACGGTTGTTTGGTTCAACTAAGTTTTACCGGGGGAGCTCTTTAAGCTTAGCCCCATTGATCATTCCAGTCCTGCTGAGCTGGTGAACAGAACCACAAGATAGGTTGGGGAAGTCCTTCCACTGGCGAGGGCATGGGCAAGGAAGTTGCCAGTTATTGTCCCTCTTGTGAGTGTGCCAAGAGTGGGAAGCCCCAAGATTGATCCTGTCAAGGCCCCTCTTCCAGGCCACTCCCCATCAACTTGAGTCCATTTCAGGCGAGTAGCTGCTGGATATTCTGGGTCCTTTCCCAAGAAGACGCCCAGAGAAAAGCAGTACTCCTGACTTTCTGGACTTGCTACCGATGGTCTGAGATGCTGTACCAAGTCAGCTCTTTCAAATTTCTTAAGAAAGGCCTCAGTGTCATCACCTGCTTGTAGGTGGAAATTCTTGTTGCTACTGGAACATTATTGGCGAAGGGTTTTAGGATTGCAGTGTTGCTTTGCCCTAGCCTGTTCTAATTCCAGGGCTGTCGGTGGGGCCTCCCTCTGAGTTCATCTGTCTTCTGGTGGGCTGCATTCTTCTTCTGTTTCCTTCTGTGGGCCACCTCTTCTGTTGTTTCTTTTTGTGGAGCTGCCCTCTTCTTCTTTGTTCTTTTGTGGGCTTTCCTTTCTTCTGTTGTTTTTCTTTTAGGCTGCCTCTTTTGGCCTAGTTTCTACATAATTAGTTCTAGTCGTCTCCTATGTTCATTTTCTTTGTCTATGGCTTGTTGCCGCCGCTCGTTCCTGTCTCAGGCTTTCCTTGGAACTCATGGGTTCCTGCTTTCTTGTGTGAGGCGCCCTCTGGTGTTTTACTGCTCTGAAATTAGCTTGGCCTTCTCGTGATTGGCTTCCTGGAGTGCTTAGCACAGCATGTGCTGTTATAAAAGCTTATAAGCCTCTCCCGAGAAGCGTTAAAAAGCAAAAGAAAACCCTCTTTGTTTTACAAATGTGTTCTGGCTGAGTGCCGTTGCTGACCACTTAAGGCTGCTTTGTTTAACAAACGACCGTCGTTAACCTTAATAGCCCTTCTCTGCACAGCTAGAAAGGAGCAAGGAAAAAAAAATTCTTCTGGCCTGCAGATCTCTCTCTTTTCCCTGGGAACAGGAGGAGGACTTAGAGATCCTCACTCCAAACTGAAAAATCCTAGGTGCATACACCCTCAGCCGTAGCAAGACTGAGCTAAAGAGGAGAAGTTAGTGTTTCTTGCTCTGATCCTGGGAAGGATTTTTATAGTTGGTGTATGAACCCTCGGTGGTGGTAGGCCGAGTGATACAGAGGGAGGCTTAGTGTCTCTCCCTCTGGCCTAGAGAGGGTTAAGTTGCTCCTTCAGGAGTTAAAAAGGAAAAATTGCTCTTCCAGGAGTTAAAAAGGGGAACTGCTCTTTCAGAAGTTGTAAGCTGCTCTTTTAGGAATTAGGGGTTATAGTGCTTGATATTTATCAATTTGGTTTTGTTGTAGTTGGCCGTTGCTCACAACTGTTGGGAAAAATGTTTAAAAAAAACACTGTCTAAAGATATCCTTAAAAAAAAATTGGCTAGGTACTTATTAATATATAAACCCTCAATTCCAATGAAAAAGGAAGCAGCTGAAGTTTGACTTCTATGGAAAACCTGTAATGAGATATTCCTTCAATTGGCTAAATGTAAAAATGAAAAACTGCACCAAGATTTACAAGGCTCTGCTGCAAAAGCAGAGAAATAAAAATGTATGTAGTACCCAAACCCAGTTAAGTGCCCTTAAGGTTGGGTACAGAGCATTAAAACAGCACACTCACATCTTACAGCAGCAGTAACATCAGAAAAAGGAACATTTGAGACTCCAGAAGAGGCAGATTTTTCAGACCCCTCTAAAGATTGGGAAGGGGGATATTTGGGTAGACTCCTCTTCCCAGGGCCAGAATGCCATTGCAATAGTAACAGTACCTGCTTCTGCCTCAGACCTCCAGGCCATGGCAAAGTGGCTGGGGATTTTAAAATAAAAAAATTTAAACTCAAAGAAATGCACCACTTAATTAGCATTTGTGCAGCTCCAAGTACCAAACACACTGCGGCAAAGACTGAGCAGGGTCTGCCATGTGTGAGCACTATGCTAATTTGTTTCTAAGCTTCTATCTTTCAGGCTCCGAACCAAAACATCGGGAGAGCTGGTATCAGCCGAACAGTTATAAAATACTATGGTTATAGTGTCGCGACAAAGTCTGCGTTGGATGTTCTGTGTTGCATGTTCTGTGTCTGTCTCTAGTGGTGTCCTATGCTTGAATTGGGTCCAGAAACAGAAATACTACACTAGACAGGACAAATGTCATTTCCTCTCTCTACTTCCCCCATGTCCATCCAACTTATCAATCACCACTTGTGTCCAAAAAACTTTGGTCCCCAGTGCCTCAGGTTTACTTTTTGTTAGGTTCTCTAATAATCATTTTGTTGTTAATTTTTGTTATTGATACATTTGTATTGTTAGTTATATTTGCTTGTATTGTTAATTTCACACTTTCCTCTATGCACTCTGGTTCTTCTTTCCCAAGCCCTAAAGGGTAGTTCTTGGGCCCCCATAACCTGTGAAACCTTGGCCCATAATTGTAGGGCCCTATCTTTCAGGTCCCCAGAAACCTCTTAAGAACAACTATTAAAAATAGGGAATTCTGCAACTAAATGTTAGTTTAAGTCCAAATCAGCTTAACCTTGCATAACAACTGTGGTCCTACTACAAAATCTTATTTGTTGTGTGTGCTTAAGAAGGTCCTGACCTCAGTAACGTTTATGTGATGGCTACTGCAGCATCAAACTTGGGCCTCATTTTATTTGTTAATGTACCCAATAATTGTAATGGTAATGGTTTTATTGTATTCCTAATTATTATAACTACAATTAATTGCATTTGTGTATAGGTTATATCTAGCGTTTAGTGAATTGTAATGGTTTTAGGTATATTCACCTGGTTATGATTGTTTGGTTTGTTTGCAACAAATCACTTGTGCCCTATAATGACAACAACTACTGTAATAATCATAGATCAAGGGGCAGAGTGTTGTAGCAGCAGCCCACCTGGTCAGCAATCCTAAATATAATTTTTCATCCCACCATTGTCCTATTAGTAACCCTAACTGTTATGTTGGTTTTGCCATAAAACAATTACATAACGTGTGACCCATTCAATACCCCTGGATTGAAGGGTCAAAAGTGGGACAATGTAGAACTGATAAATGAAATTGTTTTAATTGTTCACTTTATTAATGTAACTTCTGTTCACCATCCACTACACTTGCCTACATTGTAACTTCTATTCACTGTTTGCCATATTGTAATTCAAACCCCATTTTAAAACGCTCACTCCATTTTGTAAAAGCTTCCTCCAACCTTCATTTTTGCAAACCCTGCTGTACTCTTATTAGTTTAGTTTAGATGTGTGAATGAGCTAATGGATGGATGATGGAATCAACCTCCAGCCCCAACCTGTCCTAATGAAATAAAGTTCAAACACCAATGGCTCAAGATGCAGACAAGAGCCCTAACAAAGTAAGAAGTGTCCACCCTAAAAAGAAAAGGAGCAATAG
>NC_133772.1:123539855-123652034 GCF_003597395.2 Chelonoidis abingdonii | reverse complement strand
CATGAGAGACTGCAACGGCCACTTTGCCCATTTGCGCCTGTAATTAACGCATCCCTCCTTCCACCCCCCTGGATGCCTGCCTTTCACCCAGGCACTAAAGTGTTGGCAATGCACGGAAGAAGAGCGTGGGGGCATGCCAAACAGTAAGGGGTTTTTTGCTAATCCAGGGTTTCACTGTTTGCAATTGTTAGTATTTGTTGACGTTTTTTATTTGTTTCATTTCTTGTTTATTGTTACTACGTTTTTGTGTGGGTAACTGGCAGTCAGTTTGCCTTGGCAATAGGTTAAGGTACGTTTTCTAAGTACAACATTTATAAACTAAAGCATTCTATTTATCAAGGAGTTTAATATGCTATCCATTGCACACTCATACAAATGTGTACTTAATATAAAGACAAAACACATGATAAGTAGGACCATAGGAATTAGTATTGCAATACACGTTTCCTCTTACAGCAGTCTACAACAATCCATAACTATCATCTTTCCTCCCAACTCATACTGTCAATCAATGTCCTCTCCTTTGATAAGTAGTCCCTGTCATTCATAACTACAATGGCAGGCACTCAACCCCAACCCTCCCAAGCACTGAACCCCCCTCCAACAAAAACCATCCCGCCCTCACTAACACCAAGGCACATTCTAGGGATACTATTTCTCCCTTTCCACGGACATGCAAGTCCATAATGTGGCGACACAAGCACTCCCTGACCTCTGTTGCAAATACATCCGCTCTCCGATGACTGTATGTAGATAGCCTCCGTATGCTAGAGTTGACAGCGATTCAGGGGCCTCGCGGTGTCATAGGTCCGATCAAAAGGGAAAATGGCTCCCCTCTGGTTTCTCCACGAATTGTCGAAGAAGCACAGAAGCCCCATAAAGGCCCAATCAATGGAGTGTTTCGTGACACAATTTACGTACTGGCCACAAGTCTCAATTAAACCTTTCAACCAGGCCATTGGTCTTGATGGCTGGGTAAAGCGCAGGGCAACCAAGTGATTCCCCCATGAGTACCCACAGTTCTTTTCATAGGTTCCTTCCCAGGAAATTTGTTCCCTGGAATCATGTAAAGGATATCGGAGGAGGCCAATCTTTCTCCATGGCAAAAAAATATCGGTTAGGGCTGGCACCATTTTTAGCCCTGGTGCTGCTTAGAGCTACTGCTTCAGGCATAACATCGGGTAACAAAGTCCACCGACAAGTCAGATATAGTACGCATGGTCCTTGGGGCGTTCATCTTCCTGGAAAAGGAACCAGAATATCCACAGCTACACTCGCTGAATGACCTCAATTAATCGGAGGTGGCTGAGAAGGGGCCTTGACCTGGTCTTTGGGGCTTTACCCACTCTTTCGGCACACCCTACCAGACCGGACATACTTTCTGCAACGTTCTTGCCCATCACCTCGGCCAGTGGAAGGTCTAACAGTCCCCAACACTGTCTTTGGTATCTGTTCACCTACATGGCACTGGGATGATCATACTGAGACTAAGCTAGAGCTATCCTCGGTACTTAGTTGGAAACAACAACTGTTATTGCGGCTGCCATATATTACTGGTGTCCACCAGAAAGACATACTCCTTGTATACCAAAGTCCTAAGGTCTATACACACGGGATCGGTTTAGCAGGAGTTCGAGGGGTGGGGTGCTCCGTGCAGCGCCCAAGCTTCTCTCGAAAGGCTGTATCGGCCTTCTGCTCCCGTACTGGAATTTCCGATTGAGGCAGGGGGACACAGATTGCCTTGGCCAGCGTAGTAGGTGAGGGTTGATTCCATTGCTGGTGCAAACGCCTCCGAACTGGTGCACTGTGGTAGTTCAGGCTCTCGGGCTGAGCCTTTGGGTAGGTTGTCTGCTGCTTCTGCAGTTCAGGCTTGCTGGCGCCTCTGGCGTTGGGTGGAGATGGGTTTTAGCACTGGCGCTGGTGCTGGTGCTAGTTGCTGTTCCAGTTCCAGGTCTGGGACGGAGAACTGTGGCTGTTTCAGTCGTTGGCAGGGAATCCGCGGGTCCACTACCATCTGAGATCTGGGTCTCTGGTAAAGACAGACGGGCTTCTGTGGATGGCCTCACAGGAACACCGGAGCTCTGGAAGCTGCCTGGCGGCTGCATGTAACTATCTCACTACTCTGGCACCGCCCTTTAACACCTGGCTGCAAGGTACTCCACCAGTAAGCCATAGGGATGGAAAATTGCCATAACGCAAAAGTCACATCCTGACCAGCCTTTGTACTGGACATGGCAGTATCAGCTGATAGGCCAAAGCTCTCATGCAGCTGTGCACATGAAGGCGTATACATGGTCCTGGGCCTTCCTGGGTTGATTCGAGTTTGAGAGGAGTCCACGAAAGATTGGTGGAACGCTGCACAACGTAGTGCCCTCAGTGTCTCTCCATACGGGTACCATTAACTTCCGCACTCTCAACATTTGCCCTTCACTCACCAAAGGGTCTTTAGAGAGGGCATCTGGGCCTGGGGACTTGGTATTGTGTAGATAAGACCTGACACATCGGTCTAGGGTTCTTTGGCAAGCTGGCTCTTATAGGGTCCCAGTTATATACACTTACAAGACCATCTTCCAGCTGACTGTCACTGGGAATCGAAGGTGGGTTTACTGGAAGACTCGGTCAAGGTGCGACAGAATAGGGCGTCTGAGCTTTCCACTTGTTGTCCAGGTGTGGGGTCTTGGGTATGGCCCTAGTTACGTAAGGGTTATTTATGTTCGGTTGGCCCTTGGGTATATTTACGTTTCCACCGCTTGACAGGTAGCTTTTTCTTGTCTGCACTCTCCTATCCATCATTGGGGCGCCAAATCCTCACCTCGCATCGATTAACCGTTTTGAGAGGTTGCCCACTAGGAATACCATCTCTACTTATCTCAGGAATACCATAAGATATGTACCAATTTTGTATCAGGAAGATGCAGATCATCATATTTTAAACCTCTTGGTTCAATATCCGGCTTCATAATCTTTGCAATGGTGGTAGGAGTGTCGGGGAAATGACACATCCTGGTTTCCATCTTTGGTTTCTGAACCGCAACAGGGCAATGTTCAGTAACCAGTGTTCATCAACCATTCTGTTCGGGCCTGGTTTCTGAAAAAGTTCATTATAATCGTTCCATTCTCCTTAGGACATTTCAAGACCGCCACTGCTAACTCGCTAAAGTGGCCCGAGCAGCTGGCACTCAATTCTAACCATGTAACTGGTCTAGAAGCATATCTGTAACACAGGAGGCTCTGTCCCAAAAATAGACAGCTAAAGAAGGCTATATACGTTATCCTTTATGTAAAGCGGTATAACAAAGGAACAGACACAGACCACAGAGGACCCAATCAGGAACTCGAGAGTTCAAAAGTCAGGGAGGGAATTTACTGCTCTGAGTCTCTTCGTACTGCCTCTCAGATGAAGAAGTCTTTCTATTATCTATCCTTTCTGTGACCAAACGATAGAGTACGGTAGAACAAGCATATATAGGCTTTATATGTTGTTTGGGTGTATTACATGTGTGTAACTTGACATGGAATAGATATATCCAAAATTGGAATATCTTTTTGAATCAGACTGTATTATATCTTCTTATAAGCCAATAGCCCAGTAATTGTATGTATTGATGCAGATGAATAATTGGATTCGTTGTTCATTATCTCTTTTTTATATAAAAGCTTTCTTTTAACAAACCTGTTTTATGAGTTTTTTTCCTCTGGTAAGGAGAAAGGAAAGACAAGGGGGGGAGGGAAACACATTAACGCTCATGTGTCCCAGAGCGGGAAGACGCTACGGGGAAGAAGATAGAATTTTCTGTTTCCTTAAGTAGTTCGTTATGTCTCTTTGTGGAAGAAAGGAGACCATGCTCTTGGTATTGTGATGTAAAGATGACTTGCAAATATCAATACTCAAGGTTACCAGAGAGGAAAGTCCCCTGGGTGAGGAGATGGAGGGGGAAGGGAAAGTGGGTTATGTCCTTTGTTGTAGGCTCAGGTTTCTGAGTCGTGGGGTCCCTCCAGGGCACAGGTTTTGGGGAGACAAGAGGGCCCAAAACCCTGGAGAAAAATTTCTGCGATGGTGCATCGAGAGATCAGATTAAGCACTGGTAAATGAGCTAGAGGAGTTCACGCTAGCACCAACCAGATCTTTGAGAACCCTAAGCCGTCCAGAATGGCAAGATGCTATGATATGAGTGGCCACAGCGCACGTGGGAATAAGACCAACCAGAAGCAGAAGGACATATTATTTTTCTTTTTATCCACATGCTAGGGTTTTTAGCAGAGACGAAAGCGGTTTGGTTTTAAAAGGAGCAGAGAGAACTTTTTTCTGTTTCTTCTGCTCAGCTACTTGGTGCATATTATAGCAAGGTAGCCTATTAAGGTGAAATTAAAGCTGGTATCCAAAATTGTTAAGCATATAATTCCATATGGGAATTAAAGTTACCAGACAAATACACAATGCCCACAACAACAAAATAAAACGGTTTATTCTATGTAAATACAGTAGACCAGAAGAAAGAAAAAAAAGGACAGGTTGCTCAGGCAGTCTGCCAGGAACAACAGAGAGCAGCAGTTCACGACACAATAACCACCAGAGGGCACCCCCCAACACAAAAACAGGAACCATGAATCGAAAGAATGCCCTGAAACGGCAACGAAGCACCGCAACAAGCCATAGACAAAGAGAATGAACCATAGCGAGACCCGGATAGGAACTAATTAAGGGCCGAACAAAAAGCCCATAGGCATTCCATAACAGAGATCAGAAGGACCAAAAAATGCAAGGCTCCGAAAGAAAACTACAACAAAAAGAGGTGCTTAACCACAAAAGAAAACAACAAGAAGAAGATGCGCCCACAGAAGAACAGATAGAACTCCAGAGGTAGAACACAACAAACATCAAGCAGATCGGAGAGGCTAAAGTAGGAAGCATGAACCGGGCAATTGAACAGGCTAAGCGACAGAATCCAGCGATCCTAACCCCTCCGTCGCAGTTGTTGTTTCAAAACACCACAAGAAATGTCCCAACTACAAGGCGATGATAGCACGAGAACCTTCTTTACGTAAAATTTTGAAAGACGCCTTGCATTGGGTACAGCATTCTCTGAAGACAGTACATGAGTAGGCTGAGGTACCACAGCCATCAGTGACCCTAAGCACGAGTAAGTGGCTTAATGACCAAAGGACCAAATACTGAAACGATTGATAAACTGTATTCAAACCAAGGCCGATACAAGAATGCGGAAAACCTGGAATCTCCCGTCGGTGTTCGAACCCAAAATGGAGAACCAGATGGGTCCTTCCCAAACACGCCTACTACGTGGGAGGCATTATACGCCTGGAATATCAGAACCACAGTATTCATCCAATTGCCGACTAGCACCTACTCATGAAGAAATGAGCAGCTTGGATGGTGTTCCTGAGGAATAACAGGTACATCCTAGATGGACAAACCCAAAACATCTCCCACGAGTCAGGGGAATGGGAGAGCCGAATATGGATGGAGTGGCAGAAGCAAGAAAGCTGCCATGTAAAGGGGAATGAAAAACCACACGGGGGCACACCGACAATAAACACTACAACATGAGAGGCAACCCAAAACACACCTATACAACCGGCGATAGAGGGACGCACCGACACCACTATCCTTCCACCTCACAGTCTCCAAACTCATTCACTCAACCCGTGACGGCCTGTTGCATGGAAGATCGTATACCGTGTAATGAACTGGGAAATCAAAGCACATGCCAAAACCGACCCCCGGTCGCAACTCATCTACACCCAACTCAACCAACAAGATCCCCAGGCCCACAGTACCTCTCAAATCACCTTGGGCGAAGGGAATTTTAGAGTGGTGCGAAAGACAGTACCCAGAAAAAGCGTGGAAAGAACATGGGGCAGCACAAGTGTCACAGTCATACGCCCGACTCCTTCATAGGATCCAAATCACAACTCCAAGCCAAGTGACCATTTACCCACTCATATCACAAGCTGTTAATACTTGCCTAAGATTGAACATGCCCGTACCAGTTACACAAGGCTGTCAGAGAAGTGGACTTCCTGCAGTCTATGACATATTCCATCCAGCTAGCCTCAGGGGTAAGACTGGCCAACCAAATCGAGTGAAAGCAGGGTCAAGAGAGTGGGAATGGTTACAACGCAGCCAAACCAGGCAACTGCGTCCCAGCCCATTCCCTGTTCCGGAAGGCCGTCCACAGGGAACCCGCTGGTTTACAGAGACCCAGACAGAGGTAGGGACTGGATCCTGTCCTCACGGCCGAACCCAGCGCACAAGCACCTCAGTCCCCAGACGGAACTGGTAACAGCAACCACCAACACACAGCTACCTAGACATTGCAAACAACATCTTCAAACCCACAACCCAGCCAGAGGGAGGAGAGCCAAGCCGAGAACACCATCACAACGAGGAAAGAACCCACAAAGAACAAACAACATAAAATCACATTGACGAGCGACTAGCCAGAGCCTGAAATAAACCCCCAAGGTGCACTCACGGAGAGCGTTCACCCAAGACAACAAAACAACCCCATACCTACATCACTTCTAAGACAGGAGACGAAAAGGCCACAAAACGATCCACAACGTAACCACAGAGGAAGAACTGGTATCAACACACACACAGCCGAACCTCAAACGGGACAGTTCCCACTGACAGGAAGACAAGAATGACACATCACTTCACACCAAAGCATTGGGTGGACAATCCGGACAACGCGCAACACCACCACCCGCCTCATCCTGCACCCTAAAACTGATCCACGGATTTGTTAAGACCGAAAGGAACTTTTAATACAAGGAAATTCTATTTCTGGTGGAACAACCAGCAAGAATGGCAGCACAAAACAAAAACGGACATTGAGTTTCGATATTTTCCTAATTCTTAAACGTACAACAAGAGAGGGAGAACTACTCTAAAGCATTAGCACATACAATATCACCAACCCAGTAGGACACACCAATGCATGAAGGTGCAAACAGCAAAACCACAAAACAGATGAATGGCTTATTGGCGAAGTCCTTCCACTGGGAGGGGATGACGGGCCAAGAGAAGAATTGCCCAGTATGTAGGTACTATTATGAAGGTGTAGCACAACAAAGAAGAATAACTGGCGAAGAAAAAAAAACAAGGCCCTCCCCTCCAACCCCAGATCTGGTCAAGCCCTCTCCAGCCACTCCCATAATATTTGTCTATGTTGCAATAACACAATTCAGCGCAAGTACGCTGTGAGATATTACCTGAGGATAACTTCCACAAGAGACAAAAAACACACGACGTTACCACAGCAGCAACGAAGCAGTACGAATTACTCAAACTCTCTCGTCGAGATCCTAATCAATGCCTACAACCATGGCTGAGATCTCCACAAGCTGCAAGGCATCAATCTTATTTCAAAAATTTCTAAGAACGGCACCCAGTGGTAATCAACACACACTGCCTTGCTGGTAGGAAATTTCTAGTCAGATGACTCAAATACGGAAAAATTCATTGCGAAGGGTTTTAACGAACATAATAGGAGAATACAAGTAGTTCTGGATACTAGCC
The DNA here is from genome assembly GCF_003597395.2 of Chelonoidis abingdonii. Lineage (NCBI taxonomy): Eukaryota > Metazoa > Chordata > Testudines > Testudinidae > Chelonoidis > Chelonoidis abingdonii. Next base: position 123,644,491 of record NC_133772.1, on the reverse strand, counting down.
TAGCCATGTACTATAATATACTCCACAGGAGTGACTCGGACGTCAGGACCTCCCATCCGGGTTCATAAATCTTGACTACTTACTGCTGGGGCTCGCAAAACTCCTTCTTATCTGTCATCCTTCATGTATGAGCCCCAGCCTCTTCGTTTAGCATGTTCTTCATTATTGGATGAACTGATTTCTTACCATGTTGATTTTCTTATATGGAGATGGGCTTCCCACTTCTTACTTGGTTGACTTTTGTAGGTGGTATCTCCTTGCTAAATTCAACATATAATTTAGATGGAACTATCGCCTCGTCCATCGCCTCATGATATAACTTATTTGGTCTATGAGATAGCTTGTGCACAATCAACAACCAACATATAAAAAACAAACAGCGCATCTTACCTGCAAATCTCAAGCTTTCCCCTGAACTCATGGTCATGCATTCTTGTGCATGAGGAGCGCACTCTGCGTATAGTTTACTGTAATGCTGCTCATGCGTTGGGCCATGGGAGTTGCTTACAACAAGAGTCTTTTAACTCAATAAGCCTCTCACCAAGAAAGACGTTAACATAGCAAAAGAAAAACCTCTTCTGTTTATAACAAATGGTGTATCTGTTGCTGGAGTGCGTGCTGGACACTTAAGCTGCTTTGTTTAAAAAGACCGCGTTCGTTAACACTTATACCCGCTCTAGCACAGCTAAAGGAGCAGAGAAATTCTCTGGCTGCGTTTCAAAAAAGAATAAACCTTCCCTCTGTAACCAGCTGCAGAGAGCAATTATATTACTTGGCTTTTTGGATTCTTATCTATCCCAAGCTGCAACTTGTCATAGCGCGATTCCCTCTAGATCTGAGCCTTAGAGTTAACGAAGATGATGCACATGGAAACCTCTAAGCTTAATTACCAGCTAGAACTATGCCTGCACCACCAAAATGTGTTTTGGCATGCTGATCCCCACTTCCCTGGGGACCCAAGAACCAATCGCTTGGGTCCTTAATAACAAGGAGAATAAACATTTGCCCTTCTTTCCCCTCCCAGACTTTCTTCCTGGGCTATCTGAGGCTCTGATCCAAATTCTTAATCACAATACAGAGAAGCATGTCGTCTTCCTCACAAAGAGGCAACAGATTCAGGCAACAGGAATTTACTTCTTCTCCCTCGCCGTCTCCCCCACAGTCCTGTGAGTTATCTCATCCTGGCATACAGGAACAGCAAAATCAATCAGGTTCTCTAAACAGATATTTGTATGAAAGTAGGAAAAGTAAGAATTATCTCGAACGTCAAGATGTAAATTATACAGGGTCCTTAGCTTAGACAGACACAGAAGAACTCTCCCCAGTCATACCAATCAATATTCAGCAACTACACATATAAAGGTGTAACGCTCAGCCAGATCACAATTGCAAATAGAAGTAAAAACAAAAAGCCTAACGTTGTCTGTTTTACTTCTATGTGAACCAGAAACGAGAGCCTGGCATAATGTTGTTCCTCTCTCAGACCCACAAGAGAAGAACACACAACGGACAAAGAACACACACAAAAGCTTCCCTCCACCCAAATTTAAAAGTATCTTGTCTCCTGATTGGTCTCTGGTCAGGTGTTCCAGTTCCCTGCTTGTAACCCTTTACAGGTAGAAGAGACATTAACCCTTAACAATCTGTTTATGACAAATGCAGACAGCATTGTTGACACAGGAATCCAAATGGATCTGTAGACATCCCATTTGAGGGATTTTAATCTCTCAAAAGCACATTCAAAAACCCATTCTGTATCTGCTAAGAGAGTGATTAAATCGTCCTTTGCCAGGGCCTCTGAAATCAGAGTACAGTTTCATAAGCCAAGGTAAAAGGGGGTACCTGGGGCACCCCAGAATAACAGTGGGGACAGTAACTCTGTTTATGACAATGTCATTTGGTGGGAATAGTGTCCTAGCCTGTCCGTGAATATAGACTCCTGATGAGAGAAAAACCCATAATCTTTTCCAGCACAACCCACATTAACATTCATAGATCACACCCTGTGGTCCACAAGAGCCTGCATAACATTAGAGTAGTCCCCTTCGCAGTTTATGCACTCATGTGGTCCTTGAGGAGGGTGAACTATAGGCACAAGTCCCATCGTTGGCCCTGGTGCAATGTGGAAACCCCATTCTCTCAAAGCTAGCAATTATTTCAGGAATATCTTTTATGCCCGCCCCCTTTGGGTGAACCACACACCTGATTGCCTCAGAAACCTCTGCCACTACTTTTCCCACCAATGACTTTCCAACATCAAACTGGTTGGCAACAGACCTGTAGCCGTCTGGGGTAGCCAGCTGTCTGATGGTTATACAAGCCGCTTCTGGACCAGGATGGCCACCCTCATGCATGTGTCTTTATGCTGAAGCGTCGGGGCAAGCTGCCCCCAAAGTTCCAGTAGTACAGCTTTCTTCATGCAAAAGTTCAGGACCCATTGCTGGTCATCCCTGGTCTGCATGACGATGTGATCCCATCAGTCTGTGCTTGTGGCCCTGCACCAGAAGCACCAGTCTATCTAGGGGGCATCAACGGCTATACAGTGTCATGAGCTACGTGGCAGACTTGAACTGGCTGATATCTGTATCCTCCTCCTCCTCCATAAGCAAGGCAGGTGCCTTTGGTGGGTCAGAAAACAATGTCAAAATGTGCACTAGCATTTCATGGACACTCTGCCCATTTACTGACATAAAAGTGCAAGTGCAAGCACCAGGAGTTCTTCAAAAGGCTCCTCTTCCATTTGGCTGGCCCTGGTAGCTAGGAGCATGCAGACCAAAATGACTGCTAGGCAGGATGTTCAAACTTCCTGCAACATGCAGGATGGACAGTCAAGTTTTTCCACAGTGCACCACGGTCAAAGGGCTAGAGGGGCCACATTTTGGGAGGGTGATAGGGAGCCTAGAATACGGTTGACTCAGGTCTGTGTGCTGCAGAGTGGATATCAGAGATCCAGGTTCCAGCCTGGGCTAGAGAATTCTTAACACAGGGTTAAATAATCAGTGTTGATTCTCAAGCCCTGGGTTCTCTAACCCAGGGTCAGTTGACTCAAGTCCCGCTAAATCTGGGCTTACATTGCATTGTAGACATAGCCTTATTCTCTGTGTAGTTTCAGATACGAAATGAAGCAGCTGGATGGAGATGTAGGATGCGACCCTCTGCTTCTAAAGTCTGGTTTGACTGGGTCCTCCTTTCCAAGAGTTGATCTCTGGTATGAGGTGCATGGCCTTCCCCCTCTGGACTTCATCCTGGACTCTGCAGAAACCAGTGAACATGCTCTGATGTCTTAACTAATTTTCTTAAGGTACAGAGATGCCTTTCTGAGACTTACAGAGTAATTTTGGTTATAATTAAAATACTGAATTGTCTGTCCTCAGCTTCTGCTGAATAAAGACTAAGAGGACCCTTTAACTTCTAGCCTAGGCTATTCTTTTGTAGCTATGGGCAGATTTCCACCTATTACTTTCAACTTCATGCTTTGACTCACTATATTTGATTTCAATTTCTCATACTCTCATTCACATTCTATTTGCCTTTTGTTTCTCACTTCCAGGTGCCTTTTTTCTGGTTCTTTTAAAACTCTTCTCCGTCAGGTCTCTTAGAACTTATTCTTTTCCCACAAAACCTTATGTTATTCAGATCTGACAAGGATCTTTTAACAGAATCCCTCTGCTTTTTGTGGGAAAGGTTCACATTGCCTTGTTTTAATCAAAGAACATTCCAGTTAGTACAGGATGTATTTTTCCCAGGACAAGCTCACATTCTGAGTCTTTGTTAAAACTGGTTCAAACTAATCCCAGAGTTACATAAATTTCCTCTACCTCTCATTTCACCAGATTTAACACTTCTTCCAGCGTTGTGCCTATGTGGAGAAATTGGAGAGGGTCCAGAGAAGAGCAACAAGAATGATTAAAGGTCTTGAGAACATGACCTATGAAGGAAGGCTGAAAGAATTGGGCTTATTTAGTTTGGAAAAGAGAAGACTGAGAGGGGACATGATAGCAGTTTTCAGGTATCTAAAAGGGTGTCATCAGGAGGAGGGAGATAACTTGTTCACTTTTTCCTCTAATGATAGAACAAGAAGCAATGGGCTTAAACTGCAGCAAGGGAGATTTAGTTTGGACATTAGGAAAAAGTTCCTAACTGTCAGGGTAGTTAAACACTGGAATAAATTGCCTAGGGAGGTTGTGGAATCTCCATCTGTGGAGATATTTACGAGTAGGTTAGATAAAAGTCTATCAGGGATGGTCTAGACAGTATTTGGTCCTGCAATGAGGGCAGGGGACTGGACTCGATGACCTCTTGAGGTCCCTTTGAGTCCTAGAGTCTATGTTCGTACAGTATGATGATCAAACTGCAAAATGATCATGAGGCATTCCAAAGACAGCAAGATCTATGCAACTTATTGGATTTCTACCCAGAATTGAATGTTCAATGCAAGCAGCGTTCAGCACCTCATCTCCTAAGAGATCAGCCTGGAAACCTTTCTAGATTGTACATCTACTGCTCCGATTTGCAGTTTAGATAAGGAGGCTGACCACAGCAACAGTCAGGATGACTACGGGTGGGAACAACTGGTGGTTTGAAGTCTCCCTTGACATGAACTGTAAATGTTTACCAAAAGATCTCTCAGTAGCAGATGGCTAATTGACAAATCTCAGTTGCAATACCTGTGTCACAAATACAATCTGGATTCATACTGGGAGGCAAAAAACAACAGCTGAATCCTAACAGATGTTTCCATGTGATCTCAGAGTCACCTGGACTCCATTATGATAATGGTACGTTAAAAAAAAAAGATGTTTCTTTTTAATCAAAAGTCAAATTCTGCTCTCGTACACACAATTTAATAGCCTTAATAAAGGGAAATTAAGCCACAAAAACTAGATTAGATGCCATTAATATATTACTTAAATCCACAAAGACATTTTTAAGGCAAGTGCTTCACAGGTAAAAGAAAAGTGTATGTGGATTTGTATTTACTCATGTCATTACTACAAATATGTGCATAAATCAGGAAAATGCACGTGCAACTGGTGACTTAGGTGTCTGTCTAACATTTTTCTCCATGTGTTTTCCAGATTTGCACATGCACTCATGGTAGTTGCATGCACAAATATGGATGGATAGAGGTACAACTATTTTTTGCACAACCAAGAGGGTATCGAACTTTGGAAAATACAATCTTCAATCCAAGACTAATAAAACTCTGCCCTTATCTCACCCTACTGTACTTATAGATTACATAAAACTGGACAAGTGAATTGAAATCCTTGTTTCTGTCTGTACCAGTAAAATATTGTAAACTATTGGATTTGGATTTAGGGAGTTCAAATTGATCTTAATGGTTCTGGTAAGAAAAGACAAACATTAAATGTGCTCTTTTCATATAGGCTTGAATATTCTGGCAACACAAAAATATTAATGGGGAATATTTTTCCCTATTGAAAATGAGAACTAACATGTTTTAATCACTGTGGACTGGTTATTGACACTTTCACTCATGCTTGGGCAGTACCAGAGACCAAGACAGCAGAGAGCCAGGAGTAGGAGCACACAAATGGGTTGGTAGGTTCTGCTCCAAGGGTGAAGTGAAGAGAGGGAGAAAAGAGACAAAACCAGAAGTTGTCAGGGGATATGCAATGTGAAGCCTTGTACGTAACGGCAAGGAGCCTGGGTCTAATTCATTGTGCAACAGGGAAGTCAATGAAAGGATTTGGAAATGAGCCAGACATGGCTAGAGCAACAGACAAGGTTGAGAATGGTGGTGGCAGCATCTTGGGTAAACTGAGGAAAGATGCAGTGAGAGTCAGGAAAACCAGCAAGGAGGAGGGTAGAGCTGTCAAGGCAAGATATTATCAGAACCTGCAAACAGTTCTTCATAGTCGTAACAGAGAGGAAAGGATGGATTTTGGAGGTAGTGGAGGAAAGATAGGCAAGATTCTGTGACAATGCTGGGGGGGGAGAAGGCGGTCAGAGATTACAGTGAAGTTGAGAGTTTGAGGGGCTAGAAGAAGGGCAGAGTTTTCAGTGGCTCTAGAGAAGAAGAAAGGATTTGGGAGGAAAAGTACGGAGCTCAGTTTTGGTCACAGTGTATTTGTGCTGGAGGCAGCAAGACCTAGGGGCAGTCGGAGCACAGAGGTGAAGGGTGAAGGTAAAAACTGAAAGTCATTCCTTTAGAGATGGCAGCTAAAACCATTCAACAGCTGTGGTCACACAGAGACAGAGAAGATGGCCAACAACAGAGCCCTGAGGAAGCCCAAGAGAGGGCAGAGGAGGATCTCCCAAAGGAGATGCTGAAGAAATATTATTTTAAAATATAAATATAAATTTATTTATTTTTTCACATATCACAAGAAGGCCTTTGGAATGTGAACCATGAAGTGGGATTAAAGGAGTTTACATGCACCAGGTCTTGTCCTCCGTTCGTTCTGCATGCAAAACCCCCACAATGACTTCCACCAGAGATTGAGGTGCACAAGGAATGTTTGTTTAGACCCAGTAAGTTGGCCTGTAATTAAGTTCAGTACATAAATACAAGGTGGCAAGCTGCTCCTCCTGCAGAACCACAGCGAGCGGCACTGATGGATTACACAGAGAAGGACGTGAAGTTGAACGGCTCCTAGAAAGCTTAACTTGGACACCTGCTGCTTAAAATTCTTGTCATATTTGTACTTTAATAAGGACTGATCATTGCATACCTACACATATTGTAAGCCCATTTTATTTATATATTAACTCAGAGAAAGTCTTTATTTGCAGTAAGAAATCCAGCCACTGCAGGCAAGGTTCTTGCAGAGACTACAAGCCTCCCTATGACTGCAAATACAGCTAGTATCAAATACACTATCATCATTTTTTATTATCTGAACAGCACTGGTCACAGTCCAAACAACTACACGCACAACCAACTGTATCTGTGCCCCAAATTCTTAACTGCTTACAATTATTAGAAAAGACCAAACAAGCGAGAGTGTCTCAGGGTGATACTGGCCCTTTAAGAGGGAACAAGGCCAGTGCATCTGTGGCTGGTCAACTGACCCCAGTTGGGCGATAAGAGAAGGCACCTAGGCTGTAGAAGGGGAGGAAGCCTGGTGAATCAGGCCTACAAGCCAGTCACGAAAGGAGCAGAGAGCAGCTATGGGGCTCATACTGCCAGCTTACTGGGAATAGAGAGAGAGGCCAGAAGCAGGAAGTCCCATGGGAGTGACTGCCAGATGCCTAGGGAGGAGAGGTGGGGGAACCTGCTGCGGATGAAGAGCCCTCCAGAAAGAAAGCTCAGGGTGGTGATGCTCAGGGAACACAGCACAGAAGATTCCTGCAGGAAGTCCAAAAGCAGGAAGGACTGAAAGCTAAAGTGGGGTGGGGGGACCCTGGAAGCTGGAATGAGGAACTGTTGTGTTGTGTTTGCCCAATGTTTGGGAAAATACAACTGCCCAGAAAGGGACGCTAGGTATAGTAGCGGGTCCTCTGTGAGTGGGGGAGAAGGCCAGCTTGTTTCAGAAAGCAACACACTATGTGGGGAACAGGGCAAAGAAAAGAAAAGGGTAACAACAACAAAAAGTATGTTGTGCATGTTCTCTTAAACTCCAGCAATGTCTCTGGTCCCCAGCTTTATTCATTGCTTGTGAAATTCTGACCCCACTGATATCATAAGAACATAAAAACGGCCATACTGGATCAGACAAAAGGTCCATCTAGCCCAGTATCCTGTCTTCCTAAAGTGGCCAATGCCAGGTGCCCCCGAGGGAATGAACAGAACAGGTAATCATCAAGTGATCCATCCCCTGTCATCCATTCCCAGCTTCTGTCACTGGAAGCTTTGCTTTTGACTTCAGTAGAACCAGGATTTCACCCCATGAACATAAAGAGATTAGACTTTGCTGAAATGCCAAACCAAGTCTTTTGGCCTACACTCCTCCTTAGCATAGTACTCAGAATTCAACTTATCTCAAGAAAGAGACTGCACACAGGCCCTTTTTAATAATGAAAGTATTGTGACATTCCACAGGGTACATGCAATCTGGATAGCTGAGCAGCTGTGTCCCCTCCATTTTACGATCTGGGATGTCTTTTACACTGATTTTCTCTGAGGACAACCACTCCTGGTCAGTTCACTGTAGCGGGTGACCCAGCTCCTGCCCTGTGGGGCTTGAAACAGCCCAGGAGGGGCTGTAGCTGGAGCCAGAAGCCTGGGCTGATGGCAGGAGTGGCTGCAGCTGGGGGCCACGCCCCAAACTGAGCAATAAGGTTGTATAAGAAGGCCAGGGGAGCCAAAAGCAAAAAGAGTCTTCCTCTGGCTGTAGAGGGAGAAGGGCCTGGCTGCTGGGAACTAGACAAGGTACCTAGCATGGAGCAGGGCTGGGGAAAGGCAGTGGAGCTGGGGAGCTCCTGCCTGGAAAGCCCCAGGCTGTGGCCTAGGATTAGGCCAGGAGGTGCTGGGGTTGCAGGGTGCAACCCAGGAGTAGGCCAAGGCAGCAGGTCCAAACTCCTTTGCTGATGATGAGTGGCTGATACTGCAGTCTGCCCCAGGGCGTGGGGCTAGACAATGACTGGCAGTAGCCAATACTGAAGCAAAGTGGGGATAGAGGGTGGGGGGTTTCCAGGGAGGGGAAACCCTAAGGAAAAGGGGTTGCTGCCAGGGGGCAGAACCCCATGTAAAAGGGCACCGGGTCCAGGGAGTGACACGGGGGCCAGCTGGGATGGGTGGATTACTGGCCTGCAGAGGGTGATCCAAGCTGGAATATTGAGTTAATTCCCAAAGTGACCAGCAGGAGGTGCTGCGGGGGTGAGGGTGCCCGGTTACATTCACACAGAGCCTCTAGCATGGAAAATCACTCCCAGCTGAATTACATGAATACTCTGGCCAGCCACTCATGAATTACATACAGGGTAACACAAGCAAACTCCAAGTCCCAGACTTTCCCCCAAAAATGCGTGTCTTGTACTGCCCAGCACTCTCCTGGACAACACAAACTCATAGAAAGTCCATCATTTCATCAATGGAACATGATAGCACAAATCATGTTATGTCAAGTAGAGATTTCCAAACACTTCAATCCAAACACAATGGTTTCCATAAAATAATGAAATGAGTTTATTAACTACAGAAAGATAGATTTTAAGTGTTTACAAGTAATGAGGCATAAAAGTGAGAATTGGCTGCAAAGAAAATGAAAAGATAAAACGCAAACTAATAACTAATTTAACAAGCTACATGGATTCAAAGCAATGGTTTTTATCACCACCTATTCTTCCAAGCCAGGACCCTTCCCCAGGTTGAGTCTTCCTTCAGGCGTCGTCGTTGCTGTGAGCAGAAAGGTAATTTGTGTTGTCTCTATCCTCTATTCTTATACTATTCTGCCCTTTCTGAGGATTATCTCCAGCTGGGGTTCAGATAGCAGCCAGTCTGTTTACACAGGAACCCCAGTTATTCCATTGTCAATATGTAAAGTTCTCAACTTATATCCTTTTTTCTGCCGAAGAATGGCCGGTTAATTAGGTGAAAATCCACTTGACTTTCTTGACACTTTGGTTTGGGTGTTGGTTTGTCTTTTGTTTCCGAGGAACTGTTTTGTGCCTGCTTTTCTAAATTTGGAGCATGTTATAGCAGTGTTATACAGTAGAATCTTATAACTTTATATACAATGTTGATATACAGATTTCACAAGAACAAAAATGTGGAGCAGATTATCAGTAAGGCTACGTTTTAGTCATGGATATTCTTAGTAAAAGTCATGGGAAGTAAACAAAAATTTACAATCGATGACCTATCCATGACTTCTATTACATATCCCTGACTAAATCTTGGGTGCTCAGGGGAAGAGCAGGTGCTCAGGGGTGCAGACTTCGACCCTCACTCGTGCTGAGGGAGGCAGGCAGCGGTGCATGGCCTGATGCTGCTGGGGAGAGGGGTTGGTGGGGCTGGAAGGCTCAATACCTGGCTCTGTGTGGCTCCCCAGAAGTGGAGATATGTCCCTTGACTCCTAGGCACAGGGACAGCGCAGGGGCTCCGCACGCTGCCTTTGCCCCAGGCACCAGTTCCGCAGCTCCCATTGGCCAGGAACTGTTGCCAACGGGAGCTGTGCAGGTGGTGTCTTCGAGTGGAGGAAGTGCATGGAGCTGCCTGGCTGTGCCTCTACCTAGGACCTGAGGGAGGGAGCCCCCCTGAGGTAAGCGCCACCCAGAGCCTGCACCCCAGCCCTGTCCTAGCCCTGAGTCCTTCCCCGCATCCAAACTCCCACAGCTGCTGAGGAGAGGGTGCGGTGGCCCAAGACTGCCCCATTGGCTGCTGCAAAGTCATGGAATCCATGACTTCCATGACCTCTGTGACAGACTCGCAGCCTTAATTATGAATTTTCAAATGATACTTCACAAGACATACTTCGTACAAAATTTATCATAGTCTTTTAAAAAGGATGAATATAGAGGTACAGTCCGTCACACCAAGTACCATATGCATTCTAGCACCTAGGAAATATGGAGAATAGATTTAGCATCTCAGCTTTAATTCTCAGGTCCCGATGAGTCTGGCACATGGGCTGCCAAAAGTGGGCATTAAGCCAGGAAAATTTGATTTTTGCAGAAGAGTTAAAAAACAAAAAACAAAACCCTGCTACTTAGTGGAAAAACTCTTTTGCCTACTTTATGTTGCCGCAGGAAAGTGAGCAATTTGTGAGAGATATACAGAATGAAAATGAATTAGGTATTTCACAGCTACAATAAAGAATAGCTTAAATGAAACAAACAACCATTAATGCTCACATACAGTGTATCAGTTGCCACATCATTCAAAAGGTCTTCCTAACTAGATTTTCTTTTCAAGAAGGTGTCCCAATCTCTAGCAAATGAAGAGCTGCACATGGCATATTTTGTCCCTTTTGATCAGTAGAGTATTTTGAACTGGTTCAATTCAGTGCAATAGTAATAAGTAACATACTCTATGGCACTTTCCATTTTTAGAGCGCTGTACAATATTAATATGCAAGTAACATCCGTCTACAACATTTAGCTTTACACTTCCTATTTAAGGCTCCAATTCAAGAAAGCAATTAAACTTTAAGCACATGAGTAACTTAAGTACATGATTAAATGCTCTGCTGAAGTGGCCCCTAAAGTAGTTCTACAGTGCATGCAAGAATAATATCTAGAATTGAAATGAAAAATACCTGGGAGAATCTCTCTCATGGAAAAAAATCTTAAGCCAGTTTTAAAAAGAACAACAAAAGCCTCACATTTCTCACTTACACCTAGGATGCCTATAGCTGGGAACTTTAGTGCTCAATATTCTGTGCTACCTCTTCATAGTGTCATGGATTTAACACCACACTTTCATGAAAAATTATAACACATGATATATGTCCGTTATGAACTGCCATCTCAAAAATCCATGAAATATGTGTTTACCAAAGGTAAATCAACTGACAGATTTTTTTAGACAAGGGAAATTCAGTAGATCTAATCTACCTGCACTTTAGTAAAGCATTCAATATGATTGCACATGGGGAAATTGTTAATTAAGTTGGAGAAGATGAGGAATAGTCCAGAAATTGTAAGGTGGTAATGACAGGGCTGGTGCTTCCATTTAGGCGACCTAGGCAGCTGCCTAGGGCGCCAGGATTTGGGGGGGGGGGCGGCATTTTGCCGCCCTCGGTGGCAATTCAGTGGCAGGGGAGTCCTTCCACACTCTGGGTCTTCAGCGACAATTCTGCGGCGGATCCATCACTTGCTCTGGGACCTGCCGCCGAAGTGCCCTGAAGACCGGGAGCGTGGAAGGACCCCCGCCTAAGGCGCCAAAAACCCTGGCGCCGCTCCTGGGTAATGAACTACCTAAGGGGAACGTCAGAGTGGGTTGTGCTAAAAGAAGAACTATCTGTCTGGAGGGAGTTTAGAGTGGAGTTCCTCAACAATCAGTTCTGGGACCAATCTTATTTCATATTTCTATCAATGTCTTTGTGAAAAGAAATAGGAATGTACTAATGAAATTTGATACAGATACAAAGTTGGGAGGGATCATCAATGCAGAATAGGATAGGAACAGTATACAGAAAAACTGGATGCCCTATAGTAGTGTTTCTAATGACCAGTCCTTGGACCAGCACCTGTCCCTGAGATCTCCCTGAAGTTTAGGAAGGCAGCAAGCTGGTCCCTGCTATCAAAAAGGTTAAGAAACACTCAGCTAGAGGACTGGAATAATAGGTATGTGATGAAATGTAATACTACAAAGTGCAAGATCATGCACTTAGAGACAAAAATTTCTGCTACAATCAGAGGGCTGATTAGTTGGAAATGAGAGAGGAGGAGAGAGACCTGAACGTATGGATCTATCACAGGATAACTACACCTCTACCTCAATATACCGCTGTCCTCGGGAGCCAAAAAATCTTACCACGTTATAGGTGAAACTGCATTATATCGATCTTGCTTTGATCCACTGGGGTGCACAGCCCCACCCCTCCGGAGCACTGCTTTACCACGTTATTTCCGAATTCATGTTATATTGGGTCACGTTATATTGAGGTAGAGGTGTATGAGCCACCAACGTAATGTGGCTGTTAAAAAAAAAAAAAAAAAAAAAGCAAATGCGATCTTTGGCTGTATCTGGTGAGGTATTTCCAGTAGAGATAAAGGAAGCCTTAGTGCTATGTACAAGGCATTGATAAATTTCCATTTGGAATACTGTATACAACTCTGACCATCTTTTTTCAAACAAATGAATTCAAACTGCAACAGGTGCAGACGAAGGCTACTAGGATAATCGGGGAATAGAGAGCCTGTTTTTATGAGAGTAAAAGGGCTTGGCTTGTTTAGCTTAGCAACATGAAGGTTGAGAGGGGAAATGGTTGCTCTCTATCAGTACATTAGCTGCGCAAACATGAGGAATTGGAGAAGAGTTATTTAAGTTAAAGGACAATGTTGGTACAACAGCAAAGGGTATGAACTTGCTGTGACTAAACTTAGGCTGAAAATTAGGAGTGAGTGCAATGAGATCCTGGAACAGCCTTCCAATAGGAGTTGTGAGGGCAAACAACCTAATGAGCTTTAAGATAGAGCTTGATAAACTTGATTGGCATTGTATGACAGGGGTGGCCTGCAATGGCAGTTCCCCTGGGATCCTTTCTGGCCAATGTCTTAAGATCATAAATCTCATGCTTCAGGGCTTCAGCCAGGGTCCTGCATGAATCAGGAAGGAATTCCTTCCACTCTCAAATATATTCTATGTTTTCTTCTCCTTCCTCTGAAGCATTGGAGATTTCCACAGCTGGAGATGGGACGTAAGACAGGGTGGGCGGTGCTCTGAGACTGCACAGAGAATTCTCTTGCTCTCCCACTTGGCTGGTGGGTCTTGCTCATGTGCTTAGAGTGTAACTGATTACCATACGCAGGGTTCGGAAGCAATTTTATGCAGGTCAAATTGGCAAGGACCTTGGCAGGGCCCTTCCTCGGCAGCATGGGCCATGGGTCACTTGTATTTCTCACCAAATCAGTTTGATACTATTGTAGGGGTCTCGGACATGGCGAACCTGCACATCCTTCGGCCCACGCCACTTCCTGCAGCCCCCATTGGCCTGGAATGGTGAACTGCGCCGAGTGTGAACTACAATTGGCTGAACCTGCAGACGCTGCAGGTAAACAAACCGTCCTGGCCCGCCAGCAGACTTCCCTGATGGGCCAAGTGCCAAAGGTTGCCAATCCCTGAACTAGATGATCTGGTGGTCCCTTCTGGCCTTAAACTCTGCATTTTGTACTCCTGAGGGCATTCTGTGCCAAAAAATTAAAAATTCTGTGTACAATATTTTGAAATTCTGCAAATTTTATTTGTCAAATAAATGTGGAGGCTCCAGCATGGCATTGGGGAGCATAGGCCACTGGCTGCAGAGGCGGGAGATCACTGTGCAGCTCCCCCCAGGACACGGACTCAGCGATGAGGCTGCACCCAACCCTGACACAATGCAAGGACCAGGCCTGCCCCAGAAACACCCCAGGCCCTGCCCCTCCATGTCAAGTGCACCAGGTGTGGGCAGGCAGGCTCAGCAAAGGAGGATCCAAGTCTGGAGGGGCTTTGTGTGAAGGGATCCAGGAGTGGGTTGAGAGGGTTCTGTGTGGGGAAATCTGCGTGCGGGCGGCTCAGTGGGGGATCCAGGTGGAATCTGGATGCACAGGGGCTTGTTGGGGGGTTCTCGGTGCAACGGTAATGGGATTCTGAAGGGGGTTCCAGGTGAAGGCAGTTGGGGCTCAGCAGGGGGCTTCTGGGTGTGGGGAGCTCAGTGGTGGGGTCCAAATGCTGGGGGGCTGGGGCTCAGTGGGGTGAGGATCCAAGTGCAGTTGGTTAGGGCTCAGTAGAATGGGAATCTGGCTGCAGGTGGCTCATCATGGTGGTCCAGGTGTAGGGGGAGTAGGGCTCATTGGGGGGCTTCTGGGTGCGGGAGGGTGAGGCTTGGTGGAAGGGTCTGATATGATGGGGTCTGGATGCATGGGGGTTGGGAGGATGGAGGAGCAGCTCCCTGTACAGGGATCCCTCTCCCTGAGGAGCGATGGGTGCAGGAAGCCCGGGGGAGGAGGGGAGTTTGTAGAGCTTCCTACAGCTGGAGAAGAAATCTAGGGGTAGGTCCGACACAGCCTCAGATGCTGTGCAGGGGAAGAGGAAGTCCTTTCCTCCCCAGCCCAGCTGGGACTAGCAGCTGAGCGCAGCGCAGGGTAGAAGCCACCAGCTGGGTCTTCCCTCATCCCGCCCCCTCCCCCACAGTGATTTAGTTCTCTGCCAGCTGCCCTGGGCACCCGAAACATACTGCTGGGGAGGGTTGAATGACTGCTCTTGTAGCTTCCTTTTGCTTCCCCATTAGAAAGTCATTTTTCTGCAGGGAAGCAAAGAAATCTGTGGGGGACATAAATTCTGCACTTGCACAGTAGTGCAGAATTCCCCCAGGAGTAATTTTGGTGCAGCATATCTGGTTACTTGTATTTTGCTATTGATTTCAGTGGGGCTACTCATGAAATCTGTAACCCTACACTCCATTTTGAGTAAGACCTGCACTACCCCAGAAGCAGAGCAGGACTCAGGGTTACTATGCAGCCCACATGAGTTCAGGACCAAACTCCGCACTATATGCCCCACTTAAAATTTTGGAGTGAGACTATTATTTTCAATGTTTCTGACTCTACAATGATATGTATAAGAACAGAATTTGGCCCTCAGTCTCTGGGTCCTCTGTATTTTACAGCTTCATAATGTTTTGCAGCTACTGTACAGGAAGAGTCACAACAAGCTGGTTCCCATCTTTGAGGCAGCTCCCGAGCTCAGGCCAGTGAGGCAAGACTCCACCCACTCCCCGGTCTGGGAGAGAAAGTAGCAGGTCTACAGCAGTGCTCTTTCCCAAGCACAGCAGATAACCTGCATGGGGTATAAGGGAGTTCTTTATACCCCTTACGCATCTGTGCAGGCATGAAGCAGGGCCCAGAGAAAATAACCTCCTAGAAATCCCTGACGCTTTGTTTTGTAGTGGATTAGTTGGACTTTTTTCTCCCATTTAACTGTATCATTGAACAGATAACTACACAATATTTATGTGTGTGGCCACTTTTGGTAAAAAGGGTTTATTAAACATTTTGCTCTCTGTTTTCATTTGTTGCCAGGACTTCTCATCCATGTGTGACCAGCTTTGATTTTGAAGAAAATTATGCTGGAAGCACATTTCGCCTAGATACCTTAACACCATAAGTGGGTGTCTCAAACAATTTGGAGTAGCAACAAATTGCAGATATTATCTTGCTGATTTCCCAGCTAAGTACCGTAGGTGTAGTGTTTTAAGAGGCATTCGGAAAAGCAGAGTTTATGATGCTTTATACTAACAATGCTTTCCAGATCAAAACACACTCTGTAATCTCCTCTTTGTTGATGTTCACAGATTACATCATTTTCTGAAAAATAATTATTTAATAGTTTTGCCTAATAGAAAAATCAGTGAGACACTGACAGAAAATAAAAATGGAGGATTCCTCTGACTGGAGGTCTGTGTACTCTTTCACTTGACTCTCTTTTCAGCAAGCTCCAAAGGTGATGGCTCAGTAGGTGACCATTTCGTATCATAAACAGGCTATTTTGTGAATATTTAATATGAAGTCCCAATACAATCAGAATTTTTAAAGAGGGTAAAAAAGTGAGATTTATAAAATAAAGGAATGGGTTAGCAAAAACTGTCTGCAGTGTTTCACCAACAGATATTATCTCACCTATCTAGTCTCTCTTAGCAAAAACTTTCAGTTTATGTAGAGCTGGTCAAAATTTCCACATCCTTATTTTTCAGTTTTCAAGAATGAAACCTGAGATTTCTTTGGAACAACCAAAAAAAGGTTGGACATAAAAAACCACTACCCTTGTCCCTTCCCTGTGTTCCAACCAGCTATAGAGTGGGTTGAAATTTTTGAATTTACTGATTTTTTTTTTAAATTGACTAGTTTAATAGACAATATTTTTAACCAAACAATTGGTTCAGTGGTTAGGGTGGTAGCTTGGGACTTTGGAGAAGAGAGCACAATTCCCTGCTCCATCGGATTTGAGTGTCCTTTGGCAAGTCACTTAGGCTCCCTGAATATGTCTACTCTGCAATCAGGCACCAGAAGCTGGGCCTGTAGCAGCTGAGTCAGGTTCATAGGTCTCAGGCTAAGGGGATGTTTAATTGCGGTGTAGATGTTTGGGTTCAGACTACAGGCCAAGCTGTAGGACTGACACCACCCTCACCCTGCAAAAAGCCTACGGAGGAGAGGGGAATATTCCTTTCCCATCGGCACACAAGGTGTGCTGATTCTCAAACTGCAGTTTTCTGAGCATGTTACTATGCTAAATGGGCCAGGTAGTATTAAAGTTAGGTCCTGGTTATAAAAATGATTTTCTTTACAAAAGGATGACTTCCCAGTTTCAGAGCAATTTGTGTGGACCTCCTCTTCCTCAAAATATTAATTGAAAAACAGAAAAGTTATTTGCTTTCCTAATCTCTTTGAGGCCCTAATTTAGGAAAAGACTTTAAATCCCTTTGACTTCAATGGGATTTGATAAGCACATGTTTATTAAGTTTTCCTGAATCAGGGCCTTAATTTTGTTATGAGCTCAAGTTGGCAGTGGATTTTCCACCATATTCCTTAAAAACAGCCGCAGATGTAGAATTATATAATTAAGTTATTTTAGATCATTTAAAGAGGTTGCAAAAAAAACGTACTAATACTAGTCTGTCACTTGGAAACTTGTGCAGTTGGACTCATGGTAACTAGGGAAACCTGATTCTACAGGCAGAGGGACAGGAAAAATAGTACCCACAAAAACAACATTTTACAAAAAACACATATTACACTGCAGTGTAGCATAAAGGCTTTATTAGCATTTGTTTGGGATGACCTACATTGCTCACGCATGTATTCCCAAAACTGCAAACTCCTGCTAATAAAGCCTAATTAACATTGCACACCATCATAGATCATAATGTTAATTAGGCTTTATTAGCAAGAGTTTGCAGTTTTGGGTCTACATATATGAGTAATGCCAGTCATCCCAAACAAATGCTAAGAAAGCCTTAACGTTGTACATCCTCACAGATCATATAATTACATATCCACACACATACACACGCACATTATTAACAATGATAAAGTAAAACACTTTGTAGGGACAGATTTTGCCCTTTTGATATAAAAGCATTTACAGTCACAATTCCCCCATCCTTAAAGGATTCAGATTTAACCATTGCCCATTTACCACACAAGCTAAAGCATGAAACAGTCCCAGCCTCTGTGTGCTTGGACAGGAGAACCATAGGACATAATCCAAAGCCTACTGAAGTCACTAGAAAATTTACTTTTGGATTTCATCTGATTTATGGATCACACCCACGATAAAGCTCACTGAACCTAGACCTCTCACACCATTCTGCACAGAAATGATGTATTGCTAATCTACCAGCTCCAGTTTCATTTTCAGTACAACCACTTATTATCCGTATCTGTTCTACTTTCCTAGTATAGCTGATCTTTTCATCTCTTCCACCAACAATGTGGTTCATTAGCCATTTGAAACACGAAGACCATGTGAGCTAATCTTGTAGAAGGCACCGATTCTACAATATGCAGAGTCCTGTTATGTACCAAGAGCAATACGGGTACAACTTAATATTTTATTTAAAATTGAAATTAGTATTGACAAAGCCAGACTTTCTGTATACTAGCTAAACAATCCAAAGAAACATTAAAGAAGCTACTGAAATAATTCAATAGAAAGCATCACTGTGTGTGTGTTCATTCTGATATCCATTTTGACTGTAATGAAACTGAATGCCTCTTCTCTACTGAATTTTGTGTGTGCTTATCACACGAAAGTCTGGGTGTTCCAGTCCCCATTCTCACATCATGCTAAGGTTCGGAGCATCTCAGACTATGGTAGGTCTGGTCAAAATTTTTCTGTTGAAACTGTTTTTCAATGGAAAAATTAGGTTTTTGAAAATGAAAAAATTTTAAACAATTTTTAAAAGGTGTTTGCTTTCCATAAAATATTTCAGGATGTTTTTTAAATTGGAAAAAAAAAAAAACGAAAACCTAAAATATCTGGATTCTGAAATGCTGTCTCACTGTCTCCTGGGAGATATAGCTGGGATGTCTCATGCTCCCATTCCCCTTGATTGGCCAGGCTCCCCTTCTGGACTTCCATCTCTGATGATGCACTGCGCCTTCCTTCACCAAGAGGTGAGACTATGGTGCATCATGGGAAATGCAGTCAGACCAAGGAACTGGCCTACAGAGAAGAATGGCAGATTTTATCCAAAATATTTCAGTTTTTGATTTTTCACTGAAATCTCAAAATATTTTGCAGGAGGAAATAAAAAAAAAAAAAAAAGAACTTTGACCAGCTCTACTCTAGTAGATATCAGAACACGATCGTTTCAATGAACAGGTACTGCACCAGGGCCCAGTAAGGCTAGGATGAAACTTATGGAGAACAATGAAGTACTGCAGGAAATTAAGGGTTAAGAGAAAAAGGTGCCATAATACCACTAACCCAGTTCCTTATCATGGTGGTCAAAACCTTCCATACATAGTCCAGAACAAGCACTGTCTTAATATGACCCCTCCAGTTATCAAGACACACACAACTTAAGGACAAAATTCATCAACACTACTAATCTCTTTCCCTAAACTTCTTGGATGTTCTCATGGTTCATACTTTATATAACAATAAATAGTGTTCTAGTTTCAAAAATCTGTCCTCCCACTACATCTAATAAATAAAAAGTGAATAAAGGAAAAGCCCAGTAAAGCTAGACATTGTTGTCATTTATTTTATGAGACAGAGATGGATAGCTGCAGCAATACAAATGAGTCAGCTAAGCTCTCTTCAATAAAACCACATATGAGTTCCTCCAAAATAATATTTATAGTGTGAAGGCGCCTCAGTTAAGAAGGATGGGTGAAAACATAAGGTTGAAAGAAGGAGTAAAATGCAAACAAATATACTCCATCACCAAATCAGCAGAAAAGCCTGGAGAGATTTAAATGTCTTTATACACATCTTGTTTTATTCCTTTGCAAAACACATGGACCACATTTTTCAGACATGTTTAACTGAGAACCCAAAATCACTAACGGGCTGAATTTCAGAGGGCATGTGTTCAGTAATTCTGAAAAATCAGACGCTGAAAAAGGAGCCTCATGTTGGGCTCCCAAACACCAAACAAAAAATATTGTTTCTTAAATAAAACATTACCTTTGAACTAATACACTGTGCCTGGAATTTGGAAGCCTTCTTGATAGTAGTGTGTATACAGGGATCACTGGATGATTAATTGCAATTATTAGTCTTTTAGAACAGTAATTATTGCTCTGTAGAGCTACAGAGATTTCAAACAGTATGTTGTGCAGCATCTTTTTAGTAGTTTTGTACAGTTAGGATCTAGCTGCAAAAAAATAATCAATTTTTACCCTTTCCAAAAGCAGAGATTTGAACCCCCATCTCCTACATACCAGTTGAATGCCATAGTTACTGTGCAACAGAGTCAGTCTCTTGCTTGCTCTCTTTGGAGCAATGAATACTTATACAAAGTGGAACAGTTTCAGCAGGAGAAACTGAGACACACACCCTAGGTTACCACATATCCTGGTGGTCAGCGAACTCACTTGGAATGGGGAAGACTCAGCTTCAAGTCCCTACTCTAAGTCAGACAGTAGGGATTGGACCTTGGAGCTCCCACATCCCAGGTGAGTGCCCTATCCAACAGGATGGACGCCTAAAGACAGACCCCTGACCAAAAAGTTGTCAAAAAATTCTTGACCTGCTTTCGCTCAGCCCCTGCTCTGTCTTTTGTAGGGGTGCTGTGCTGCCCCCTCCAAATCTTGGTGGCCTCCATACAGCTGTAAGATCTGACAGGTATCAGGTCTTAGGGGTGCTTGCCAGTGGGACCCAATCCTGTAGGCATGCTCAGGATCAGTCATGCCTATAGGATCAGGCCGTGACAGTGGGCTGGTGTTCCCCCACCTAGTTTGAGAATCCTGCTTTGGAGCTACGTAAGCTTCAGCTTGTGTTTGGGCTCTAAACAGCTTAATAGCTATGGAGCAGCACTGGGACTTAGGCAGCTTTGTGAACGTTGACTGGTGGGAACTTAAGCATCTATAGAGTTAGCAAGCAACTGAGTGGTAGTTCTGAAAATGTCAGTGACCCCTAAACGTTGGCCTTAGATACCTAAAGAGTCAATGGGTCACCTACACAACTTTGTGAATCTGGCCTTCAAATGCCAAAGACACATTTGAAAATTAGCCATCTAAATCAGTTGGTTCGAGTGTAGCAATGCCCACATATCTTTAACAATCTGGGTCTGAGTGCCTGACAATCTGGGTCTGAGTGCCTGACATTCTTTAATGTATTCATCCCCAGACGGGAAGCTGAAGCAGAGAGACTAAAGGCCATATTTTTAAAGGTGTTTTGGTATCTAAACATACAGATAGTGGGATTTTCTGAAGTGTCCAGGGGCCTAATTCCAACAACAGTTAGTAGGATTTTCTGAAATGCCTAATTCCCTAGGTACTTTTGACGATCCCATTAGGTGTCTATCTGTAGACACCAAAATACCTGACCATAAGGGACTTGCACAAGGTCACTCAGGTAGACCACGGAAGAGGGGGGAAACCTACACTTCCTAAACTAGCACCTTAAGCCTGTGACAATCCTTCTCCTATAGATGCCTACAGAGAAGACTACCCTGTCATACAGAAGGACATCACTCTTCATGGCCCCAGCTACAGTACCTGGGTTATTTATTTTATACTGTAGTGAGGCTGGGTCGCCTCCCAAGCACCCGCAGTGGGAGGGCCCCTGCACTGAGCCCTGGTGGGCAGAGCCAGGGCCTAGTTGCCCCAGGAAGTGGGATGGAGGGGCAGGAAGTATAAAAGGCAGCCCAGAAAGCTCAGTGGGGAGACAACCACCAGAGAGACCAGATGCCTCCTGCGGTGGAGGTGCCAAGAGAGCAGAGGACTGGCCTGGGCCACCGGGGCCACTAGCTGATTCAGACCTGGAGGAAGCAGACAACTGGCCCAGACTGCCCAGACAGTCATCAGACCTGACCCTGGAGGGAGAAGACAACTGGCCTGGACCACCGACGGACCAAAAACTCCCAAAGACTTGCTTGCAGTCACGGAAGCCGCTGTCAACCTCGACTCCTCCTCATGGCAACAGGTACACCAAGAAAGGGAGTATGGAAGTGGCCCAGGGGTAGCAGACCGTGGTCTGGCTGCAATGCTGAGAGAGGGCGAGTCAGTGTGTTGCGGCATGGATCCCTGCTGACCCAGTGACAAAGCGCGTTGTCACTGCTAGGGCCCTGGGCCGGGACACAGTGAAGTGGATGGGCCTGTGCCCCCCCTGCCACCCCAACCCAGGAGTGGCAGTCTACCCCTCTCCCAGGCCACAGGCCTGAGCTTCAGACTCTTTGTTGCCCTACCTTGATCCAGGGTTGGGGCCAATTGACTGTTTGTTTCCCGTCCAGCCTGAGCACAGGCCTGGGCCCCAGCTGCAAATGGAGACCGCCTCGTTCCCCATGATGGCTGACATATCAGTGATGTAGTGAGGCAGGGTGGCCTCCCAAGGACCCAGAGTGGGAGGGCCCCCACACTAAGCCACTACATATGCAATATAATATTCATCTATCTTTGCTCATTCACAAATAAGGCATGTCATGAACTGGAAGAGCAGGAAAGATATTTATTGCAAAACAAGAATTCCATAGTTCCCAGCCTGCTCCTCTAGATCTTGCCATTTGAAACCTGAGCTTTCTCCTCCTATCTCTAGGCATAGTTTTCCTAGAGAACTATATTCTGCCCTCTGCTTCTCTATTCTAGCCCAACAATGTGTTGGGTTTAATGTGGAAGATTCTGTAGTGAAGGCAACTCATCCACTCCAATGTGAACTGCTTCCTTGCAAAGGACGACAGTGCTGCTCCTCACTAACTTCAAAGGGAAGTACTGAGGGCACTGCCAGTGTACTCCTTCCATTACACATTTTCATCCACCCTTTGAAATCACTTTCTGAGCTCTTGTCCAAAGATCTGACTGTTGTACAAACAAATTGATGTTTGCCTTTCACCTCAAGATGTTTTTGGGGGAGGAAGCAAGAGAGAGAGTTCCCTCCTCCCTGACCTCCCACATCATATAAGTCATTTTAGATTTTTTTTGGTTTGTTCTGCTGTTTAATCTGCTGACTAAGCCATGCGTAATGCTATTGTTCATTCCTTCAGACATGACAGAGCTGAGACATCTGATTCATACTTATGTTATTAGATGCATACCATGCTACAGAAAGGATACACAGAACTCCCAAAGCATGCCAACATTTTCTCCATATGATCCCAGAGCCAGAATTTTAGAAGGCCAGAGAGAGAAAGAACAACTCTATAAGCCAGTGGTTAGGGCAGTCACCTGGGAGACCCAGGTTCCACTCCCTGTGACAATATTGTATAAAAAGTGGAAAAAACTTCAACAGAAGAGACAAAGACCCCTCCCCCCCCAAAACCCTGGGCACATATGGGAGATAGGAGACCTAGGTTCAAGTCTTCCACATCAGGCAGAGAAGGGAATTGAACCAAGATCTTCTGCCACCAAAAGTCATCCCTTAAGATTCACTGTATTTCTACTTGAGACACCACAAGATTGTTTGGAAGCAATTGCTTGCTCCAACTACAACAATTTTGAAATATTCTTCTCCTCCATATGTACCCCCTCCCCTTAAATATTCTTCCCTTTCTAAGCTCTTTGACTTTGGGACATTTAAATATTTTAACTATAAAATTGGACACATTGGTACTTAAGCTATACATTTGGTTGAGTGACTCTCTACACCTGATTGCAGACCTAAATGATTTAGGAGCAGAATCGAAATTCACTATCCATTAAAATGAAAAATGAACTTCCCTGGTTACTTCTTCAAGATATGTCCATTTTTCTTCTATGACCAAAAAAAAATGGTTACAGATAATTTAGGAATAATTTAAGAGGAAACTTTAAATTTCTCTCTTTTATAGGACACTTTGGTAACATGAATTAAGAATTATGTTTCTGAATGCCAAATCTAGGACTATTTCCCTCTGTGGAATTAAGATCTTAATACTTTGCCTTTCATCTGAATTACACAATATTCTTTAGATCCAATAGCACAAAATTCCAGCCTTCCCTAAATAACCTGGGGCTTGTTAACACAAATCTGCCAAGTCACAAATCCTTCCTCATCTCCCCAAATGCTGCATTTTTAAAGGTCATTAGGTGGTCAGTTAACTTATCAGAAGTATGGATCATGCACATGGAAAGTGGACATCATATGTGATTGGGAGTTTATTTTTGCTCTCCATATCCTATCTTCTAAAGATGTACTGCTTCTTGTGCATAATTGGGCCAGATCCTTACGTGGTGTAAGCCAGGCTAGCGCACTGGATTTATACTTGTTGAGGAACTGGCTCATTGTGAAGACACTAGGCTACAGTGACAGCAGCCAACATCAATATTTTGTTGCGTGAGGCTGACAGACAGATAGCTAAATAAGCAGTAACTCTTCAGGAATTTGAGAAAATAAAAAAAAAATTAAATCTCCCCAGTTTTAAGCCACAAGAATGCTGCATGAATAGTGAAAAGGTTTATTTACATAATTTATTCCATTACGTGTTGTCCCTTGATCATATTTTCACAACTTCACCAGAGAAGCCACAGGGATGAAGGTATTTGACTCTACTGGGGAAGATCTTGCAGATCTTGCCATGCTTCTAGTGGTTGTTGGACTTACCTTTATCTGAAAGACATTGGCATTCAAACTGCCATGCTCCATTCAGTTTGACAAGTGTAACACCTGGTGAGAACTTAAAAAAAAAAATCTATGAAATAGTGATCTACTATAAAGCACGCTCTTCTTCTTGGTTAGTCATTGCCTACATGATAGGTTGTTTCATCTAGTAGGAGAAGTCCACTGCTGCATTCCCTACCTATGCACAACTCCCAGCCAACAGTAGCTGAGAAAGGGCTGCTGAGACAAGATTTTTTTTAAGAAAAAACATCAGACATTGATCCTTGTCCCAAATTTGCAAGGTACTTAAGTATGTTCCTAACCATAAAGTCAATGGAACCACACTCTTGCTTAAAGTTAGGCACATGCTTGAAGCCACAATTCAAGAAAATGCTTAAATGCATGCTAACTTTAAGCACATGCTTAAGTCCTATTGCTTTAAGTCTAATTGGCCTCCATGGAACTTAAATACTTGCTTAAATACTGTCCTGTATAGAATGCTTTCCCAGGTCAGGGACATTAAGAGTGCATGTAGGGCCTCACCTATGAGGCACTGAGCACCCTTAGCTCCCAAAAAGTTAGTGGGAATGGAGGGTGCTCCTCATAGGATCAGCCCTTAATGGTGGTTTGGTCTATTAAATAAACACTTATAATTAATGCTGTAGATACCGTAGAATGTAAGATACTGCTTACTTCAGTATTGCTAGTTTTGTTCCTTTTAATAAAAAAAATGCTGTCTTACCATAGGGACCCTGTCAAAATCCTATAAGACTCAGGTGTTCTTCCCTTTAGAAATAATTCTAGGAGCTATTTGACAGCAGCATTAATTCTTCTCTTTTTTTTAATTACTATTCACAATCTATTAACTGTTTGAAACATTCAACATAATACCCTACCAGGCCCCCATATTGATATAGCAACTGCCTCTTTAAAAAAAAATAAAAAATCAAACCTCATAGAGCAAGTTCCATTTTTCAGCATGCAGGAAACTATGGCCTTGTCTACACTACAGGGAAAAGTCGATCTAAACTATGCAATTTGCGTTACGTGAATAGCGTAACTCATGTCGCCATAGCTTAGATCTACTTATCACAGGGTCTACACTACGCGACACCGACGGGAGACAGCAGAGTGATCTGTGGTCAATTTAGCAGGTCTTCACTAGACCCGCTAAATCGACCACCAATACATCGATCCCCCAATAAGTGTAAACAAGCCCTATGTGTGTTTTGTGACAGGGTCAGACCAGATGGCTACAGGAGAGTGATAGAAGGCAGATATATTAGCCCCAAATTAAGCAGGTCCCTTTTCCCTGGGTAAGGTAACAGGGCCAGTTCCAGAACAATCAGGAACTTTCTGGAACAAATTAAGGCAGACAGGCTAATTAGGACACCTGAAGCCAATTAAGAAGCTGGTAGAATCAATTAAGACAAGCAGGCTAATCAGGGCAACTGGTTTAAAAAGGACCTCACTTCAGTCAGTGAGGGGTGTGTGTGAGGAGCTGGGAGCAAGAGGTACAAGAAGGTGAGAGTGAGTAGACATAATACTGAAAGACTGTGAAATACAAGCGTTACCAGACATCAGGAGGAAGGTCCTGTGGTGAAGATAAAGAAGGTGTTGGGAGGAGGCCATGGGGAAGTAGCCCAGGGAGTTGTAGCTGTCATGCAGCTGTTACAGGAGATACTATAGACAGCTGCAATCTACAGGGCCCTGGGCTGGAACCTGGAGTAGAGGGTGGGCCCAGGTTCCCCCCATCCCCTCAACTCCCTATTTGATATAAGAGGAGTTGATCTGGACAAGGGATCCCACCAGAAGGGAAGGTCTCTGGGCTGTCCTCTGACCCATTAGGTGGGCCAGCAGAGACTGCAGGGATTGTTCTCCTTTTCCCCCTGCTGGCCAGTGATGAGGTTAGCCAGGTGAACAAAAAGAGCCAAACTGAGGCCTGCCGTGAACCTCGGAGGCGAGCAAATCTGCCAGAAAGTGCAGAACCCACCAAGGTACTTTATCACAGTTTACACCAATGCCTGGCCTGTGCCCTCAGTCTGGGAAGTACAAATGTTGACAAGCCACTTTTTTGGTGTGAGAGGCAGCAACATGGGAGATAGCTGAAATTTTACTTGTGATAAGCAGCAGGAATAATAGGTTGCATTTCTATCACACCTTTCACCTGAAGATGTCAAAGAACTTTTTAAATGAATAGTCCACAAACACCTATGTGACATGTTATTTACTATAGGCCTCAGACAGGTAAAAGGCAAAATGACTTCCCCAAAGACACACTGAGTGAGAAGCATAATAGAATATTATTTTTTTTTTATTTTTATCAACTTTTTAGAAAGATTTCAGGAGCCATTTGCAACCAGGTCTTTCATTAAAGTAGGGAATTAAAAGACAGCAGTTTTAAATCATAGGACTTAGGAGCCCCAGTCACGGACCAGGACCCTAGCGTGACAGGTGCTGGAAAAAAACACCAAATAAAGACATAGTCTCTGCCCCAATCTATGTATTAGACAAGAGGCACCAGCTGGAGACAGAAAGATTGGGGAGTACAAGGAAATAATGAGATGGTATTGGTCTGCATGAGGCAGAGGTCTCAGCATACCAGCAGCCTAACCGTTAAAGATTTTTGTAGTCATCACAGCAAAGGAGAGTTTTAAGGAGGGCTTTGAAGGTGGATAATGAGGTAGCTGTGCAGATATTTATAGCAAACTACTCACAAGCACGAGGGGCAGCCTGGAGAAAACATGAAGGTGGTTGTTTGAAAACTTAACAAGCAGAAGATGGAAGTTGGCACCATGGGCCAATCAGAAGCAGGAGTTAGCAAATGAGAGGTTATTAATGTCATCTGTTCCCACTCTTTAAGAGCCGTGAAAATGAGCAGCTTATGTCTGATACAATAAAGAATGCATCCATACAGTGGCTCCTCAAAGAGAAGGGTGGCATGGTCAAAGCGATGGGCTAGAAAAATGATCTCTGCAGCAGCATTGTGAATGAGTGAAAGTGGGACAAAATGGATTTGTCAAGGCCAGAGAGAAGGATGTCGCAGTATTCAAGATCCAAGATGAGAACTCGGACAAGAGTTTTAGCTGTGTGGACCAATAGGAAAGGCCTTATCTTAGAGCTGTCATGCAGAAAGAATTAGCAAGATTTAGACATAGTCTGGATGTGAGGACACAGAGAAGTCCAAGTTGAAAATGACACCCAGGTTACAGGCCTGATTAACAGGCTAAGACAGTGGTGGTGTCCACAGTGATCAAGAAAGGGGATAAAGAGGAGGATGGGGGGGGCCGGAATAGTAGAAACTCTGTTTTTGCTATGTTGAGCTTGAACTGTGAGAGAAAGGCCAAGATTTTAGTTTGGATAGAAGGAGGCAGGTCGGGAGAAAAAGCAGTATATCTGTGAGTAATCAGCATACAGATGGTAACTGATTGAGTGTTCGTGGATGAGATTTCCAAGAGACAAGGCATAGAGGGAGAAGAAGAGGATGAAGAACAAAGCCTTGTGGAACCCTCTAAGAAAGTTTAAGGGGATGCGGAGGATCCTCTGAAGACACACAAAAGGAGCAATTGGAGAGGCAGGAGAAAAAGCAGGAGGGGACAGAGTTACAGAAGCCAAAAGGAAGAGCAGTCTTCAGAAAGATGCCAGACAAGTGAAAAATTAATCCCACCACCTAACAAAACCCAACAACTCTCATTCAAAGAGATTATTCTCCTAAAAATCAATATGAATATATCTACAGTATGGAAGTGAAGACAAATAAGTTTTGCATGAATCATTTCACCTCAAGAGATGCCACTTGTCCTATCCTCAGCTCTGCATGTGAGGTTTATGCTAATCAGCTTTTTCTAAAGTGTAACTCCAGTGTCACTTCAGTAGCTATTACACAACACTGAGAAATACTGATCTACAAAAGGCTACCCAATTCTGCTTTCAAAACATAAATGTTCAATAGATTTTCCCCCAAAAGATGACTGAATTTTTAAATAATAAATAATTTGTTGAACAAAATTCCAGCAAAAATAGAATGAGATACTGAACAACATGTCCTGGGACAAGATATTTGACAGATGGCATTAGCCTTTGGCAATCCTTACAAAATGGATTTTAAAGATTTTTATCAGTTAATACCTTGATGCAATAGGATTTCTCATTATTTTATTGGTCTTTCCCTTTTTGAATACTGGTGTGTGAAAATTATTGAGGGGGGGGCATGTTTTCTTTTCTTTTGGAGCTTTGCTCAAAACAAGTCAAAAAAGACCAGGATTATTTTCTCATATAACATGGTCCATGTAGTTCTACAACCAATAATGCCAAAATTCTACTACTGTTTTTTCAGTAGTGAAGCTGTCTGGCATTGTAAACAGCATCTGAAGCAACAAGCCTAGAATTTAAGCCTTTTCAAATCATATGAAAATCTTTTGGCTAACAGCAGTTTCCTAACCAAAAGGTCAAGGCATGCTTTCAGTCAAAGAGCACATGTATTCACATACCCATGGTCTTAAGGCAGAATCAAAACACAGTGTAACTCTGGTTAATCTCATAATTGCAAGAGGCTTTTATCCGTCGCTGTTAAATAATAAGATTCAAGTTGCCTCTTCAGTTTAAACATAGAAAATCTCCATACAACCAAAATAGCAGGTCAGTGAAGGGTCTGCTATACCACTTACACAAACAATGAGAATTTGATGGAAATTACCTTTCAAACAATTACTATAGTTTTCGCAGCATGTAGTCATTGTAATGACAACTGGAAAGGTTTAATGGGACTAGCATCCATTTAATAAATGTATTATTTAAATAAAAGAAGTACCCATTTGAGTGTATAAGGATGGAAATATAAGGAGCCAAAAATAAAAAAAGGGGGCAGAGCACTAAGCTGAATGACACAGGAAAAAAACAAACATATATAACTGTAGATGATTTCTACAAGCTGGTCCATGTTTATATTCTGTCTAGATCAGAATCTGAAACATGCTCCATGAAGGTTTTCATCTTGCATTTTTTGTGCATCCAAAACTTTCAGTGACTTCACGGAATGCGCCACAAGGTCTTCATTTTGCTTAACTGCAGACCCTGATTGCAATACAGTAGTAATAACAGCACTGCAAAGATGCTTTTCATATTTTAAAATGTCCCAGTCTAATTTGATATTGTTTGTAATAGAGCCTAAAGGAGTTAATGAATTAGATGGATTTTGGGCACCTAAGACTGGCATTTCCAAGGAACCTAAGTGTTCATAACCGCCCCATTTAACAGATGGAATAACTGATGCATGAGGCGAAGTCATAAGCCATACAGAGTGGTCGGTGCTGGAATCAAGATGTTTGCCAGAAGGTGGGAATGGGAGACAGGGAATGGATCACTTGATTCCTGTTCTGTTCATTCCCTCTGGGGCATCTAGCATTAGCTACTGTCAGAAAACAGGATACTGGGCTAGATGGACCTTTGGTCTGACCCAGTATGGCCATTCTTATGTTCTTACCAAAGTTCAGAAGTTCCTGGCTCCAGAACCTGTGCTTAAAGCACTGAACCACACCCCATACAGAGCTGTCTATGAGGTTCCTTGTTATGTGCCATACAATCCACATTAAGGCACAAACACCTAACAGACACTCTAAGGCCCTACCTAATGGATTTAGCAAAAATAACCATGTTTAAATACAGCCATGACACATTTGTAGCCCATGATTGTAATGTAACCTGGTTCCCTCCACTAATTAAACCAGAACATGCAGACTAGTCTGAAAAACTGTTCCCTAACATGGCTGTAGAAAACTCTTTTTGATGTCCAAAAAGAAGCCATGTTATAAAACAGCAGGCCCTCAACCATGCTATTTGAAGGGAGAATTTCTTCTCCCGAAGATATATGGCAGTCTTCCTCAACTTTAATTTTCTGACCTCCCTACTAGTTCTGTGATGTAGAAAGACAACAGATCCACCGAATGATTCAAGGAGGTAAATTTTAAGCATATAGGTAGCAACTTTTTCATTAACAAATAAGTAATGCTCCCAGCCCCATTCCCCTCCCATTTGCTGTCCCATAACTGAAGAATGAGTGAAGCTGGGCAAAAAAAAATCCAGAATTTGAAGATTTCAGAATTACAGAGATTTCAGAATTTGAAGATTTTTCCAATCTAAAAAGAGCCACAGTTTTCAGGTGACTTCATAAAAGTTTTCCCCATATCTCCAACCAGCTGAGAGCACAGTCTCACTGATTTCAGTGACAGCTGATCCACAACAGCTTCTAGAAGCATTCAGTACCTTGTAGGACCACTCCCATGGTGGGATGAATCTGAGTGTGGCCCACACACCTCCTGGGTTTGGTGCTCTGTCCCTTCTAGTGACACAGAGACCACTTAGGGATTAATGAGTCTGCTACAGCCATAGCTAAGGGCCATGCAGTAGAGGCTCACGCATTTAGCTCCAGGTTTGATCCTGCCCACCGACGACCGGGGTCTGTCAGTGTACCATGAGCACAACACTTGTCTTTTCCAACCTACTTCACATCTCTTTTCCTATCCCTGTGGGCATGAATGGGAGAGACAGTTGCTAAACAGAGTGAGCTTTTCCAAGTAGGAATACAGCAGACTTTAATTATTCTCTAGCCACTTTGTGCCTCCTCAAAACAAACTAGAGAGGAAACCCACAAAAACTCATCTGTATTGTTTTGTAAACAAACTTCTAAATAATCCTTTCAACCCAAGTCATCTGTGTTGTGTCACTTGAAACATCTTGTACTTTTTACTGCTAGTTTTGTTCCTACCAGTGAATCCCAGTAACACATCAGAAAGCCATTTTTTTGTCAGCCTTGGGTCCACACAGTAGAGTTATACTGCATACAGCAACTAAATTCAATCAGGTTGCTTCATTTCTGTTTCATGACCTATAGTGTCTTGCTGAGAAAGCAGTTGAGTCTTGTCCTTTATCTAAGTAGCACTTACTAAGGTTTTGTCTACATGACACAATTTTGTCAACAAAAAAGTCAGCTTTCGTTGACAAAACAGTGGAGGTGTATACACTGCAATGCTTCTTCTGCTGACAAAATAAAACCACCTCTATGAGAGGCATAGAGCTTTTTTCGGCAAAGTTACATCGACAAAGTGTCAGTGACCCCCGCCTGGCAGAATTTACAATATTGTCCCTAGTTGCCTGCAGTGATCCCCTTAGAATACTACCTAGACCTTTCCCCCATCTTGAACACCCAAACCCCCAACCCAGGCCGAACTCACCATGTTTACGGTATTCGCCAAGGTGTGTGCTTTCCAAGGGAACAGAGAGAAAGTGATTTGTATGTTAAAAAGAGGACAAGATGTATTTTACTATAATGATTCAATGCTGTGCATGAGCTAACAATCATGCTTCTGTGTACTGTTTCTTGTGCTTATGCAAATGTGGCCTTCAGCGGAACCCCCTACACACCGGCAGAGCGCCTCTGTCAGATAAGGAAGCAGCCAAGGTGGAGCAAGTTCTGAACGGTGCTCCAACCCTCAGAGGATTGGGGGCGGGGGTGGGGGGTGGAAGAAGAAGAAGAAGAACACGGAGTGGAGAGAGACCCGGAAGGAAAATATTAAAATTGAAAGGCAGAATAGAAAGTAGAGTGAGGAATGCACTGCAAAGGGCCAGAACCACATGATAAAAGTGATGGAGGAGATGCTGAAGTCCCTAATCAAAGACTCATAGACTCATAGACTTTAAGGTCAGAAGGGACCATTATGATCATGTAGTCTGACCTCCTGCACAATGCAAGCAATACAATCTCACCCATCCACTTCTATAACAAACCCCTAATCTATGTCTGAGCTACTGAAGTCCTCAAATTGTGGTTTGAAGACCTCAAGCTGCAGCGAATCCTCCAGCAAGTGATCTGTGCCCTATGCTGCAGAGGAAGGCGAAAAACCTCCAGGGCCTCCGCCAATCTGCCCTGGGGGAAAATTCCTTCCCGACCCCAAATATGGCGATCAGTTAAACCCTGAGCATGTGGGCAAGACTCTCCAGCCAGCACCCAGGAAAGAATTCTCTGTAGTAATTCAGATCCAGACTCCAGGCAGAACACATGCATGCTCGTACTTCTCCTGCCCCCCTGCAGCTGATACAAAACTGCTTTCCATGCCCTCCCCAAACTCTTCTCACACTCCTTGCAAAATTCCTGGAATGTCTCGGTACCCCATTCACTCCACCCCTTTGGACAGTTTCCAAAATTATAGCTGGAATTACACACAGCTATGAGAGCCCTGCACTCTCATCTCCCTTCCCACCAAGCCTTGTGTGTTGTTAATTGGTATTTAATAAAAACAAACTCTCTGAAAGATAAGAAATCTTTATTTGTTTCCTACACATGGTTGCTGCTGCTGGTAGTAACACATAATGTCAGTTTGATCATTTGCTAACTGCAAATCCCAGTCAGGAATCATCACGATTTTCATGCAAGGCAGCAAGTTAACAAAGCATGGCAGAGTGCTGTATAGAAAAAACACATTACTGATGCTCATTGTCAAAATGTTGCTTCAAAGCCTCCCTAATTCAAATAGCCCCCTCATTGTGCCCCTCTAACCACCTTGGTACTGGCTGCTCAAATTCAGCAGCCAGGCAATTTGCCTCCGCACTCCACCCTGGGGAAAACTTTTCACCCTTAGCTTCATAAATATTATGGAGCATGCAGCACGCTTCTATGACCACGGGAATATTTTCCTCATTTTTAGATCTAACTTGCCATAAAGACAGCACCAGCCTGCTTTTAACCTTCCAAAGGCACATTCTACAGTCATTCTGCATCTACTCAACCTATAGTTGAAGTACTCCTTGCCACTGTCCAGGTTTCCAGTAAGGCTTCATGAGCCACGGGAGCAAGGAGTATGCTGGGTTTCCCAGGATCATTATGGGCATTTCAACATCCCCCACTGGAGTTTTCTGTACAGGCCAGTGTTCCTGAATATGCTTGCATCATACACCTTCCAGGACCGCCCTGTGTTGATGTCAGTGAAACGCCTGTGGTGATCCACAAGTGCCTGCAATACCATAGAGAAATACCCTATTGATGTACTCTGTTGTAAGATGATCCAGGGCCAAAATTGGGATATTCATGCCATCTATTGCCCCGCCGCAGTTCAGGAATCCCATTGCCACAAAGCCATCCAATATTTCATGCACATTACCAAGAGTAACAGTCCTACTTATCAGGATGCAATTAATAGCCCTGCACACCTGCATTACCGCAGCCCCAACAGTCCACTTCCCAACTCCAAACTGATTCGCAACCGACTGGTAACAGTCAGGAGTATCCAGCTTCCAGACTGTGATCACCACACACTTCTCCATCAAGAGGATAGCTGTCATTTTGGTGTCTTTGCACTGCAGTACTGGGGCAAGCTCCGCACACAGTTCCAGGAACATGGCTTTCCGCATCCAAATGTTCTGCAGCTACTGCTCGTCTTCCCAGACCTGCATAATAATACGATCCCACCACTCAGTGCTTGTTTTCTGAGCCTAAAAGCAATGGTCCACTGTGTTCAACTGCTCCAGGAAGGCCAAAAGTAATCTGGTGGTGTTTCTTTCCATGGCACATAGCAGGTCAGGCAACTCTCATTCCTGTTCAGATTGAGTACCCATGACATACTGCATGAGCATCTGCAAAGTGTTCATAACAGCAGAGAGCAGTGTGGGATCCATCCTTTCAGACAAATGGTGAGCACATTGTAAACAGGGGCCATTGAAAAATGCCTCGAAATGCAGTCAGAAGCCCATGGAATGCTGGAACAGAAAGTACTGCATCATAGGACATTGAGCCTGCACCCATGATGCACTGCGATCCACTCTGCTTTCCCACTACTCCTAGCTGCAGAAAGGAGGTGAGTAACAAAGTGGGCTAGCTACCCACAATGCACAGCTCTCTCTATTGATGCTAGAGCACCAACTGTGGATGCACTCAGCCAATAGAAGAAGTGTTGTGTGAACATACACAGGTGATATAATTATACCAGTTTTTGACTGTCAGCTCAACTTGCATCGACAAAATTCTGTAGACAATGCCGAAATCTTAGCTGCCCTGGGTCAGTGGTTCTCAACCTATTTACGATTGTGGGCTGCATATGCGACCCATAATGTGTTATGTGGGCCGCATCCAATACTACCTATATGGCCCTCAGGATGTCACATGGGCTGCAGTTCTGTGCTGACTGGGCCACAGGTTGAGAACCACTGCCTCGGTATACACAGATTAAAGCAGTTCTGGAGATGATCCCAGATAGTCTTTCCAAATAAGAATTCCATCTTCACAAACTGTTATATCAGCCACCCCCAGCTGATCAAATAACTATACTAAACCCACAGAAAATTAATAAGCCTAATCAACTCTCTGTAATAAATATGGACTTGAGAGATGCACTAATACAATGGAACCCTCTCAGGATAGGTCTTCATTGTGCAGTTAACCCAGGTGATTGGCACCCAGGTCTCAGCATCCCCACCAAAAAGTCATATGTACATTACTGAGTCCTCACTCTTTCTGCACTCCCTTCTATGTGGGTGGGAGTATCCCATTTTTTTTTTTGTGCTGAGATGCTTTAAGATTTACAGCCCATTGTGTCAATTGCAGGCAAACCTGTCTTTCCTTCAGGGGCAATACTGGGAGGAGCACCGGAGGACTATCAACACTCAAATAATTTTGCCTGTGTCCTCACTGCAAAGTGGGCAGGTTCCAGACAGAGTTAAATCAGAGCCTGGCTGCTAACCTACCCTCCCAGTGGAATAAGCTCCAAACCCAGGTCACAGGTGTGACAGGTTCCCCCTTGGGTGCCACTTGGAACTGGGGTACCACTGAGCCCCCCAACCCACCAGCCTGGGCTCCCTTCTACGTTGTACTGCTGTGACAAGCTGTCAAGCCCTCCAGACTTCAGCCTGTACCTTCACCAGCATACATAGAGGTAGGAACACGCCCAGTTGCAGTACATGCAGACAGGCTCTTTAACCAGACCCTCCATGGGAAGGCTTCAGCTAGGGCACCTCCCAGTTCCTAAGGCACACACCCTCTCTGGAGTATAAACCCAAAATTATACCATCATGCACTGCATAGGGAATGGTACAGCATAAGCTCAGAAAATTAACCTCTCTCTCAATGTGAAGAGGAATATGCAACAGCTTTCTGCCCCTGAATTATGATTTCCAAGCACTGGTTTTAGATGAAGCAAAAACAAATATACTAACTACAAAAGATAGATTTTAAGTGATTATAAGGGATAGCAAACAGATCAAAGCAGATTACCTAGCAAATAAACAAAACACAAACTAATCTTAATACACTAAATAGATTGGATATGAATAGCAGATTCTCACCGTAGGTAATGATACAAGCAGGTTGCAGCCTCTTAAGGGGCAAGCTGCACTTGCTTACAGCTTGGAATCCCCAGGTGTTCCATTCACAGGCTAAAACTCTCTTTAGCCTGGGTCCAGCACTTCCCCCAGGTCAGTCTTTGTTACTCAGGTGTTTCCAGGAGTCTTCTTAGGTGGGATGTCAGTGAAGAACTAAGATGATGTCACTCTCCTGCCTTATGTAGCTTTTGCATATGGTGGGAACCGTTTGTTTCAAAGCCTAGTTCCCACGCCAGTCAATGGAAAAATATTGACATCCCAAAATGGAGTCTAGCACCAGATGACCTGTCATGTGTCCCTGCTGTGTCACAGCAGCCATTACTTGGTGGTTGTCTGTAGCATCCTCAGGAAGGCTCCCCAAGTGGGAGATAAGCTTCTCCTAAGGCCTATTGTTTCTTCTTAATGGCTTATTAAACTGAATGGGCCCTTCCCAGCCAGCTATCTAGACTGAGAGCATTTTGCGTAGTGGGTGTTGCCTGTGTTAACTACATTTTGAAATACAGATACACAGTCAATATTCATAAATTCAGATACAAAAATGATACATGCATACAAATAGGATAATCATATTCAGCAAACCATAACATTTCCAATGACACCTCACAGCACGCATCTTGCATAAAATAGGTTATGATTATGACGTAATAATAATATCACTTAAGAATATGGGGTGCAGTGTCACAACAGGTTTTTCTGTGTGGGTGGTAGAGCGGTTTGGGCTAAAACCAGTGTAGGAGCCTGGGTTAACTGTGTGACAAAGACCTACCCTAGAAGGCCATATCTTCACTCTTCTGGGGAGCAGCTATATTTAAGCCAGCCTGCTACCTCTTCACACCCCACTGGGAACAACTGTGGAAATGTAGTCATTCAGGGACTCTGCTTCACTCCTCCCTACGTTATAGATCTCTTCTTCCTCTCAACCAGAGCAGAGGAGGAGCGAGAGGTGATAATCACTTTGGATGTAGCACTGAATACCTATATGGTAAAAGATAATTGCTGCACTCCTCAGGAAACAGCTTGAAACTTCACTTCATAAACTATGAGCTTCAAAAGAATAAAAGTTTTTAACTGCAGTGGAGCGGTATTGGACTTTCACTCCACTTTACTGTGACTTCCTAAACACACTGAAAATACACTTATGTGTTATAAATAATTTCATATTCGTAGTGCCAGCAGGATCAGTGCGCCATTCTGCTAGGTGCTGTAAAAATCATGTAAAAAGACACTGGTTACATTCTAGTTAGAAATTATGTGCATTAGGGGAGCGAGAAAAGAGGATGTGACTGGTGTGGGGAGGGGAGGATGTGGGTAACAGTAGATCTCACAGCTGGTATGGACTTGCTATGAATACAGCTTGATAAAAAAATCCCTAGCTTTGCCACTGACCTGGGCAAGTCATTTTACCTTTGTTTCCCTTCCCACCCTTTGACTTGTCTGTTTAAATTGCACACTCTTTGGAACACAGACTGTCTATGTATTTGGACAGCCCCTGGGGCAATGGAGCCCGCAATCTCAGTTGGGCCTCTACATGCTACTGTTGTTTTAATAATAAAATACTAATAATGTGACTGCCTCTCAAACCATCCAACATTCACTGGCTGATTTCTTGAAAGAAGCATGACAGGAGTGGTTTGTGAGAGCAGATTTGGAGGAGCAGAGAACAGCTACTTTCCAGATCAGTTCAGGGAGGACGTTCTGTCCATGAGGGAAACAGAAGAGGATCTATGGATATTCAAATCTGATATTACTGGCAGAGTGGAGGAATGAGCAAGGGACATATACAAGAGCCCAGAGCAGATAAGTATGGAGGGAAAGACTTGGCATTGAAGTGTAATAGCATAGCTTGAATTTTATGCAGTGGCAAACGGAGTCAGTGGAGGGATTCAAAAAGAGAGTATGACATGATCAGATTGACAGACAAGGAAGATCTTAGTCGATTCCACCAAAAGCATTATCTAGGATGACACAATGCTCATCCCAGAATAATTACATTCAGAAAACTAAACTATAAGCAAAATCTCAACATCCAACTCCATGGAGTATGTCTATACTAGGAAATTAGGTCGAATTTATAGAAGTCGATCTTTAGAAAGTGATTTTATACAGTCGATTGTGTATGTCCCCACTAAGCATAGTAGGTTGGCGGAGTCCATCCACAGTATCATGGCTAGCATTGACTCACGGAGTGGTGCACTGTGAGTAGTTATCCACAGTTCCCACAGTCTCTGCCACCCATTGGAATTCTGGGTTAAGCTCCCAATGCCTGATGGGGCAAAAACATTGTTGCGGGTGGTTTTGGGTACATGTCGTCAGTCGCCCCTCCCTCCGTGAAAGCAATGGCAGACAATCATTTCACGTCTTTTTTCTGTGCAGATGCCATACCACAGCAAGCATGGAGCCCGCTCAGCTCAGCTCACCGTCACCGCTGCTGTTGTGTCCTGGATGCTGCTGGCAGCAGACAGTGCAGTAGGTCTGCAAACCATTGTCATCCATCACTTCTGCTGCAACTCTGCTCTCCCGCTGTTGTAAATGAGCTCAATCTCAACCGAGTAAATGATGACTGAGCTCAATAGAGTAAGTTAACTCAGTCATCCACCACTTCCACTGCAACTCTGCTCTCCTGGTGCCATGAATCCACCTTGCAGGTCCTCTAATCGTTCAGTATAAATATCTATTCTCGTGGCATCCGTTGTCCACTGCTTCCGCTGCAACTCTGCTTTCCTGCAGACGCCATACCATGGCAAGCATGGAGTCTGCCCAGCTCACCACTGCTGTTGTGAGCATTGTAAACACCTCATGCATTATCCTGCAGTGTGTGCAGAACCTGCAAAAGTAGACGAGGAGGCGACAACAGCGTGATCATGATAGTGAAGAGGACATGGACACAGACTTCTCTCAAAGCACGGGCCCTGGCAATTTGGACATCACGGTGTTAATGGGGCAGGTTCATGCCATGGAATGCTGATTCTGGGCCCGGGAAACAAGCACAGACTGGTGGGACCACATAGTGTTGCTGGTCTAGGATAATTCCCAGTGGCTGCGAAACTTTCGCATATGTATGGGCACTCTCATGGAACTTTGTGACTTGCTTTCCCCTGCCCTGAAGCACAAGAAAACCAAGATGAGAGCAGCCCTCACAGTTCACAAGTGAGTGGCAATAGCCCTTTGGAAGCTTGCAATGCCAGACAGCTACTGGTCAGTCATAAATCAATTTGGAGTGAGTAAATCTACTCTGGGAGCTTCTGTGATCCAAGCAGCCAACGCAATGACTGAGCTGCTGCTATCAAGGGTAGTGACTCTGGGAAATGTGCAGGTCATAGTGGATGCTGCAATGGGATTCCCTAACTGTGGTGGGGCGATAGACAGAACATATATCACTATCTTGGGACCGGACCACCTTGGCATCCAGTACATAAACGGCAAGGGGTACTTTTCAATGGTTCTGCAAGCACTGGTGGATCACAAGGGACATTTCTCTGACATCAACGTGGGATGGCCAGGAAAAGTAGATGACACTCACATCTTCAGGAACTCTGGTCTGTCTGAACAGCTGTAGGAAGCAACTTACTTCCCAGACCAGAAAATAACTGTTGGGGATGTTGAAATGCCAGTAGTTATCCTTGGGGACCCAGCCTACCCCTCAATGCCATGGCTCATGAAGCCATTCACAGGCACTCTGGACAGTAGTAAGGAGCTGTTCAACTATAGGCTGAGCAAGTGCAGAATGGTGGCAGAATGTGCATTTGGACATTTAAAAGCATGCTGGCCCTGTTGACTGACTCGCTTATACCTCATTCCCATTGTTATTGCTGCTTGCTGTGTGATCCACAATATCTGCGAGAGTAAGGGGAAGATGTTTATGGTGGGGTGGGAGGTTGAAGCAAATCGCCTGGCCGCTGATTACGCACAGCCCGACACCAGGGCAGTTAGAAGATCACAGCAGGGCACACTGAGCATCAGAGAAGCTTTGAAAACCAGTTTTATGACTGGCCAGGCTACTGTGTGACAGTTCTGTTTGTTTCTCCTTGATGAAAACCTGCCCCCTTGGTTCACTCTACTTCCCTTTAAGCCAACCACCCTCCCCCGCTTGCAGAGGCAATAATGTCATTATTGCTTCAAAACCATGCATTCTTTATTAATTCATCACACAAATAGGGGGATAACTTCCAAGGTAGGCCAGGAGGGGTGGGGGAGGAGGGAAGCACCAGGTGGGGTGGTAGATGAGGGGAGGAGGGAAGGACAAGGCCACACTGCACTTCAAAACTTATTGAATGACAGTCTTCTGTTGCTTGGGCAGTCCTCTGGGGTGGAGTGGTTGGGTGCCCAGAGGGTCCCCCGCGTTCTTGGGCGTCTGGGTGCGAAGGCTATGGAATATGGGGAGGAGGGCGGGCACAGGGGCTGCAGCGGTGGTCTGTGCTCCTGCTGCCTTTCCTGCAGCTCCACCATACACCGGAGCATACCAGTTTGATTCCCCAGTAGCCTCAGCATTGCATCCTGCCTCCTCTCATCACGCTGCTGCCACCTCTCATCTTGCTCCCACCACCTCTCATCTCGCTCATCCCTCCTGTTCTCGCATTCATTTTCTGCTCTCTGGACTCTGACATTGTTTGCCTCCATGCATTCTGCTTAGCTCTTTCAGTGCGGGAGGACTGCATGAGCTCAGAGAACTTTTCATCGCGAGTGCATTTTTTTCGCCTTCTTATCTGTGCTAGCCTCTGGGATGGAGATGATAGGGGGAGAGTTGAAACATTTGCAGCTGCGTGAGGAAAAAAAGGGAGAGTAGTATTTAAAAAGACACATTTTAGAGAATAATGGGTACACTCTTTCACAGTGAACCAAGCTGTTAACATTATATAGCACATGTGCTTTAGGGTGCAAGGTCGCATTTTGCCTCTTATGTTGAGGGCCTGCCGGTTTGGTGTGAGAGATCACACACGCAGGGTTGAGCAACAGAATTCGGCTTGCAGGCAGCCATGGGAAGCCACAGTCTTTCAGCTTCTTCAACCTTCATAACATGGGAATGGTTTCAAACAGAAGCGCCCTCCTTTCCCATACCAAGCACCTCTTGGGTTGGCCATTTAAAAGGAGGGGCTGTACTGGCCACAAATGTATCCCAAGTCTTCAGGGCAAATGAATCATTAAACATGCTTGCTTTTAAACTATGCATTATATTTACAAAGGTACACTCACCAGAGGTCCCTTCTCTGGCTTCATGGTCCATGAGCCCGCCTTGGGCGGGTTGCGAGGGTATTGGCTCCTGGGTGATAAACAGTTCCTGGCTGTTGGGGAGAATGGTTTCTCCACTTGCGTGCTGTGCGCTATCCTCATCCTCCTCCACCTCCTCATCTTCCTTGTCCCCAAAATCCTCATCCCTATTGCATGAGACTCCCCCCTTGCAGGTGTCCACAGACAGGGGTGTGGTAGTGGTAGGGCCCCCCCTACAATGGCATGCAGCTCATCATTTCTTCAGGATCTCTGGGGCTCTGAGCCGGAGCAGCCATTTGCCTCTTTGGTAGGCTTGTCTGAGCTCCTTCATTTTCATGCGACAATGCTTCAGTCCCTGTTGTAGCCTCTGTCCATCATGCCCTTGAAGATTTTTTCAAATATTCCAGCATTTCATCTTTTGGAATGGAGTTCTGATAGCACGGATTCGTCTCCCCAAACAGCAATTAGATCCAGTACCTCCTGTTTGGTCCATGCTGGAGCTCTTTTGCAATTCTGGAACTCCATGGTCACCTGTGCCGATCAGCTCGCAACGTTGGCCAAACAGTATGTGAAATTCAAAAGTTCCTGGGGCTTTTGCTGTGTACCTGGCTAGTCATCTGAGTTGAAAGTGCTGTCCAGAGCGGTCACAATGGAGCACTCTGAAATAGCTCCCGGAGGCCACTACTGTCAAATTGCATCCACGTTACCCCAAATTCGACCCAGCAATGTCGATTTCAGCACTAATTCCCTTGTTGGGGAGGAGTACTGAAATCGATTTTAAGAGCCCTGTAAGTTGACAAAAATGACTTCATTGTGTGGACGGGTGCAGGGTTAAATCGATCTAACGCTGCTAAATTCGACCTAAACTCATAGTGTAGACCAGGGTTAAGGGACAGCTCCTCACCTGGTATAAATCATCATAGCTTTAGTGATTTCAAGGGAGCTATAACAGTTTACACCAGCTGAGGTCTGTCCCTAAAGAAACTTATGGGACCATAAAATCCTCTTAGAGATTCAGTATTTCAGGTTAGAAAAACATCATAAAGTTCAAAGCTCATACTGAATCACAAAAACTGTTTTTGTACTGCTAAGCTTCCAAAGTTAAAAAAAAAGTTCCACTTTCTACATTTTTCATAACTTGTCCCTTTGAACTATGCCTCTGTGGAAACTCAGGTCACTCTTCAAAATAACTGGTTTCCCTGCAGCCACACATACTTAATTTCACCATTCAGTGGTTTTAAAGTACTTATTTCAATCCCTAGTCCCACTGAACAAAGGGTCTACACCACAGCTGGCACCTTGTTGGCTTCAGAGGAGAGGCCAATGATTGAATGGGTGTGGAGGCACATTGGCAAGATACTGGCGGGAGGACAGCACTGGTTGTTTGTGCTGCACCAGCTCTCTGGATAAACTGAGGACTTCACTCTCTCTGGCTATTAATGTAGTACCTGTCACCAGGATTAAGTTCATGCAAAAAGTTATAAAAAGGGAAGCTTTAAATAAATGTGCTCATATGCACACACCCCATTGCTTCTATCTAGACAGTACACCCCACTGTACTCACATGTCAGTGGACCTACAGCAGGGATGAATTCAGTCCCGTTTAAGGCCACAATGCACAGTCGCTGACTTGTATTTTTTCTGGTGGGTGCTCCATCCCCTACTCTGTCTCTTCCCTCAAGGCTCTACCCTCAGTCCAACTTTTCCCACCCCCGCTCCACCCTTTCCCCCAAGGCCCTGCCCTCACATGGGCTCTTCCCACCCCACTCTGCTTCCTCCCCCCGAGGCCCTGCCCTATTCCATCCCCCTCCCCCACCACTCCTTCCTCCTTGCCCCTCCTCTCCTGAGCGCCTCCCGCCCGCTGAACAGCTGATCAGGGGCCAACTCCGGGGCTCAAATAAATTTGTTAGTCTCTAAGGTGCCACAAGTACTCCTCGTTCTTGTGGGTGGTGGGTGCTGAGTGCTCCCTAATTTCCCCCAAGGGGTGCTTGAGCCCCAGAGCACCCAGAGAGTCAGTGCCTCTGCCATATTGTTGCTCATTGTAATGGCTTCAGGGTTTGCTGACTTTAAAGAAAAAGGAATCCATCACTCTTTAATGCCTTAAAGTTTGCTTCCCTGTTTTAATAGCAGTGATGCCACTTTTACTGCCGACACCTTCATGGAATACTTTTGCTTGGAGAGTGGGCAGCAATGTCTATTTCTGAGACAATTCATTGACACATTCACAAATACAGTAAAAGCAATAGAAATAGGATGTTTAGTTCATTAGCTTCAGTGACAGCGAATCGAGTCCAGGCTTTCAGATGATGGCATTTTACTTTATTGCCTTTTAAAATGCCTCTTCCATGAGCCAAACTTTACCAATATTTCAAATGTGTTGGTGTATTTTTGTTGGGCAAATAGAGGGGAACAGATACATTGCATCAATTTTTTAAAATGGAGCCATTTTAAAGCCTTTTCTTCAACTGAGTCTAGTTGTCAGTGGAACTTATCCAGACATGTTTGAAAGCATGAAGATTTTTCTACTTTTCTCTTTTCCAAAGTCCAAACCAGCCTTAAAATATGGCAGTAGTTTCAAGTTTCCTGGTTCACCATTCTGCCCTCTCCAGTTCTCTGTTTGCCTCCACTGGCTTCCCCCTCCTCCACAGTGCACTTCTAGGATTCACCTTTAAAGCTCTTCATGATTTAACCTCTCCCCACCTATCATATCTATTAGCTTATTGCACTGCTGACCCCCACCTCCACTCTGCCAATGATACTAGTGTCAGTTGTCTGCCATCCCTTATATGGGGAAATGGTGGGAGGCGGGGAAGAGATATTCAAAATGCAGTCAAGTTCTGTAAAACCATCATTTTGATTTCCTCCCAAAGACTTACCGAATATACTTGATCATAAGCTGGTTCATTTATAAGTCGACAGCCCCCTCCAAGCTGGATAAGTAAAAATGGAAAAAAAGTTATGACCCATTCATAAGCTGACCTATAATTCAGGGGTCAGCAAACTTTGGCTCCTGGGCCATCAGGATAAGCCACTGGTGGGCCGAGATGGGTTGTTTACCTCGAGTGTCCGCAGGCACAGAGGTAAACCTAAGTAAACAAAGTGTCCCGACATGCCAGCTGCTTACCCTGACAGACTGGGACAGCAACTGGTGGAGAAATTTTTTGCGGGGGAGAAGCTGGGAGTCAGGGGAGTAACCCCTGTCACCACCCCCCACATGACTCCACCCCTAGCCTGGGACCTCCACATTCTCTCCATCCCATCCCTTCCCATCTTATCTGGGGAGGGCCAGGAGAGGATGTCTCTGGCCTGGTTGGAGCTGCTCCTGC
Organism: Chelonoidis abingdonii; assembly: GCF_003597395.2. Lineage (NCBI taxonomy): Eukaryota > Metazoa > Chordata > Testudines > Testudinidae > Chelonoidis > Chelonoidis abingdonii. The sequence goes on along the minus strand of NC_133772.1, from coordinate 123,600,307 downwards.
AGGCTGGGCAGCGCAGCCGCAGCCTATTCCGGCGGGCCAGACTGGGCGGCCTAGCCACAGCCTGCTCTGGGGAGCGGGGCTAAGCAGTATGGCTACAGCCTGCCAGCCTCAGAGCTGCAGATGCTTAGGAGGCTTGGGGGAGAGCAGCGTGGCCAGAAGTGGAGAGACTTTTGGGGGGGAGGGGCTGTGTCCCACCTCTCCCTCTCTATACCCGTTCATAAGCCAACTCCCTTCTCTGGTGCTTCCCTTTTTTACTAAAACAAATTCGACTTATGAACAAATAGGGTGACCAGACGTCCCGATTTTATTGAGACTGTCCCAATATCTACTTGTTTATCCCGCGTCCTGAACGATGTTAGGTCAGGATGTAAATTTTCCTGATATTTTGCCCTCCGGCGCACAGGCAGAGGGGGCTCACACTCTCCTGCCCCAACTCCACCCTGGCCCTGCCCCGACTCCGCCCCTCCCTCCCCATTAGATCCCTCCCCAAATCTCCACCCTGGCCTCGCCCTCAGTTCCACCTCATCACTGCCCCTCACTGCCCTATTGGATCACTTCTCAAATCCCCGCCCTGGTCCCGCCTCTTCCCCAAGCACGTCACATTCCTCCTCCTCACCCCTCCCTCCCGGGCTTGCCGGAATCAGCTGTATGGCGGCACAAGCACTGGAGGGAGGGAGGAGAAGCCGGACGTAGCAGCCAGCATTTTTTTTTTCTCCGCCATCGGAGAGTTTCATAAAAGAAGCTGAGTCCCTCCTGATCTATGGAGAGTTCACACAGTAACTGCATAAAGTATGTGTGTCTTATCCAGCCCAAGTGAGCCTTCATGGTTACTGGCCTTCAGAAGCTCTACAAGCGATATGGTCTACCAAGCCACTAAGGTTTCTTTCAGTTTCCTGTGGCATGAACATTAGGCATTTCAAAGCTATAAGACCTGAATCTGGGATACCATCTAGCTTGTTTCCATTGGGCACTTCAGAATGATATTGAAAAAAATTCAGGGATCTCTGTACAAGTAAGCACAGATTCTTCTCTGGCTAAAGAGAGATCTTTAAAGGGACCGCACTGTCATCCACAGCACTTTCTGGGATGTCGATGACAGTGGGACAATCTATTTTTAGGAAGTATTTCCTTTCCAATTACCCCTCTATCTAGATAGCCTAATCTTATCCAAGGAAAGATAAGGAAAAAGGGATTTAATGACAGACACTAGGAGAATGAGGACAAGCAAGCCAGCCAGCCAAACAAGACTGGAAAGTACAGCACTTAAATATAATACACAGGGTAGGATCAGGGCCATCACAAACCAGAGCCACCTATTTAAAATCAAAGAATGGTTACAATATTTTAAAATCTATCAAGCAATCCAACATCTCATAAATACTTTGTCCTATGCTGACCTCTGAAGCATGGATAAACATTTATGATGCCTTTTCAACAACAGTGGAGCAAAGTATGAATGTAGCTATGCATGATACAGAAAGATGGGAGCATTTTCCATCACGATTGCAACACCTGGCTATGTATCAGGGACAACAGTAATGGCAAAGGTGGGTAAAAAGTACAAAAGTCAGTAGTGCAAATAGGAAGTATGTATAAGGCTAGTAGATGTAAATATGGCCTTTTTACCAACAGAAAAGTGTCTAGAATTTCCATGTGGATTTAGTGCAGAAGGAATCAGTAAGAGCCTAGCTAAACAGCAACACTAGAGGAGAAAAGTATATCCAAAATACACACATGCACACACAGTTTCTAATGAAGACTGAGATTTTCAAAGCTGCTTAAGGAGATTTGGATGCCCGTTTTATTAACATTAATTTTGAGAAATCTCAGCACAGAAGTCCAGTCCTGTCCCATTGAAGCTGGTGGGTATTTTGCTGGGGCCCTAGAACAGAGGTTTTTGTTTGTTTGTTTACTTGTTTTTAAGGGATGGTCCTATAAGTAAGGTGTTAGGTTGAGACTCAGGAGACCTAGGTTCAAATCCATACTCTGCCACAGATTTTATATGTGACCAAGTCACTTATGTAGTCTCTGTTTCTCATCAGCAAAATAGGGATAACAGTACCAACCTATCTTACAGGAGTATTGTGAGGTGCTCACATACATGGCGATGCAGCCATATGAACCTAAATATTAGGGTACGTCCACACTACCCGCTGGACTGGCAGGTAGTGATTGAGCTATCAGGGATTGATTTATCATGTCTCATCTAGACATGACAAATTGATCCCTGACGCACTCCCCGTTGACTCCAGAACTCCACTAAGGTGAGAGGCGGAAGTGGAGTCGACAGAGGAGCCACGGCCATCGATCCCGCGCCGTGAGGACGGGAGGTAAGTTGAAATAAGATATGTCGACTTCAGTTACGCTATTCTCTTAGCTGAAGTTGCGTATCTTACATTGACACCCCCCACACCCAGTGTAGACCAGCCCTTAGAGCTGGACTCAAACTGCACAGTTTACATCTCAATCCATAGTTAGAGTTCTAGGGTATTCAAAGCTGGAACTTTGGTTCAGACCATTAGAGAGAGTGAGAGCATTCATCCACAAAATTCAGATTTGGTTCTGCACTTCCCCAGATTTTGAGATCTGTGATTTTGATTCAGGATCATTTCCAATTTAAACAGAGACTTACCTTTTAAGAATGACGTTATCCATATAATATGTTCGATACCGTAGAAAAATTAACAGTATGTGAACATGTCACATGAAATAGCGATTGTTTCATGTAATACTTTTACAAAGTTCAACAACAGAAGTATATATATTGAATGACATTTATTTATTTCGTCTGTTTTTGTTTACAGTGTTACTAAATGCCAGGTTTAGATAGATATGTAGTTACTGTGCGTTTAACTACCTCCTGCAGTCTAGGCACCTAGACCTGGGAAATGGATAAGTTACCCTGGAGTTCATCTTGTGATCTCGCTCTCAAGGGAACCCTGCTGGCAGGTTGTGCCAAAATGCAGAGAGCTCTGTTTCACTGCTTTTTAATGTTTCGGGCATCAGTTTCAATAGGACATTGGGAAGAAAACAGTTTAGGCAGGTGATTGGTTATTCCTAGAATTCTAGCTCAGATTCAGATTAAGCACTTTGCAAAAATTATTTCACAAGAAGAAGAAAAAAACATGAACAAGACATTTCTGCCCTTACAACTTCAATGGCATCTTCCTCCTGCCAGCTCTCGTAACACACCCATCAATAAGCCTGACAATGACAATGACGTAATTCTAGGAGTAAATTCTGATTGGCTCCCAAGTTCCCTAAACAAGAATAATCTGCCTTTAAATGTTTGTCAGTTGCCCTCAACAAGTCCACTAAAAATGCATTTAAATCACAGATCCAGCTCCCCTAGGAAACAGAAAAAAAACATCCAAGTGAGATCCCAGTCGACAGAGTTCAGCACTCAGCATTTACTGGGTCAAGAGAGAGTCCAGAGACTACTTTTTACAAAACAAGAAGATGACAACTAGCAACTGGAATAAGTTTTGTGCCTGCTGGTTAATAGATCTTCCTGCAGCACGTGTATAGAGAGAGTTGCTCTCTCCATCTAAGAATTTGTATCTGAAACCAAGAACTCTTGAGCATTACCTTGTTTTCAGTGTCTTTTAGCCTGAGACTAAGATTAAAGTCGGTTAAATTACTGGTTGGGTCTTTGGGAGTTTAAAGGATGTGACTAAAGTAACATTTAAAGTCAAAACTTGCATACTGTTGATAAAGCTATGGTATTAGTGTGGTTGTTCATTTTCTATGCCTCAGAGCAAGGAAGCTGGAGTAGTTATGAAAGAAAAGGAGCATTTGCAGAGCATAATATGGGTTTTTGTATTACAATAGTGAGACAAGAGCCCTACTCTATTGGCACTGTACAGAGACAATGAGAGGCACCTCAGGCCTTGATGAGCTCACTATTTAGATTGTCTTATGATAAAAGCATGGAGGAAAAAATTTATCCCCATTTTACAGTTGAGGAACTAAAGACATATATTCAATGACTTAATCAAGGCTACACAGGGAGTGGCTGAAATGAGAAGTGAACCCAGAAACTCCTGAATCAGAGTCTTAAACATAAGAAATGTCCTTTGTCTATTCAAAAATACTGTTCACACTGATTTTAAAGAAATACCGTGTTTAAGCATGGCTGTAATAGTGGATCATGTTACAGCTTTTACATTAAAATGCTAAACAAAACCTTTCAAAATTTAGTCATCATTTGGGCACTCCAGTTGCAAACTGGGAATGTGATCTAGGCTAGACTGTTACAGCTTTATTTAAAAAACACCTTTAAAAGGTATTGGGTGAAAAGGGGAGGTATATTTTACAGGCAAAGGAGTAATATTTACATCAGCATGATGTATAGTGTCACTGAAGTATTAAAATGGCTGTGAGAATTAAAATTAAAATACCTAGCTCTCATCTAGTGCTTTAAAGAATATATTCTTACTATATCTTGAGACAGGTGTATTTATCCTGGTATAATGTTTATTAAATAAGGCTAATGGAAGTGGGTGCTATATAAAAAAAAGTTTGTGAATGCACAATAAAAAAGGGCTCTCTTCCTAGCATAATGTTTGGGAACCAATCCTGTTGCCACTAGAGTGAATGAGAACATCAATAACTTCTGCGGGAACAGGATGAGGCTCTCATTGTGTTAACTACAATATATTAACAAAATCGGTTGTTTCTTTACAATTTACAGTATTCCTCACAAGTCTAAAGCTTGAATAATTAAGTGTAAAAAAAAAGAAAAGAAAAGGTGCAAATCTGAAATTAATGGTGAGCCATACCCTGCCCCATAGCCATCCTTCATCTGTACCCATTTATATCCATAGGAATGGCACACTGAGCAGGAGCCTCAGCTGGTGTAAATCAACATAGCTCATGAACTGTACAGGGAGGGGTCTCTAGACAAAGAGTCACAACTTCCATTTCAAAGCAGCCCACCAATTAGTTTGAGATGAGTATGAACAGCAATTTATTCTAATATATGTATTATTCCTAATCCATGGCAAATTATTTAAGTGTTCTCCTATTCAACGCAGTTATTAGTGGAGAATATTTTCTGTGTTGGAAGCAATCCAAATCAATTGCTCCAATATTCTAATGATTCAGCTGAGTCACGTGACTGGATGTTGCTGTGTGTCTTCCACTTAGAAACATTCTAATCACTCCCCACTTGTAATTGCTCTCAAAATGTTACTCAGAGTTCTGGAGAAAATGGAGATCGTGGGAGCATTCTGAAACAAGAGGCACTGTGGCATCAGGAGTCAAGAATCTGTAAGTCAGTCAAGGTGGGCAGATGGCACTGTGAGCTACCGTGACCACTGGCAGATGGCAATAAGAATTTGGATAAGGCAAAAAAGATGGTTGTAAACGGATTAGAACCATGAAGATACTAATGACGACCATTCCTTTCTGATGGTTTTCTTACTACCTTGAGGTTCAATCACTCCATCCTACAGAAAGCTACAGAGGAGTAGCAATAATGCACCTTTTCAAAGTAGGTTGTTTGATGGGTGGGAGTTACTCTACTTGGAATAAGCAGAGAGTTCAGTCTCCAGCATCCTTGCAAGATTTTCTTGAAGCCTGAGCCATCCACATAGGAGCCCTAGGCCTGGCTCTGTAGTTTCCCAATACCCAATTTATTGGCTCTTTTGGAGTTTTCTTGGCCAGACATGCCTTTTATGGTGTGTTCCTGGGGCAGCTGATAACTCCCACCCATCAAACAACCTGCTTTGAAAAATCATAAGTTTCAGTGTTTCAAACTTTCATGGTGGTGTAACCGTGGGGATCCCAACCAAAAAGGGGGTCATTGGGAAAGTCACAAGGTTATTGTAGGGGGATTGAGCGATTGCTACCCTTACTTCTGCACTGTTGGTGGCAGTGGTGCGGCCTTCAGAGCTGGGCGGCTGGAAAGCCATGGCTGCTGGCCGGGTACCCAGCTCTAAAGGCAGCACTGCCACCAGCAATAGCGCAGAAGCGAGGGTGGTTTGGTGGGATGAGAGAACAGGGTCAGCCTTACTGATGGATGATATGGGCAACCACCCAGGGCGCCATGGTTGGGGGAGGGGTGCATGGTCCACCCTCACACACACACACAGCCAGCTCAAAGCTGCTTTAGCCCTCCGAGCACCAGGATGCTGGGCCCAGAGCCAGAGAGGGGCGGGGCTGAGGGTTCCCTGGCTGAGGGTTCCTAGTGTATGCCAGGATCCAGCTGCTGATCTTGGCTGAGCTGGTGAGGAATGAGACATCCTCTCCCCATGCAGGAGCTGCTCCCGGGGCCGGGTCAGACCCATTTCCAGGAACCTCCCCCAGCTGCAGGAAGGTCTGCCATAGCTGGCTGGAGCCCAGCTGTCAAGGCAGTGTCGCCACCAGCAGCAGTGCAGAAATAAAGGTGGCATGGTTTGGTACTACCACCTTTACTTCTGTGTTGCTGGCGGCTGTGCCACTGCCTTCAGAGCGAGGCTCCCAGCCAGCATCCGCCGCTCTCCAGCCACCTAGCTCTGAAGGTAGCACAGAAGTAAAGGTGGCAATACCGCAATCCCCCTACAATAGCCTTATGACCAGTCCCCTCACAACCCTCTTTTGAGTTGGGACCCCCAGTTTGAGAAATGCTGGTCTTCTCCGTGAAGTCTGTATAGCAGTGGTCCCCAACGTGGTGACTGGGCGTCTATGTGTGCCCGTGTACTGGCTGGCAGACAAGCATCTTCCGAAATGCTGCCGAAAAGCAGCGTCATCAAGAGGTGTCACCGCCAAAATGCCACTGAAAAGCAGTGTCACCCAGAGGCATCGCCACCGAAATGCCACTGACTTTTGGAGGCATTTCGACAGCGACGCGTCTTGATGTTGACGCTTCTCAGCAATATTTCAGCAGATACTTGCCAGCCACGGTCCTCGGTGGCTCATCGTCCAGCGCTCGCCACCTGGAAAAGGCTGGGGACCACTGCTGTACAGTATAGAATAAAATATACAAAAGACCAGATTTCAGGGATGTGAATTTGGTAGGGCACTAGCAATTACAGTTACTGGTTTTGTCACAAACTTTGTGTGACCATGGACAAGATCCTTAACCTCTCTGTGATCCAGTGCTTGTATTTGTAACAGGGATTGTACTTATTGGGTATCTCACAGAGATGATATTAGTGTTACATGCTCACTCTTTTGTAGGAGTCTGTGGTCCATATTGCTTTGCCTTATAAAGCTTCAGGCCTCACACTTCAGCCTTTAAAACAGACAGGAACAGCAACAATAGAAAATCTCACAGGCTCCAGAAGTTATCAGCTAACAATAATCACTTCAAAGCTCCTAGGTTCTTAAGACATCTTTCGTCTCTAGCTACAAACATCACACTTTCACAGAGGGAGCCTTATATCTAGACCAGGGTTCGGCAACCTTTCAGAAGTGCTGTGCCGAATCTTCATTTATTCACTCTAATTTAAGTTTTCACGTGCCAGTAATACATTTTAATGTTTTTAGAAGGTCTCTTTCTATAAGTCTATAATATATAACTAAACTGTTGTTGTATATAAAGTAAATAAGGTTTTTTAAATGTTTAAGAAGCTTCATTTAAAATTAAATTAAAACGCAGAGCCTCCCGGACCAGTGGCCAGGATCTGGGCAGTGTGACTGCCACCGAAAATCAGCTCACGTGCCGCCTTCGGCACACGTGCCATAGATTGCCTATCCCTGATCTAGACACTCCCTCAGCCTCTCTTCCTGTCACCCTACGGTGCACTAAAGATAAGCTATACGCAAACTGTAGAAGAGGAAGTGACTCAAAAACACCACTGCTATCTTCCTGCGATATGATTTGGTAAATTGATTTCAATATTAACTTTAAGTAACACCTTGTTTAAAAAAATCTGACTTAAGCAGCATTGCCAGATCTTGTTATTTTATCGTGAGTCTCAAAATATTTGGTGTTTTTCTTAAAGCTCCAGCTCCTGGAGGCATGTGACTGAGAATTTCAGCTTTTACACTTTTTTTTAAAAAGTGTAAATTTTCCAGCCTTCATAGTTGTGGAGAACAGCTTGAAAATGTGACCCCAGGGCACCTTAAAGGTTCAAAAAAATCAAGAGAGAAATACACAGAGGGGGGAGAATTAGTTTTAAAATCTTTCATGATTTTGGGGGGGCTGTTTCATGATTTTTGAATTCCTGGGCTTGTCAGCACTGCTCAAGTCATTCCTCCCCCCCTTGCTATACATAGGATATGGAACATGATTTCTCCCATATGTGTATATATAATCTCCAGAGTAAGGAAATGAACTCCCATGTCATCCCAGAAAGTAACTCCCATTAACACTGAAGACTTTTAGAGAGAATCCCTTTGATCCATTCCTGGAATATTGTATGCCTCAGTTGGCTCAGCACTGTTGACGTGTGCACAGGCATGTATGCACGTACCTATGGGCAGACACTCATAGTAATGCATTACACTCATAACGTGCACATGAGTAAGAAATTTGACTATTCATCAGGAATTGCCAGATCTTACCAAAAGATATCAGTGTTGCTCTTCTATATGAAGAACTTTTAAAGTGAAGTCAACTGTCACCATTTTACATGTGCAAATATACCACAGACTTCTTTGCACATATCGAATACCCAGTTAGAAACTCTGGATCATCAACATAGATAAGAAGGTTTGTGTCCTACTGATGCTGGTTAAACCTCTTTCACTTCATCCTTAAAAATGCACATGGCCAGTAGTGATGCTAGCCCTATGGAAAGGTGCATTAGTGCTTCAACAGACACCCAACTGAAGAAGGCATTGCATGACTCCCAACCCCTCTAGTTAATGGAGGCTGGTAGTATTATGGAATTGATGCCATCAGATTTTGAGGGACGGTGCATCTAATGGCTGATCAACGAGTAATGTTGCAGTTGAAGAAACTTCCTTCCTCTACTCCACCATGAACCACAAAGGGAGGGATGATACTGGGAAGACAGATGGGAGGGAGAGAGCACTGGAGGTCCAAGCTCACATCAGGCAGTATCTTCTGTCACTCCACAAATCACTATCATGGCCAGGACTGATAGGGCGAGGTAGAGTGAATGCTTAAATGCCCCCCTTCTTCCTCCCTCTTCACAGACAGCAATTCTGACATTAGTGGAAGCTAAGAACCTGAACAGATAGCTCAGTGCAACATTAAACTTACAGAAATTGATTCAGTGGTACTGTAAACCCAAATACGCATTTCAGTCTTGTAACCTTTACTATCCATGGTTTAATAAAAAAGTGCACCATTACTACCAACACAACATACATAGCAGCAACAAGACAGAAACAATGACCAAAAAGGAAAGAAAATGTGTGAGATCCAGCCTCCAAGACAAGCCTCATGAGACTCATACACAGTTTTATGTCTGAACGTTACCTTTTAGCTTCAGTAGATAAAACCTTTGAGTTGCTTAGCAGTATCACCAATTACTTTGCTCATAAACCTTTTTTCTACATGGCACAGTCTTCCTCCCCAACCACCACCCATGTTTGACACTTTTATATTCACAGTGACACATTACTGAAGCTTGAGCTATGACTGCACAATATGGTAGATCTCAACAGCTTACAAAATACCAGAAAGCTTTTGGGTTTTACCTGGCTCTGTGCAGTTCTTTTCTTCATGTGTCACATTACGTGAGGCCATCAATCTTCTATTCCTCCATATTTCTGACAAAACATTTTTGTCTGTAATAGCAGATTCTTGTCCTATATTAAATGCAAAAGTGTTTGTCAGCATTGCTATCCATATCTTCTTAATCGGACTATATATATCCACCCAACAAGAACACTGAGAAACTAATTTAGATGTTGAAATCTTCAGATACACATATATACACACACACATGTAAAATGTTGTATATTGTTTCCTCAAAAAAATCACATGCACACTTTTTCCAGCTACTTTTTATTTAACAGATTAATAAGTCAAGTGTATCTATTGTAAGGAGCTGACCCAGTCAGCACTAGAACATTTTGGCAACTATATCTATCCAGATTTTGTAGGTGATTGGTTGAGACAGAACGACAGACATAAATAAATCAATAAATCTCAGATCCTTCATACCTTAATGGGGCAAAATTCCCATTAAAATTTTTGCCTAAGCAAGTATTGCAAGATCAGAATTTATTAAATTTATCTATCTCAACACAGCATGTAAGAAGAATTGTGCATAGCTCAAAAGTGCATACCTTCCACCAACAGAAGCTGGTCTAATAAAAGATACTGCCTTGAGTACCTTTTCTCTCTCATATCCTGGGACCAACACAGCTACAACAACAAAGTAAACAGTTTTGCTAATGGAAGTGATGTAATTATAACCAAGGACAGAAAAGACCTTTTTAAGTTCATCATTTTCATTATGATCCTACATAGGGTGACCAGACAGCATGTGTGAAAAATCGGGACAGGGGGTAGGGGGTGATAGGAGCCTATATAAGAAAAAGACCCAAAAATCAGGACTGTCCCTATAAAATCGGGACATCTGGTCACCCTAACCCTACATGCTTACAGTGAATGATTTATACTAGAAGTTGCTCAGGGTCTGATCCTGTAATTCTTACTCAGACACAATTTATCTTCAGTGGTGTGACACAGATACACCTCTTGAGTGCCTTCCAGCAGCTGGGTGTGGTACTGCACTTTTCCTGCTCCTGGTGCCCCCTGTAGGTTGCTGCCCTTGCTAGGTAGGTCTTCAAAAAGGATTTGCCTTCCTCAGGCTCTTCCCAAAGAGAAACTCCCTTTGTTCCTCCCTCCTCCCCTCTACTGAGCTCTCCACTCTATTTAAGGCCTAGCTCCACCTCTTCTAAAATTTTGTTCTGAACTGCCGCCCCCTGGAAGGTCAACAATCTGTGCCTTCACCAGGGCACAAGCTTCATTGCTTTGACTTTTTTTGGTAGCTGGCACACTTCTAGGTGCAACTCATCCTTCCTCCAGAGTGCCCCCTGCACTTCCTTTCAGAATCTCTCCACTATAGAGTGCAACCTTCACACAATCTCCTTTGTTTCTTGGACCTCAGCTACGCGTGTTCCCCAGATTACAGAGAGTCAGCCTTCTCTGTGGCCCCTGTATTCACCTCATCTTCAACCTACTTCCTCTCTGTGATAACAGTCTTATTCCCCAATTTCTACCCATCTCCTACTGTGCAGGCCTTTTGAGTAGGTGTATTCTCTACTGCCATCAGCGCTACATCTCCTTTGCCTGTAACTTTTGCTTTTGCACTGTGGGTTACCCCTATTCTTTCTTGGTCACCCATTCCACTGTCACTCCTCTGACTATTCCTGGTTTTCCTGATTTTGGGGTCTCCTTTTCCTCTTGTTACCACTCATTTCTCTACAAAGGCAATGTCATTTTCAATGCCCTGCCACCCTGGAGGCAAAACATACCACACTGCCCCAGCTTTGACAACTGGCAGAGTATCCCTTCAGGCCCTTTCAGTACCCTGTTCCCCATAGTCACTCTTGATATCATGGTTCATATAGGGGTAGATCTTCCTAATACGTCCAAATTGACCACAGGCAGAGTATGTCCTCAACTGGGCCTCATGCCTCTTCATCAGCCCTGGAGGAGTTTCTATGGCTCTTACCAGCAACTCAATCTTTTCCCCCCATTTGCCCAAGGGCAAGCCTTTCTGAAATGTCCCATCTGTCCACAACCATAACATTTCCTTGGCTAGGCCTCAAGCGTCCAGCCCACTAGATCCTTCTTGTCTTTCCAGGAGCAGTAGCCATTGCTGCTTCTTCCCTCCAGGATCCATAACAGGCACTGCTGCTGCTCCTCTAGCCAGGCTAGCCACTGTTGTAGATCCTGCCACAACTCCTGCCTTCTCTGTGAGCCTCACTGAGGCCAGGTCTACACTGCGACTTTAAATCGGTTTAATGGCCGATATACCGATTTAACGCTGTATCCGTTCACACGACGTCGTCATTAATATCGAGTTAAACGGCTCCTTAAATCGATTTCGGAACTCCTCCAAAACGAGAGGAGTAGCGCTAAATTCGATAAAGCCGATAGACTCGGATTAGGGTTCGTCGTGCGACGGAATGACGTTATTGGCCTCCGGCGCGCTCCCAGATGCAGCACTGACGCTCTGGCAGCAATCTGACTCGATGCAGCGGGCAGGTAAACAGGAAAAGCCCGCGAACTTTTGAATTACATTTCCTGCTTGCCAGCGTGGAGCTCTGATCACACGGCGCTGGCATGCAGTCTGAAATCGAAAAGAGCTCCACCATGAGACGTATGGAGATACTAGTCTGATGCTGTATGGGAGAAAATCTGTTGTATCCAGCTCCGTACAGAACACAAATGCCAAAGCGTTTGAATAAAAATCTCCAGGATACCAGCGCTGCGTGACAGCGTAATGGGAAGCCAGAGACTCAATGGACGCTCATGAAGGGAGGGGGGGTACTGAGGACTCAGCTATCCCACAGTCCACAGCAGTCTCTGAAATTATTTGCATTCTGGCTGAGCTCCAATGTCTGTAGGTTCAAACACAGTGTCTGCGTGGTTCAGGGAACAGCTCCTCAGTTTATCCCCCCTCCCCACGTGAAAAAAAAGGGAGATTGCTGTGCTATGGCGTTTGCTCAATGCCTCCGCAAAAAAGGCGCAAAGAGTTGTCTGCTGCCTTCACAAGGAGGGGTGAGCTGATACCCAGCACCCCCCGGGAAATGTTTTCTGCCCCATCAGCACTGTGCTCCAACACGGAAGTGGGAACTATGGATAGCTGAGGAACAGCTACCCACAGTGCACCGCTCCTGAAATCGATGGTAGCTTGGACCATGGACGCAAACAATCGATTTCGGGATCCCTGTGAAGCGCTATAACGATTTTATTAGATCTGTTTTGTAATATCGGTTTAAGCTAATTCGAAATAATCGTGCAGTGTAGACGTACCCTGAGCTGCTGAAGCAACACCGAGATTTGCTTCACGGATCCATTCCTCCCCAGAAACAGGTGTATGAATTTTGGTGTCTCCTTCTGTCATGGCTGCTGGGATTCTTGTTCCCCTTCAGCTAGCACCTACTGAGTTTCAGCAGAGCTGTGTTGATGCTCGGTTAGAACTCTTTTCAGTTCTCCATTGTGCCCTTATTTCAGGGTGTGGTTCCAAAGTTCCCACTTCCAGTACCAAGTTGTGATGGGGACACTCACTTTTGAGTGCCTCCTTGTAGCTGGGTGTGGTACTGTACTCTTTTTCCTGCTCCTGGCACCCGCTGTCATAGTCAAAATAGGACTGAACCTCTTCCAAGAGTTCAACATTTTTATCTGCCCTCACGAGGGTCTTCAGACCCATCTCTGGGCACTTTAAATCCCACCCTTTACTGAGGCTTCTGAAGAAGCCTCCTCCCCTTCTCAGGGCTTAAGCCACTTAGCTAGTGGCCAGTCGGGGAACCCAGCCCATCCACTACTCCAGGTCCCAACCCAGGGACCCTATAAACAGCAGCCACGTGTTGCTGCCTCCACTTCACTGCTGCTATTCCCTGGGCCTTTTCCCACATTGCCCGTTTCTCCTCATCCTTAGCTCAGGGCTGAAATTCTCAGATCCCCTTCACTGAATGCCAGTGCCATCAGAACCCATCTTGAGGTTTTCTGTCAAGCTCCAGTGACCAGCAAGGAGCACCACTCCTTGATCCTATGGTCCCAGTCAGGAACTGGCCTCTTCAGGCCCTGCAGTTCCTTTTGTCTAAGCCTGCTGGGCTTTGATTAGCTGTTTTATGCAGCTTGTCTAGAGAGGCCTGGAGGACCCACCTTTGCTGTTCCTTTCCTGAGGTGGGATGTGGTAGGACCACATAGCTTCCATTGAGGGGCCACCAAAGGCCTTGTGTACCCCATCAGAAGTGGGCATTATGCCTGAGAAAGGACTGAAAAAATCTGGCCCTAAAGGTAGTTTGGTCAGTGCCATTGCCAAAATGTTCTACTGCTGCAACAATTACAGCAAACTGCGAACTGATGATCAGTGTTTATGTGATGGTTTATTACCAATTAATCAGCTAAAAACAGTACCTGACCCAGCTTTCCCCTGCTTAGTCAGGGTCTCCCCTCTGTGTCTGGAGAGCTTATATAACAATTTCTGCTCTGGTTTCTCTGGGTCTTCTGTCTCAGGCCTTTCTGCCTGGAAAGGGTAGGCTGAACTTGCGGGTAACAGTTGAAATCTAAAGTGTAACTTTCATGATACACTTGATCATGCATACCAAGATTTTGTGACCAAAAAAAATCAGTTCTGAGAAAGCTTATTTGCATCCAAAAACTCATGACCAAATCACATTGCAGTTAGTTATTTTCACAAACCAGTGTGACAAAAATCAAAACTAGGTATGATAAATTGTTCAAAATGTGGAAAACCGTAGTTTTTAAGACAACACAGAATAATTTCCAAAAATCTGAAGCCAATAACACACTTATAAGAGTGTAGAGTACTAACTTCTTTCACTAATGGCTTGTCATCACAGATCAGTATCAAGTGTAACCAACAACAGTTTGAACAGGAGAGTGTTATAAAGCATTAAAACTTCCACTGGAATTGTTTTTAAATACAAATTTTAGCTCCAGCTTTAAGAGAATAAAGGCCCTGATCTGCTCTTGCAGGACCTTGATTGTCTTAAATTAAAGCTAGAGCTAAAATCTGTGTTTAAAAAATAATTCCAGTGGAAGTTTGATGGGTGCATTCCTGGACCTGTGCAGTGCCCCACTGACCTCCTTGGGTCTCCACAGGTGCAGATGAGTGTGAAACAACCTGCAGAATTGAGACCCAAAGTTACATTTTTAAAGCACAAACTGTGTGATCAGGGGAAAAAAATGAGCAAACTAAGGAGAACGAAATGCATTCCAGGATCATAATGTATAAATGCAGCAGTTCATAATGTCCTAATTTAAAAGTACTTGTACAGATGTAACAGACTAATTTCAAACATATAAAACGTTTAAACAATATCAGACTCTCAATATTATTTGTCCTAAAATCAGTTCAATCAGTATGGCACTCTGGGAAAAAATGACATAGTTTTAGATTATACCCAGATATCCAATACTTAATCTTGGTCTTTTTACAATTCTTCAAGAGGTCAAGTGGCTAGAGAAACAAATGGAAGTCACCACTCCTGCGTTCTACTTCAGGCTCAACTACTGTATGACTTTGTGCAGTGCATGTAATTCCTGTGGCTGGGTTTCCTCATCTGTAAAATGAGCTTAATATTTATGCCCCTCAGAGGGATGCTTTCAAAAGTGCTTTGGGATCCTTGGATGAAAGGTGCTAGAGAAATGCAAGGTATTGTTACATATCATGATTTGTGAGGAGCCAGTCCTCTCACCCTCTCCTTAACTGCAAGCGAAGTTGTTCAGTAAAAGGGAGCCAAGTCATGAACTGTGAAATGCTCCTACCGAGAACGCAGCTAGCTAAAAGGTGTGGTTATCTGAGCACTGCTTTGCTTTAATCCCACTGGGCATTAAGCATCATTATCCAGGCAAACTCACTCAGTTGGGGGTGCGGGGGCTGCCACTTTTTACTGACCGATAGGGCTGCGGGCAGATGAACAGCTTAGTGCCTCCTCCTCCTCAGGAGCCAGGACCCAGCCAGCCCACCCTTCCTGATCTACCTGCAGCCTCCCCGCTTTACGAACATGTTTGTTGCCGGAGTTAATAAAGATACACAAGCCAGGAGCTACTGTGCCCCCTGACAACGAGCTAGGCTGGCAGAGGCAGCGTGCAAACAGCGAGTCCCGTACCCTGGTGCACACCCAGGCACTGCCCCAAGCCAGCCCCGACATCCCTGGCTGCCCAGCGGCCTGTTTCCTGCTCACCCCCGAGGCCACCTACCCAGCTTGGAGAACAGGCTGGACATGCACCACACGAAGAAGAGGATGGCGCAGATGAAGCCCAGCTGCGGCAGCAGCATCTCTCGCCGCTTGCGAACTTTCCTCAGCTTGAAGTGCATGGTCTGCGGGGCGGCGAGGGGCCGCACTTCCAGCCCCATCGGAGCCAGCGGAGGGAGAACGCGGGTGGGCAGAGGACGAAGAAGCCCCAGGAGACCAGTGGGGTTCATTTAGCGGCACCCCCTGCGGAGGGCTTCATCCCGAGGCGGCCGAACGCGCCAGGAGCGGGCAGCGGGAGAGCTCCAGGCAGCCGCGCCAGGGCTGGGGGAGAGGCGCAGGTGGGACGCGTGCGAGGAGGGGGGCTGAGACGCTGCCGGGGTCTCTCGAGCTGTCAAGGCAAGGGCTGAGCCCAGCGCCCCGCGCCCACCATGGCCGGGTTGGTTGGGGGTGGGGGGGAGCAGCAGCGCCTGGACTCCCGGCCCCGCAGATGCTCCTCTCACTGGCAGGTGCGAGTGCGCCGGGTGGCGAGCTCAGTGCAGCAGCTCGGCTCCCGCGGGCAGCCCGCGCAGCATCCTCCAGTCCCGGTTAAAGTTCATCCTCCGGTCGCCGCTGCGGGAGGGGCGCGGGTTCCCGGCTGGCGTGAGGCGGGTGCGGGGTGCAGGCTCGGCGGTCCCGCTCCAGCTCGGAGCTGAGCCAGCAGAGCCGCCTCCCGCGGGGAGCTCCGAGGTGACAACCGCGCCCGTCCCTCCCCAGCTGCTCTCCCAGGCAACTTTCTCGCCGCTCCTCGAGCCCCCTGGGCAAAGCGCATGTGCCGGAGCCCCGGCCTCCCTCGGCCCCTCCCGCCTTCGCTCTGCCCTCCCCGCTTCCCCCTCCGCGCCGGGAGATTAACTGGCCAAATTAATCCGCTCCCCTAAATGGCGCAGGAATTATCCACTCGCCGGCTAGCACTTGGCATCGCCGGGCGCGCGGGGACGGGAGGCCCCGGGGAGCAGGCAGGAGCACGTGCCGCTGCGGAGCCAGCCTCTCTCACGCTTCCCGGGGCTCAGCCAGGGAGCCGCTTGCCCTTGCCAAGCGAGTGCTGCAGCCGGGGCATGGGTTAGGCTGAAAGACAGCTCGTCCTCGGAGCTGGGGGCAAGCCACAACGGAGCTCCCGGCGGGGTCCAAGCGCTCCCAGGCTGCTGGGGACGGACGGGCATCTGGCCCATCTCTGGCACTTAGGGACGTCGCTTACCCAGCCCCAGGGATATTATTTCCTGTTCTCTCTAAGAATAGGTCACACAGTCAGGCTCTCTGCCAGCCCTACCATTGCTCTGAGATAGGCAGTTGGATTTCCTACCTTAGTTTCCCCATCAGTAAGACGGGTGTCACACAGGGCTTCATTCTTTATGTGTAGCCAGTGCTTTGAGATCTTCCGGTGAATGGTGCTATACAGGAAAAGGAAAAGGGAGCTGATTATTCTACACAGTGAAAACCAGATGAAGGTTATTATTTGCATTACTGTGGTTCCCACAGGCACAGGGAAATTCAGTGGGAGTTGGGTGCCTGTCTTGTTTAGGATCCTTTGAAAATTCCAGTTTAAAAATTCAGATGCATTTCTTTTTGGATCAGGCATTGTACATTTTTTTCTTATTACTATACATGATTTGCCATCCGGAGGGCATAAGAACATATTTGGAACAGCAGACTGAACTGAATAAACCATTTTATAAAACAGGCATTATTCCTGGAATAATGGAATTCTTCTCTTAAAATCTTTTATCACCCAATTTCAACTAACACGTGAAACACCTTCTAAAAGGATTTGTACTTATTTTCTATGCAAAATAGTTATTTTCAACTTTATAGAAATAGGACTCAAAAATATCTGCCCTAATCCCAAGGAGGCACAATGAAACAAAATGGCAAACAGCCATCGGAGACCATGACAACAGCACCAGGGTTAAAGCCCCTGCTATTTTTTACCATTCTTAGGGTCTGTATTGGATATTTTAGGTCTTCATCCTATTTGTGGTCTCATCATCACCTTATATATATCAGTGCAGGTGCTGTTCTACTACTGGAGCCAGGCTTTTTTCATTAAGTAATGGAGATGAATTATTCCTAAGGATTTTTGCATCTGTTTTCTGGTGCTGACGTGTATATAGCCTCCTCTTCAAGTCAGAGTGACATTCTGCTCACCAGATGTAAGAAGGTGCTTTTAAATTCCCATCTCTCATCTTTCCCTGCTTGTTGTTTTGTACTGTGGTTTAACATCAGGTGAGGTATAGACAGAAGAAGAGATGGCTGGAAGTGGCCTGGACTGTGATCTTCTGTGCAAAGATTTTAGACAGAGGTACAAAAGAGCTGTGATCAAGGATGAGATGTTTTGTGTTCGTTATCTTCTTCACTCGGAAGATTGGTCAGAGCTAAGGGTTTCTGATGGGCAGTCTCCTCCTGCTTAGGTTTCTGATAAGAAAACCTATGGTTGATTAGGGTTTCCTGCAGGTTCAACACTTGCCCAGGTTGGTTTCTTAGAGCAAGGGATGGGATGGGATGGGATGGGATGGGGTGGGGTGGTAGGCAATGATGCTATTGTTGATGGGTATTAGTGATAAGAGGATGCTGACCATCCTTAATCATACCCAGAAATATCTCTTGGTGTTGGAGTACCATTCCTAGTCAGACATTTCATAATGCCTCAGTGTGTGACAAAGGCCCAACACAGAAGTCACTAAAATAGTGGTAGTCCAAGAACCTGAAAATCAGATGCAATTAATTCCTTAATACAAATAACATTTTCTGTCACTCCAGATCAATGCCATAGCATTCCTGATACAAACAGTTCATAATATTAAGACAGATAATAGCAGGTTTGTGCGGGACTAAAGTAAATCTGGGTCCAAAGATGAGGTTATGATACACATATGCTACCATGAGTGCATTCTACACATGCTTCAGTTTAAAAAAAAAAGCAAAGAATTGAAGTATTGTTGGAAGTCTCTTGGTTTCACCCAACATGTGAGGGATTTTCATAAATGCTGTCAGGTCTTATGAAAATCATGAGATCAAGTCAAAGCACATGGTTAGTTACCAGCATGCAAGTATGATATCTCCTTTTTTACTCAGATTGTTTTATTTTTAGCTGTCCATTAAAGAGTTCTGTTTTATAAGTAAAGCCTAGTAACTATAGAAACCCAGGGGGTGGCCCCTTGGGGAGGATCATAAGGAGAAAGAAATGAGAAGAGATCTTTTGTGAGTCACTTCCACAGAAGAAACCAACTAACGATCAAAACAATCCTCTGAGTTATCAGGGCAGGAAACAGAGTGGGCATGGAGCAGTTCAAAGCTAGGGCGATATTAATCTCCTGGGCTCCCAGTAAACACTAGACATACACACTTCCAATTAGCATTTATATCAAAGGCCAAGATCAAAGGACAGTCACAAAATTGTGCTTGAACATTTAACTTTCGGATCAGAATCCTGATTTACACCCGCTTCAGTTCTGCATAAAAAGTACCAGAGAAGCTCTGCAAAGTGCAGATCCAGGTTTCAAGTTTGGGGTTGTTGTACCTGGGGTTTTGCTTTTAGCACATTATAATAATTAAGATCCAGATCTTGACTGAAATCCCGAAACTCTTCTCTGGCCAAAGATGAGGGTGTTCACAGTCAGGGGTCTAATTTGGGCCCTCTCCTGATAAGGTAAATCCAGGTTGCACAGATATAAATCATTATACAAGGAGTAAAGCAGTGGAGAATCAAGCTCTTTATGAGAGAGCGTGCTCCAGAGCAGTCTACATTTAAAGTTTGTCATCTTAATTTAAAGAAACAATTATTGGTCTAGTGTTTTTAAAATGTAGCAGGCCTTGACAGTACAGACATCCCATGAAACAGGAGACTTTCTGCATAATTTTCTGAACAGTGTCTGAACCAAAAATGGGTTCTATATTTCAAAATGCTCAATATCACCAATATAATCAAATGTGTTTTTCAGCAGCGATCCAGGAATTCCCACATATACACACAGAAAAAGAGTCACATATCTAAAACTAGGGGGACCAGAGAATCAAAGCAAGATACACAGGAATTTTTTTTTAAAAGTACTTGTCACCTTGAACTAAAAGAGCAATATTAAATCTGACCCTCTTTGCCTATCAGCATGGTATTTTAACTCTCTCTCATCTAAGTCCCAAGCTAAAATGGCTCATTAGAGAATACGGCTAATGCTAGCTTCAACCTATCACCTCCAAGTTTCACTGTTAGTATTTCATCTTTAGCACAACTAGTATTTCATACTGAACAACAGCCAAATGGCTTTGAATTAAGGAGCTGCCTCGGAGGACATCCATGAAAGCAGCACTTCTGAGGAGAAAATATTGACACTGATGATAGTCAAAAGGAAGCATAGCAGTAAGACTACTGGGAATTCCCTGAGGAATCCCCGTTAAAAGCCCTGAGGAATAGGAAGAGTAGCAGCACAGGAGAATATCCAGAAGCCTGAGGAGTTATAATTTAGCCATGAAGACTGTGCCAGCACAGCAGAGCCGGTGTAGCTGAAGTTGCATCAGCTGAGAATCCCTGAGGAACAGGAAGCGATCACTTAATGTGGGCCTCCAACTAACCCAACAGCCTAGGGAAAGCTGGCATTTCCGGCTAGCACACATGGGAGTCAACACCAGTGCACTCGAGTTCAAGAGCTAGTGCCAGAGAAAAGTCAACAATGCCAGTGCCAAAACCAGACCAGAGGAACCTCCAGTAAACCATAAACAACTCAGCAGAGGGGATAAGGAGCTGGCAAGAGACAGAAGAGTCTTCTACCTCACTGCTGAAAGTGGCTGTAAGGTGGTCAACCTCCTGGTGCTTGCTGTGCAAGAACCTGATTTCAGTCCTGTTAATAATCATGTCTGTCCAGAGGTAACAATTCTCAGCATACTTGGGGTTTTATAACTGTAAAGGAAACAAGGGCTGATATGAGATGATGAAAAGGAGCCTAGTGACAAAAGCCTGTACGTAATAATGTTTTACGGTTGAACTTCAACCTAGATCATCATGTCTTTGCCAAATGCCCCCAGCCCTCTCAGCAGTAGTGAAAGGTGTTGGAAAGTGATGGGCTGGCTATTCTCGAGACAGCGGCTGGCTATATCAGAATGTCCTATTGAATGCCTCGAAGGCAGAAGTCCTCCTCGATGAAAAGTTCTTTTTTGGTCTCCTCTTGCTCACTCTGCTTAGCTCAGACCTTTGCTTTGCTCTCAAGGCCTGAAATCACTCAACCTTGAATGACAACTTACACACTGGGAAGAGAAAGTGAGTCAAGCACTATCTGCTGAACATGGACATTGTTAAACTTTACCTGGACAGTCGTCATGCCCTGAATCTCTTGCAGTCCCAACTACTGCAATTCCCTCTTTTACAATCTGGGCTGGAGTGAAGCCAATTCATACTTTTGGCGAGCGCTATTCATTGCAGTCCCAGATCCTACGCTTACCTAGTTGCTATGGATTTTGTGCAGAACCTACAGCTGGGGCTCCACTGAACAGCAATGGGATCCTCCCTCACCCCACAAAGAGATTGGAAGCAGACCTTACAACTTGATAAACAGCCCCACTTAAAACTGGGATGGAAAATTGAGGGGTGGGGTGGGGCAGGAAGGGAGACAACAGCTGATTCTCTTTGCACTTATTCCACCACCTCATCTGCCTCCTCTGCCTAGCACTGCATGGGGCAGATATTCACAGAGGTCACAGGAGCTGAGGATGTGGGAATCGGCATGAGTATAGCGAGGGTCAGCCACCCACTATCACTCATGAAGGAAGAGCTGAGTGTTTCCCTTTAGGAGTGAATGAGGAGAGATTCATGGTAGCACTAGGCTCAGCTCCTCTTTCTCTCTTTCCCACAAGACTTCAGCCACTATATATTTGGGTGGGGAGATTGTGCTTAAGCCCACTCACAAGCCTCTGATTAGAAATACACCATTATATAGTTTTCCTAAATCCCTATATTGTAAGGCCTCTGAGTCAGCAAAGCATTTAACCAAATGGGTGGACTTACACACGCTTAAAGCTAAGCATGTGCCTAAGTGCTTTACTGAACTGAGGCCTAAATTGCTGGGGATCCAGAAACATGGTAAAGCCAGAACGCTCTCTCCGCATGCAGAAATCCTCAGTAATGTAACAATTCTATCCCTCTGTTATCTTCACTAGCTTCCTATCCTAGTCATTATTAATTGCACAGTTTTTACAATTCTCTGTGGACTTTCTTCTCCATTCCCCTCTGACTTTATATCCACCTTTCTTTTCTGCCTGCTTCTCTGTTTCCCCAGTCTTAATTTCCTCTGTGTGCCCCTGTCAAGGAGGATGACAGGGTTCTTATAGGGGTCACCCCCTCTTCTGCACTGATGTGGTCGCAACGTCTAGTAGCAGCAAGTTTCCACAGAGCTGCCCTTCCCTTCAGGGAAGCTAAGCCTAGTGGCAGGTGTCCACAGAGCCTAAAGTTGCCACCCAACCGGCTTTTACCCAGAGAGTCTATTTTTTGGCTTCTGTGTCTGGGTGCCATATTAAGGTTAGCAGGTGGCCGGTTTTAAGGCACCTGGCAACCCTAAATGGCACCCAAACCACAAGTCCAGTTACCATGGGGCAGAGGGAGGCACCAGATTGTTACCCCATACCAGACCCTGCTCAGCCAGGGCTGCATCCTCCCTACAGGCACGCTCCTTGAGACAATCCAGCGTGCAACAAGAGGAGAGGAGCAAGTGATGGGTACCAGGCCTCGAGGGATGAGACAGAGCAATTAGAAAAGTGGCAACCCTAACAGAGACACCATTCCCTTCAGGGCAGCTTGGCATAGTGGCAAGCAGTGCCATAACAAGGGCGAGGTGAATGAGGCACCTGCCTCGGGCGCGCAAAGCTGAGGGCACAGAAAAAAATGACGTAAGTGCCTTTGTCTGCAGAGACAATAACCGTCATTCGAGTAATTGAGTTCTAGTATTCCCAGTGAGCACACATTTATTATATATTAGGACTTCTCAGATCTGCTTAAGACCCACCAAACAGTGAGTGCCTTTGTTTATCATTCCTTATTTCTTATGGAGATGACAGATTGGGAATCTGTGATCTCTATAATATATTAATTTTGTTTAATGTTAAGAAAAATGTAATACATTTATTTATGTATTTTTCATTTTTATTCCAGTCTATTGAACAAGACCGTGCATTATGAATAGTATGAATTCTAAACGTCCGAGCGGGGCAGAATACCATAAATGACTAAAACATGCTACAGTAGAAAATGAAAAAATGTCAATGACAATGAGGAAATGGCTAGTGAAAAATGCATCAAACAATGGGAATGCATCAATAGCTGATGTCTCTGATGACGTTAAGTTCAGCACTACTATCTAATAGTAACAATGAGAATTATACAACTTCAGAAATTATTGTTGCTATCGACCAGCAGTTGGATCATAAGGTTACAACTTCACCTTCAGTATCAATTACTGACAATGACGAGACACTTGACATCTTCGATATCATGACTAAAATTAATGTGAACGGCCGCGATCAGCAACATAATTCCTCTGCAAGGCAAATCATTGAAATAAATTTTAATGATCCACCATCCTAGCCCTGTATAAATGATAAAATAAGATGCCACCTTATTGAACATGGACCTGACCAGGGAAAATCTGCAGATTTCCATGAATCAACATCGGAAGATGGAAGAAAATTTTCAGGAGACTGTTTTTTTAAAAAACTTTTTAATAGTGAAACCACAGAGCATAACTGGCTTATTTACTCGGAAACCAGTAAGTCCATTTTTTGTTTTCCATGCATATTATTCAATCAGTGCTTTACCACACTAATATTGCAAATCAGAAAGATTTAATGACTGGAAAAATTTAAACCGTGTTGTGGAGCATGAAAATTCAACCAATCATCGTGAAAATTTCTGTAAATGGAAATCCTTACAAAAGAGATTACTAAGCGGAGAATGTGTCAATGATGCACTACGGAAAGCTATTGAAACTGATAAACCAAAAAGGGAGACAAATTCTAAAAATAATTCTTGTTGCTGAATTTGTGCCAAAAACAATTTATCACTTAGAGGATTGTGTAGCAGTATAGAAAACCCAAATTTGGGAATATTTCTTCATCTATTGGAATTTATAAATCATTATGATGTTCAACTAAAACAGCATAACATAGCTCACAAAAAAGGTTCAGTGAGTTATTTTTCACCGGCTATATAAAATGAATTTATTGGCTTACTAGCAAACCAAGTTCATAATGAAATTATATCCAAAATAAAAAAGCTAAATATTATTCTATCCTTCTGGACTGCACATCAGACATATCTTATCAAGAGCAAATGTCCCAGATTGTGAGATACGTGAAAATCGATAACAGAATTGTATCTATAGAAGAAAGTTTCATAGACTTCATTGAAACCAAAGAAAAAATGGGAAGTGGATTAGCCAAAGAAATAATAAAGAAGCTCGAAAATGATGGGCTTGATCTTCGAAGTCTGAGAGGCCAAGGCTATGATAATGATGCAAATATGTCAGGTGTGTACAAAGGTGTCAAAGCTGTCATTTTGCAAAAAAATAGATTAGCGAATTTTTTACCATGCTCAGCCCACTGTCTAAATTTAGTCAGAATATGTGTGGCTTCCATAAATTACTATGGTTTCATTCTTTGCCACTGTACAAAAGTTATACACATTTTTTTCTCATTCAACTAGCCGCTGGGATATTTTAATGGCTATGTTAAAAGTATCACTAAAAGGTCATGCTGATACTAGATGGTCATAAATAGCTAATGCAATTGAAGCCTTAAATTCACAGATTACAGAAGTGACCAAGGCTCTAAAAAATGTCGCTGTTGCATCAAAATGTCCAGAAGCAGTATCAACAGCTAATAGCCTTCTTAAAAATTAATTATGAATTTTTGTGCACGTTATCCATATGGTGCAATATCCTAACTCATATTGACAAAGTGAATAAAGCCCTACAAGCAGAAGGCATCACTGTTTCTCAGGCTTGTAAAATGATCAACGGATTATGAAATATTTTACAAGAGATGCGTGAAAGCTATAACGATATGGTCAATATTTTTACAGACTGTAAAAAAACAGCTGAAAATATAGAAATACCGGCAGAATTTATTGAATCCAGAAAGTGAAAAGTAAAAAGGCAGCAACTTTATGACTGTGCAGACGTATCTTCTAATTTATCAGCTGAACAATCTTTCAAAGTACAAATAAAAACCATAGTTGACACCATAATAATTGAGTTAAATTGGAGATATGAAACTTTAAATGAGATCTTCTGATTTCGATTTTCTTTTAGGTGATTCGCTTGTTAAAATGGACACTACTAATCTTCAAAAAGCAGCAGTGAATTTAAGTCTCAAATATGACAGCAATTTGAATGCCTTAGAATTCTTGTCAGAGATTCAGAGTTTCAGGGCCAGTACAACCATTTAGGTGACCTAGGCGGTCGCCTAGGACACTGGGATTTGGGGGGCACCATTTTCTTCGGCAGCGACCGCGGCAGCCGGATCTTCAGCCACCCCAGTCGCTGCCGACATTTAGGTGGTGGGAGCTGGGGCAGGGGAGAGCGGGGAGGGCCTCCTGCAGCAAGTAAGGGGGAGGGGCGGCACACAGGGGAACTCCCCGCCCCAGCTCATCCCTGCCCTGCCTCCTCCTCGAGAACGTCGTGGCTGCTTCACTTCTCCCACCTCCCAGGCTTGCAGCGCCAATCAGCTTAGGTGCCGCAAGCCTGGGAGGCGGGAGAAGTGAAGCAGCCACGGTGTGCTCAGGGTGCTCATGCGTGGAGCAGGGGTGAGCTGGGGTGTGGGAGGTGCCTCAGGGTGGATGGTGGGGGGTGTGGAGCTGCTGCAAGGGGAGTGCCTCAAGGCGGAGGGGCGGAGCAACCATGTGGGGGCGCCTCAGGGTGGGGGCACGGGAGAGGCGCAAGGTGGAAGTTTCGCCTTGGGCGCAAAACATCCTTGCACTGGCCCTGCAGAGTTTTAAACATCAGGCATTAGCACTGTTTCCAAACGTTTCATGCGCAACTAGTTTGGACCCTGTCCAGTTAATTCATGAATAAAATTTGGCCGACTCTGATCCAAATTTAGAAATTGTATTAAGAATACTTCTCTGCTTGCCAGTAACTGTGGCTTCTTGCGAAAGAAGCTTCAGTAAGTTCAAATTAATTAAAAACTACCTTCAATCAACCACAGGTCAGGAGAGATTAACAAATATGTCTATCTTGTCAATAGAACATGAAGTAGCAAATAATATTAATTTTGATGCAATTATCGATGAATTTGACATATTAAAAGTGTGAAAAATACAATTTTGAAAAATAATCATTAATCGTATCTGATATGGTTCTACAGCTAAATTTTATTAGTGATTATTTAAATAGTACGTTACATGCACACCTTATATGTATTAGTTGATTTCATATGTGGAACTTATGATTAAAATAAATAAACATTCTATTATCGTTATTATTATTGTTATTTACATATTTTTCTTTTTTTTACAAAGTAACTACTATTAAATTATATGGAGGGGGGAGGGCACAATTTTATATTCTTGCCTCGGGTGCAAAAATAGCTAGTTTATTTACTCTCTGTGGCAAGTATCGCCGGCTGTCATGCCTAGTATTGATAGTCCCCAGCTGTAGTGCCTAGGCATAGGTGCGGGGAGAGGTAGGGTACTACTTCCCCTAGGTTGCAATCCAGGGCCCTTTGAAACCACTCACCCCTAGAGGAGGGCTCAGGTCCCTATGTCTCCCGGGATGTCCCCTGTGTCACTTCCTACTCTTAGGCCTGCCTTGGGCATCTCCTCAGCTGGCAACAGCTCAGTGTCCCCTTCGTTCCCTGCAGTCAACTGGTTCTTTGCAGCACAGTCAGGGTCCCGAGCCTTGGCAGTCTGGAATCTTGGCAGTTCTTCTGCAGAATCCTGCTGTGCACATCTGGTCTCCTCCTCAGCCAGGCCAGACTGAGATAAACTGCTTTCTTTTATATGCTCCCTCCTCTGGGCGCATGCCCAGCATGGCATGGGGGCATGGCCTTTTGGGACCAAAGTAGCTGGTTAACCCCTGCCTGACCAGTGCAGGGTTGGTACACCCTGTCACAGCTCCCAACAGTTTTGTTCTGCTCCTCATGGTCCTGTAGAGCCAGTGTAAATCTTTCATTTGCACTACACTCTGTAACTGGAATGCCTTCCCTTTGAAGCCATTTCTCTTCAACTCTCCCCTTTACCCTACACATTTGCTTGAGCCTGTTACTGACTAAGCTCCATTCCAAAAGGCCTTACTAAGTCTGACTGTATTTAATATAATTGTGAGCAATCCAGTTAGCTGATATTATGCTGACCATAACTAGTTAAACTTCCTGCAGGTTTAACCGTGACTTAATTAACCATAAGGTCCCTTCCAGACCTGCATTTCTATGATTCTGTGACTCGTTTACATAACGCTGAACTCAGTCAATCTTTGCATACACTGACCCATCAGTCATGGTCTTTAAAAAAATTTTCCAATCTGATCCTAACCTTTCAAAGAAAGGATCTTGTACAGGAAAATACATTACATTACAGTGAACAGGATTTGTAGCTGAAATTCACTGAAATTCATCTTAGTTAATGCAGAGTAATCATAATGTTCCCTTGGCTTTCAAAAGTGTCCAGGATATCCAGGTTCCATTTGGCTAATCTAAGCTGCCTATTTTCTTCAGGTAGCAGGAGGGATATGCAATTGCGGTGAGTTACTTACTAGCCTACTGAAGCAGTAGTAGCAAGAATGAGTGTGGGTGTTGCTCACCTGCCCTGTTTGACTCACCTCTCCTTCTTTTTACTGATTTCATTTAAATATTTAAATGCTGAAATATTCAAGCCACAGACTGTTTACATTTCACTTCACCAGAAGGAAGAGAAGTTTGAAAAGTGTTACCATGGAAACAATGGAGTGAGGCGGCAGCTAAATATGAAAGGAAGTCACCCAATATTAAACATTCGGAGATGTTTCGAGGTAACTTGAAATGAAAAATGAATCTTATTACTTGGGTCACTGCAGAACATCAATTTATCCTTATTACTTCATTACAAGAAACAACATGAGGCCTCCTCTTCAGTCCAGTGTGACAAAGTAAAAACATTTCCCATATGAAAAGCCATCATTAATTAAGTCACACCCTACATACAAGATGATATATTCTTGGAGGATAAATGGCAGATGTGGGCAGGGCCTAATTCAACTGGTTGGTCTACACTGGTGCTGGCTATCAGTACATCAACTTTTAATTGATGTTTTTGTGACTGATTCTTTACTTAAAATTGATGGAAGAGAAATATGCTTATAAAATGAATGCACACATCTATCAGTGCTACTATACTAAGGGGAGGTTGTGGTGGGTGCTCTGACAGCCCATGGAGCTGGCAGTCAAGAAGTCCTGAGTTCTAATCCTTCTACTGACATGTTGTGTGGGTTTGTGCAAGTCTCTGCATTAGTTTTTCCAAACCTTACCCTTCCTTTCCATCCATCGGTCTGTAAAATGGTGATAATGTGTATTCACTTACATCCCAGAGGTATGGTGTCATAAGGCCTAGTTAATGTTTGTTCGAGGCTTTGAACACTTAAAACTCAGTTCTGATTTAATTTACAGAGGTGTAAATCAGAAGTAACCCAGCTGATATCAATGGAGTCACACTGGGGTAAACAAATTCAGAATCAGGCATGTAAAGTATTTGTAAGGGCCAGATCCTATACTTCTCAAGCAAACCAAGCTCCCATTGACAGTAGGGAGTTTTGCACACATGAGCTCTGAATTATTGCACTGCAAGACATTTTTCAAAGCTTCAGCAGTTTGGGGCAAAAAGAAGATTAGAAGTATGAAGCTAGACACACAGTGCCTCTTCCAATTATACAAATGAGCACACAGAGTCATGCTGCTGTGAAGTGGATTTGAAATCATCCTTGTGGATAAATATAAAATTGTACCTTTGTCAATCTATCATCACATATCCTGAAATTTCAGAATCACTTCTTTCAAATGTGGGTAGGAATAAACTCCTGCTACAGTCAGTGCTCATGTCACAGAAGGATTTCCAACATCTCTAGAGAAAATACACAAGCTGTAGCTTTGCTGAATTTTATTTTTTCTATTGTGAAGGCAAGGGAAAATAATCCAGCTTGCTAACAGCATAGATTATTAAAATTAAAGTATAATTAGCCAAGCTAAAATAGAATTTGAAGAGCAACTAGCAAAAGACACAAAAACTAACAGCAATTTTTTTTAAGTACCTCAGAAGTAGGAAAGTTGCCAAACAATCAGTGGGACCGCTGGATGATCAAGCAGCTAAAAAAGCAATCAAAGAAGGCTGTTGCGGAGGAGCAAAATGAATACTTTGCATCACTCTTCACTGCAGAAGATATGAGAGAGATCCCCATACATGAGCCACTCTTTTTAGGTGACAAATCTGAAGAACTGTCCCTGCCTGACTTGTCATTTGTAATGTCAATTTTAAAAAAACTTCAGAGGTAATCCTGGCAATTACAGTCCAGTTTGCCTAATTTCAAAACCAGGCAAATTGGTTTAAACTATACCAAAGAACTGAATTATCAGACACATAGATGAACACAATATGTTGGGGAAGACTCAATATGGCCTTTGTAAAGGGAAAGCATGCCTCACCAATCTATTAGAATTTTTTGAGGGAGTCAACAAGCATGTGGACAAGGGTGATCCAGTTGATACAGTGTACTTGGACTTTCAGAAAGCCTTTGACAAAGTCCCACATCAAAGGCAAAGTAAGTAATCCTGGGATAAGAGGGAAGGTCCTCTCACAGATCACTATCTGGCTAAAGGGTAGGAAACAAATGGTCAGTTTTCACAATAGAGAGAGGTAAATAGCAAGGTCTCCCAAGTATCTGTACTGGATCCGGTGTTGTTCAACATATTCATAAATAATCTGGGGCGAACAGTGAGGTGGCAAAATTTGCAGATGATACAGAATTACTAAAGATAGTTAAGTCCAAAGCTGACTGCCAAGAATTACAAATGGATCTCCCATAACTGGATGACTGGGCGAAAAAATGGCAGATGAAATTCAATGTTGATAAGTGCAAAGTAATGCACATTGGAAAACAATCCCAATATATGTGAAATGGATGGAGTCTAAATTAGCTATTACCACTCAGGAAAGAGATCTTAGAATCATTGAAGGTAGGTCTCTGAAAACAACCTCACAATGTGCAGCAGCATTCAAAAAAAGCTAACAATGTCAGGACCCATTAGGAAAGGGATACATAATAAGACAGAATATATCATAATGCCACTATAAAAATCCATGGTATGCCCACACCTTGAATATTGTGTACAGTTCTAGTCATCCATCTCACAAAAGATATTAGAATTGGAAAAGTTACAGAGAAAGGCAACAAAAATGATTGGGGATATGGAGCAGACTCCATATGAGGAGAGATGAAAAAAATTGGGACTGTTTGGCTTAGAACAGAGACATATGATAAGGGGCATATGATAGAGGTTTATAAAATTGTCAACAGAATGAAGAAAGTGAATAAGGAATTGTTATTTACCCCTTTACAAGAATCAGCTGTCATCCAATGAAATTAATAGGTAGCAAGTTTAAAACAAATATAAGGCAGTACTTCTTTGCACAATGCACACTCAAGCTCGGAACTCTTTGCCAGGGAATGTTGTGAAGTATAACTGGATTCTAAAAAGAATTAGGTAAGTTCATGGAGGATAGGTCCATCAATGGCTAGTAGCCAAGATGGTCAGGGATCCAACTCCATGCTGTGGGTGTCCCTAAACATCTTGACTGCCAGAAGCTGGGACTGGGTGACAGGGGATGGATCACTCGATAATTGCCCTGTTCTGTTCATTCCATGGAGGCATCTTACACTGGCCACTGTCAGAAGACAGGACACTGGGCTAGATGGACCACTGGTCTGAGCCAGTATGGTCATTCTTACATTCTTGTGATTAGTGGTTAGAGCTGAGTGTAGGGAAAGGTGGGGGACTCAAAACATCCCTGTACAGCAGATATCATATCTATTTTACAGGTGGGTAAATTGAATACAGGAAAGCTTAGTCAGTATGTTGCACAAGTATTTTTACACAACCTTTCTAGATGCCGGTATCACCTTTCAGGACCCTGATTTGTCTTGTGTATCCCCAAGTTTCACCTCACTTAAGAACAACTTGCTTACAAAATCAGACAAAAATACAGAAGTGTCAAAGCACACTATTACTGAAAAATTCCTTACTTTCTCATTTTTACCATATAACTCTAAAATAAATTGACTGGAATATAGACATTGTACTTACATCTTAGAGTGATACTTGACCTATTTTTCACTTGTGAGCCTTGTCATTCAGCAGCTGGAGAGCGGTGGCTGTTGGCTGGGGTGTATGAACAACATGAACTGTTTGCAGTGTGAGTGAACTATTTCTTTAAATCTTGCTCCCGTCCCATCCTGCAATACCCACTCCCACCCACTCCCATATTGTTTGTTTGAATTTTTATCCCACTCCTGCTATTATGGCGGTGGATCCTGTGGAACCTGTGAGGTTCCCGTCCCACTGTAGGGATCTAGAGCCTGTTAGAAAACTAGGCAAATATATAGATGAGTTAACTTAACCCCTGGAAGATCTCTGCGTACCCCCAGGGGTACACGTACCCCTGCTTGAGAACAACTGTTTTACTGGACCAATTTCTGTTGGTGAGAGAGACAAGCTTTCAAGCCACACAAAGCTCTTCTTCAGGACTAATTACACAATGCCATAGATGCACTAACCCCACTAGTGCCTGGCTGGGACCTTGTCACCACAAAATATGTAAACCCTTTGGAGAGGGGGTGTGATGGGGTGTCCACCTCACACAAGGCCTGAAGGGGTAAAAGTGGCTAGATGGGCAACTAACCACTGAGGCTGCACCTGGAGCAGGAGCCAGAGAGCAAGGACTAATTAAGGACCAGGCGCAGCTGGACAGGAACAGGAGGGGCCTGTATGAAGCCTCGGAGCTGAGAGTAGAAGGGGGCTGCAGTCACTCTCAGGGTGAGGTAAAGCAAGGTAGGAAATAGCCCAGTGATAAAGCAGTAAGGTTTAGGACTTCGCAGATCTTGACTGCTGGTCACTGGTGTGGCTAGGATACTGCACAAAACGGACCTCGGGAATGATCCAGTCTGGCAGTTCCCATATTCCTTTTTGTTTGCTTTAGTTGCTGAGTCTTGGCCTCATAAAGGTCTATACAAATGCATGTTTTCCATCTCTGGCTTTGCATAACATTTTTCTTTATGCTACAATGCTGATAGAAGGGCCTATGGATATTTGCCCATGCAGCAGTAATTGAAAAGATATCTATAGCATTACTTACCTTGATTTTGTAAAGCGACATTTGTTTTGTAAGGCCACATGATTTCACCAGAGTTTCCTCCAGATTTTCAGTTCTGCTTCTAACCTTCCTTCCTTCCTGTGCTTTAAGACAGATAAAATCATACATCAGAAGAGCACAAGGCAGTAGAAAAGGTGTGTTCACTGCACTGCCCCCCCGGTTTCAAAAGGTTTACACATGTAAATATGCTTTCTTCAGTGGCGGGGGGGGAGGGGGCGCACAGCAGAGCAATTTAGAGGCCAAAGTCTCCAAAAGCTGTTGACAAGAGGACTGCCCAGCACACTGCTCCCAGACACTGTGGAAGGCCCCCAATGCAGGGCTGGCATTAGATTCACTGGGACAGAAACTAAGGAGTGGGCTCCCATGGAAGGTGTGTGCGACAGTCTCTGGGGATGGAGCCAGCGCTGGGTGCCTGACCCACAGACTGGGTGGCTCACTGAGGTGAGTCAGGGTTGGAGGCGGCACTCCCTCTCTGAGCCCCACTGCCCAAGTATGAAGCATGTAACTTAGCTTTGTGGGAGCCTCTGTGGCATGGGAGCCCCAGGCAATTGCCCTGGTTGCCACCCCCCAGTGCTGCCCCTGCCCCTATGTGAGCTCCCTGCAGGGAAGGCTGAGTGAGAGTTTGGAGTTGGAGCCAGAGAGCAGCTATTCTGTCTAGTATACTCTTTCCCAGCCCTCTCCCCCGCCCCCCGATTTCCTGTTGGAAACCTATATGGAATGGAATGCTGCCAAAACAGTGTGAACTTCTGCTTTGCACCCGCGCCTCCCTCAGAGTAAAGGGTTTGACATTGCACTCCATGTGATTTTATGAAAATACGCTAATGAGTGTGAATATAATGTAACTGGAATATGCTTCATGCAAAAGGTCTCTTGAAGGTATCAATACAAAGCTTATAATCTACTAAGTGTGGTCATCCTATTTGTATAAATGTATCATTCTTGTATCTGAAACTAGATATATGAAATATAACTCTGAGGGCCTAGTGTAATTATGCAAAGTGTGGGCCATTAATGGTGGTTTGGAATCTTGATGGCTCCCATCAACTAAGACAGTTGGTTTTAAATGGTCTGTTTACTTGCAAGCCTTCCTGTGAGTCAGGCCAGGAAGAATGAAGGCTTGGGGTCTCACAGGACATGTGACTATGTTACCTGGTACTGAAATCCATCTGAAACCTGGTGCTTTACCATTTAAAAGGAGGGGTGGAGACCCAGAGGGACAAAAGATTCCCACCTTGTGCAAAAGCTATATAAGGCGGTGGAATAGAACAAAGGGGGTTCCAGTCATGAGAAATCCCCTAGTTACCACATGATCTGGAGCGAATAAGAATTGTACCAGGGGAAAGGATTGGGCCCAGACTAGGAAGGAGTCTAGTCTGTGAAAGAAGCTTATTGGAACATCTCTGAGGGTGAGATTTACCTGTGTTCAGTTTCTTAATGTATTAGGTTTAGACTTGTATGTTCTGTTTTATTTTGCTTGGTGACTTACTTTGTTCTGTCTGTTATTACTTGGAACCACTTAAATCCTACTTTTTATACTTAATAAAATCACTTTTGCTTATTAATTAATCCAGAGTAAGTAATTAATGCCTGGGGAAGCAAACAGCTGTGAACATGTCTCTATCAGTGTTATAGAGGGTGGACAATTTATGAGTTTACTCTGATGTATCCAACGAAGTGGGTACTCACCCACGAAAGCTCATGCTCCATATGTCTGTTAGTCTATAAGGTGCCACAGGACTCTTGGCTGTCTACTTACTGTTTCTTTCAGCCTTTACTAGTCAGCTGATTTCTTGTAGGCAGGCATCACAAAAAGATATCTTGAACCGATATTGAAAAGATGAGCAAGTAGTACCCTTCTGGATCAGTTTAGGAAGGGTGCGCCACATGTAAGAGGTGGCATGGAAGAAAGCATGAAAACAGTGGTGGAAGAAAGGGACAAACTAGTGACAGCATCCCTTGATATGTCCATCCCTGTTTTCTAGGCTTACAGTCTATGAACTTATGAGTTTATATAGCCAGAAGGGACCACTGTGATAAACTTATAACACAGGCCATAGGATTTCCCTGAATTAATTCCTGCATGAACTAGAGCATTTTCTTTAGAAAAACATCCAATCTTAATTTAAGAATTTCCGGTGATGTAGAATCCACTATATCATTTGGTAAGTTGTTCCAATGGTAATTATCCCCACTGTTAACAATTTGCACCTTATTACTCAATGCCTGTCTGTGAAAAAGCATGTACTCAACACAGTACATAGTGTAAAGGACAGCATATCTCATGAATTCATTTCTGTGCTTTACTCAAGCATTTTTAAGCTTTACAATTACAAAAGAAGGTTTAAAAAGAAGTCAATATCAAGATAGGCTTCACTGGAAAGCATTTGACAATACATTCATAGGTAATGGGCCAGGATTCTACTCTCACCCAGTAAAGTCAACAGTACAACTAAAGAGAATCTGGCACCATGATGTTTGTCTTACCTTCATAACTTTAACCCTTTTCTAACAGAGCAATTCCCCATATAAAGATTTCCATTCCCACCAGAATTAAATAGTTTGTTTATGAAGGTAGATTTTCCCCACTCCTCCACAATATTTGCTTCATTTGTTAGCTAAACAAAAGCAGAAGTTTAATGAAAGTAAAGTTTCAGAGATTCAAAAACCTAAAAGAAATAGAAGTCACAAAAGGGGCAAGACTAGCTAGAGTTAAAGAAAGATGGAGCCCATAAAGACAATATAATTTGGATACAGAGTTCTTTAATTCTATCTTAAGAATAGACATACTGAGTCAGACCAATGGCCCATCAAGCCCTGTATCTTGTCTTCCAACAGTGGCCAGTGCCAGATACTTCAGAGGCAGTGAACAGAATAGGACAATTTATCAGGCAATCCAACCCCTGTCACCCAGTCTCAGCTTCTAGCAGTCAAAAGCTTAGGGATACCCTGAGCATGGGGTTGTGTCCCTGACCATCTTGGCTAATAGCCATTGATGAACCTATCCTCCAAGAATTTATGTAATTCTTTTTTGAATCCAGTTATAATTTTGGGTTCTAATTCTCATATATTTAAATGGGAAAATTGTGCTTAATATATAAATGCAGTATTACTCCAATAATCTTTTAGATTAGCTTCTGAAATGGACGAGATTTTTCAAACAAGGAAGAGAAACAAAGATCAAACTGGGACACTTAGGACATGAGTCTGTGTGTTAGTAGCAGCCTTGAGGGAATGTATTAATTCCCCTGAAAACCAGCCCTCATTTATATTGTGTGCTACTAATTAACACAGCAACTACAATGCATAAGGGGAACTTCAATCTACTCCACTGAAGATGCTTACACAAACAATCAGAGAGGAGATGGCTTCTTTCTGAATGCATTTTACTTTGTGTTACAGTTCCCCATATCATGTGTTAGACAACAGAAAGACGCTGCAAGAAAGATACAGAAAAAGGCTAAGAAATTTAGCATCTTACAGTAAATAACATTCATCAGTACAGAAAATAATTGACAAATCTTTAAGTTCCAGGACACAAATATCAAGTAAGCACTTTACTTACACAGTACCCATACTAGGTATTGGGAATATGGATTGTGCAGTTACAAAGTGAAAACAGGACAACATTTGTCTGCTCAGTAAACCACTATTCAAACTGCAAGCACATCACTTTTTTAGACATCCACAGCACCAAGGAATCTGAAGCCATTATATTTTGATTATGTATTGTGTTCTACAAACATTTTGCTTTTGCGTAAATATACACGATTACTAGTTGGAAACATTTTGGAGTGATCATAGTACTGTTTGACTTTTACAGTGTTCCGTAGTATTCACACCTTACCTGATATCACCTAAAATGGGCATATTTCCCCTCAGACAAGCAGTGTCAGCCCTAGAAGCAGGTGATTAGGTCAGTTACTCTGGGTGCCAACTTCTAGGGGTTGCAAATCAACATTTGAGGGCAGGTACCAAATTGGGGAAGGGTGTAATTTTTTTGCTCAGCCATTTGGGACAGTGACACAGAAAATATTTCCCACCCTGGATGACAAAACACCTAGGGCTGGCCAAGCAAACGAACGACAGATCATCACTAGCGTCTGTCTATGTTCTCTCATTGGCCTAAACCAGGGGCCTCAAACACGCGGCCCATGGGGCTATTTCCTGCGGCCTGCCAAGCAGCCCACGCCCGCCCCCTCAGCCTACCTCCAGGCCAGGGGTGGGCAAACTACAGCTGCAGAATTGCCCCCCTCGAGCCCCGTGCCGCTCTCTGAAGCGGCTGGAACCACATCCCTGAGGCCGTGGTTGAGGGGGGTAGAAGCAAAGGGCTCCATCCATGTGTTTCCCTGGCTTCCAGATACCGCCCCTCCGCAGTTCCCATTGGCCAGGAACAGGGAACTGGAGCCAATGGGAGCTTCGGGAGAGGTACCTGGAGGCACAGCAAGCAGCGCGTGGAGCCCTGTGTCCCCCTCCCCCAAGGGACGCAGGGACATGGTTCCAGCTACTTCCCGGAGTGGAGTGGGGCTGGGGTCAGCAGCCTGCCCTGGCCCCAGTGTGAGCTGCTGCCACCCTGGAGCCCGAAGCCCTCCTGCACCCCACCCCCCAACTCCCTGCCCTGAGCCCCCTGCCTGCACCTCAACCCCCTGGCCTGAGCCACCTGCTGCACCTCACACCCCAATCCCCTGCCCTGAGTCCCCTGCCTGTACCCCAACCCGTGCTGCACCCCAATCCCCTGCCCTGAGCCCCCTGCTGCATCCCACACTCCTGCACCCCAATCCCCTGCCCTGGGCCCCCTGCCTGCACCCTAACCCCCTGCTGCACCCCAACTCCCTGCCCTGAGCCCCTTGCCTGAACCTCAAGCCCCTGCTGCACCCCATCCCCCTGCCCTGAGCCCCCTGCCACATCCCACACACCTCCTGCACCCCAACTCCCTGCCCTGAGCCCCCTGCTGTACCCCACACTCCAACCCCCTGTCCTGAGCCCCCTGCTGCATCCTATACCCCTTCTGCACCCCAACCCCTGCGGCACCTCAACTCCCTGCCCTGAGCCCCCACCACACCCCTCATGCCCCTTCTGGGGGCAGGGAGGGGGCGGAGTTGGGATGGGGTCTTCAGGGAAGGGGTTGGAATCAGGGCAGGGAAGAGATGGGAAGAGGCGGGGCCTCATGGAAGGGGTGGAGTGGGGGCAGGGCCGGGGGTAATGGGTGTGGTGTCAGTGATGCGGCCCTCGGGCCAATGAACTAGCCCTCATGTGGCCCTTATGGTCAATTGAGCTTGAGACCCCTAAACAGATGATACCAGCAGGAGTCTCAGTGGTTAGATGCTGGCCTGGGTCTCGGAATGTTCAGTGTTCAAACACAGAAAGGGAGAGCACCACAAGAGTTTAACATTCTGGCTTTATTCCTTTCTCCAAATATAATGTCTCTTCCAGCACTTCCTGAGAGTAGAGGTCTCTATCCATAATTATATCATAGGTTCTCTACGGGCGATGTTATGATAGCTAGCCTGCCTTTTGTCATATTTGAGATAGCAAAATTAAACATTAATACCATATCTGCTTATATACCTAACATTCTATTCTATTCCCATAAAGCCTATATCACATTTATATATACAGGCATAAACACTACATTGTTTGTTTATTTTTTTTAAAAAAAAGAGTTGGTGTTAGCTCAGCTTGCTTGGCAAGTAAGGTATTTTCCTCTGGGCTTGGGAAGGTTGTTTTTTCATGTCTTAGTATTGTAGAAAGTCTTGTGTATACTCTGCAGATGGTTTGATATGGGAGCAAGTGCAAGTCTTTCTTGTGACGACAGAAGACGGCCTTGTACTTGTGCTTCTGATGGAGTTGTGTTTTGAGAGTCTGTTTTAATATCCATCTGCCATTCATCAGATGTTCCTTCCACGTCCTGCTGATCACATCTCAGCAGAGTGCGTATTTCACCATCCTCAACCTCCAGGTTTATCTTGTGTTTGTAGCAATAAATGCCCATCCACCCCTATGTTATGTGAACTAGGATTTATCTGTCCAACACATAGAGCTTGCACTTGGAATCATGATTTGTCATGAGGAGACAGTTTGAGCCTGACAGGGTCTCTCAGTTGTAATTCCAGGATGTCTTTTATCTTGTCTTTATCCACAGACAACCTGCCAACCTGGAGCATATTTTCACCAGTAACTGCACACCGCACCATAGTAACTCTAGCTCAGGAACCAATCCATGCAACAAACCTCGATGCCAACTCTGCCCACATATCTACACCAGCGACACCATCATAGGACCTAACCAGATCAGCCATACCATCACTGGTTCATTCACCTGCACGTCCACCAATGTAATATACGCCATCATATGCCAGCAATGCCCCTCTGCTATGTACATCGGCCAAACTGGACAGTCACTACGGAAAAGGATAAATGGACACAAATCAGATATCAGGAATGGCAATATACAAAAACCTGTAGGAGAGCACTTCAACCTCCCTGGCCACACTATAGCAGACCTTAAGGTGGCCATCCTGCAGCAAAAAAACTTCAGGACCAGACTTCAAAGAGAAACTGCTGAGCTTCAGTTCATCTGCAAATTTGACACCATCAGCTCAGGATTAAACAAAGACTGTGAATGGCTAGCCAACTACAAGAGCAGTTTCTCCTCCCTTGGTTTTCACACGTCAACTGCTAGAAGAGGTCTTCATCCTCCCTGACTGAACTAACCTCGTTATCTCTAGACTGCTTCTTGCTTGCATATATATACCTGCCCCTAGAAATTTCCACTACATGCATCCAATGAAGTCAATATTCACCCATGAAAGCTCATGCCCCAATATGTCTATTAGTCTATAAGGTCCCACAGGACTCTTTGCTGCTTTTACAGATCCAGACTAACATGGCTACACCTCTGATATTTATCTTGTTGGTCATAGCAGGCTTTGTCATTTGCATGCCTCTCTTCCTTTTTTGTCCTTTACTCCTTCCATCACTGCTAGGGCTATAGGCATTAAAGGACACGTGCATCTTGTCATCAAGCATTGCACTGAGCTACTATTAAGGCCTTCTGTGGGTATGTTTCTACATTCTAGAATGGCTTGCCATATGTTTTCTTTGTGCTTTGAAGCTTTCTGAGGTCCAGTCTTAGCAATTTTCAATGCCAATTTAGCTTTGTTATGTGACTGGCTGTGGTATGGTGATGATGTGATATGACTGAATTCCCATTTCCTGGTAAATTGTTCTGACTTCCTGAAAGTAAACTGGAGTCCATTGTCTGAAATTACACAGCATGCCCACTGAAATGCTTTATTGGTTTGTCTGTGACGGTCCCTGCAGTGGTGTCTGGCAGTTCATCTGGTTCCCAGAAGACTAAATAGTAGCCTACATTAATGAGTCAGTTTGCAGTGAAAAGGTCCATTCCTATTTTGCTCCAAGGTTTGTTGAGAATGCTGTATATTTTCATTGTCTCTTCTTGCTGCTTGGCCTACATTTCTCCACATGTATCACAACTTCTCACCAGATCACAGATATCCTTGGTCATATTTGACCAGATTATAGTGTTTCAACCTTTCCAGAACCATGCTGCTATCCCAGAATGGCTACAACATATTGAGAGAATTTCTGTTCTCAAGGATCTGGGTATTATGATTCAATTGTTTTTACATATGATGCTCTCTTGTACACTCAGCTGGCTTCGACAATTCCAGTATTCTTGGGAGTCAGGTGGGGCTTCCCCTTGGGTTTCTGGCCATTCTGACAGAATGGTGGGCATGAGCACTTGTAAATTTTTGTCTTGTATAGTTTGTTCTCTGATTCTTCCTAGTCCCTGTCTTGAGACTGATGCATAACTGGCTTAGTTAATGCTGTCTATGCATGTCTCCATTTTCTGTATTACTATCTGGTTGAGGATCTCATATTTTTATTTAGCATTTTCATGCTGCAGGATTACTCTGGATAAGATGTCAGCTATGTTCATCTCAGTCTCTTTTTTATAGTGTACCCTAATGCTGTAGCACTGGAGTTTCAGTAACACGTGCTGAGGTTGTTTTGAGGCATTAGCAGTGGCTTTTTAAGAAATGCTTTTTAGTGATTTTTGGTCACATCCTGTTTAAATAGTTTCCCATCCTTGGACATACTGGTTAAGCGTATCACAAGCAAACCTATTGCAAGATATTCTTTAATTCAGGAGTATTTTTGTTCCATTGGTGACGGTGTTCTTGATGTGAAAACACCTGATGTACCAAGCCTGTCTCAATGGAATCATGTTGTACATTTGACTCTTCATGCACATCATATTTCAATTTTGCTTTGCTTGGTTGCAATTTTATTTTCTTCTATTGCATAATGCTGAGGCAGTCTTCTCATCCTACAACATTCACTGATGCCCCACTGGCCATTTGGCCTTCAACTTCTTGTTGGTAAATTGCTGCCTTGCCTTTACATCTGGTGCTAGTCTGAGCCAGTTTGCTGTTGTGCACTGCATTAATGTCATAAATGCAAAAATCTGAGTCACTGCTTATTTCCTCAACATGGTGTATTTTTTCTTTGTTTGTCTTGCCCCAAAGCTTTGGCATAATGATTTCTCATGCCACAACTATTGCATGTGACCCCATATGCAAGGCATTTTCCACTGTCATGTTTGTTTCCAGAGGTCTTCCTTTGCATTTTGTGTTATCTCCCCTTCCTTGTATTTGTGCCTTTGCTTTTGCACAAATGTTTGTGTATTTTCCCTTGTATTTTCATGCTTTCCTTTGCTCCTTGGTGAATTAGATCTGCGTCTGCTCCACTTACACTCTACATTGGGTGTGAACTTGCAATAGCTTTGCACCTGTCTATGGTTCTCAATATAGTTAGTGCAGGTTCACTGAGCATTCTCATTTGAGCTCCTGTATCTTATGTCCATATTACTAATTATAAATTAGTTCATCTTTTAAGATTTGATATCGCAGGAGTCATATTATTTTGCACAGTTTAGCAATACACTGAGCTATTGTTTATCCAGATTCTTGATTACAGTTGTTGGAAGTATACCTTCCCTATGTCGTTTTTTGGGGGGTAAATGATCTTGGTCTGCCTCTACAAGTGTATATGGCACTACCTGGACTGCTCCTGACATCCAGATGCAGTTGGAACATGTGGCAGCCTTTTCCCATTATAGCTAATAGTGTGGCTGCTCTTATTGTGTTTTCTTTATTATCCAGCCCCATTGCAATTTTGCTGTGATCTAAAGATTGCCCAGTGGCTAAATATATCCCCTTACATGTCCATCTGATTTGGACCAGGAATCTGATTTACCATGATTAGACTTTTCTGTGTTTTGGTTGGTTCTCTTTTTATGACTGGGAATTTTCGCAATATTCTTAGTTTCTGATTTTTATGAACTCGCAGAAGCTGACTCACATCTGACGCCATGTTCACTGTTCAAGCATAAAGAGGGAGAGTGACTGAATACATGACAGTGACAAGCCAGTGCAATGTTCTGGCTTCACTTCTTCTTCCACACCTTTTTGAGCGGCTAGCCCAGACTGTAGTCTGTTCTGCTGTGGCTTCACTGTTCTTGACACCTGAGCTAGCTTGATCCAAGCTACCAATATGTCTACATGTATTGCAACCACACCTCTGATTGCAGTGTAGACATACCAATACTCTCCTCTCATCACAGACTTCCTGCAAATAGAGTTCCTGCACAAAATCATAGTACAGCTTCCTCTATTAGGTAATACAGAAGATCAGAGTTCAAAATCTCTGTAGCTCTGCTACAGACTTCCTGTGTGATTCTGGGCAAGTCACCTAGCCCCATCTGTAAAATGGAACTAAGAGTACTTCTGCACCTCACCAGGATGTTGTGAAGTAACTGTTGTAAAGATTATGAGGTACTCATATAATATGGTAAGAGGGCCATAAGGATCAAAGATGCATAGATACCAATATCTGCTAGCTGTGCCAGAAACAGGAGTAATCTATATTGGGATGGGTGCATAAGGTCAGAGAAATCTTACACACAGGTCAGTGTGCCCTGTCCCTGAACTTCCCTCTGTGGTTCTAAGCACAGGGATCACTGGATTTGAATGGGATCCAGAACAGAAGCAGAAAAAGTTCTCCTAGAAGTTTCCCACTTAAGCGATGCAGACCCCAAGTCAGATTTTAGCACTCTGTTATAAGTACAAAATAATGGTACCCTAACCTTAAGCAATGTGACATTATATAAGATGGAACATCTCTGCAAATAGGGTATGGAATGCTCTCTCATTTAGACCAACAAGGAGCGGTTGGGGTTAATAGTCTAAGGACTCAATGTTGAATTGAGAGCTACTCCCGAATTAGTCTTCCAAAATAGAATAGCATGCATTTAGTGAGTTACTCTGGTGATGTGGTCTCCTTCTGAGCCAAAGGA
The DNA here is from genome assembly GCF_003597395.2 of Chelonoidis abingdonii. Taxonomy (NCBI): domain Eukaryota; kingdom Metazoa; phylum Chordata; order Testudines; family Testudinidae; genus Chelonoidis; species Chelonoidis abingdonii. Next base: position 123,557,726 of record NC_133772.1, on the reverse strand, counting down.
GAAGGAACCACCCTCCTTGCCCAAGTGGGAGGAGCCAGGTTGGCCTTACCTCTGGAAATATGCAACCGGGACAGGAAGTATAAAGAGCGGGGCCTCCTGCTCAGTTGGAGCTGGGACACTGAGGGAGGCAGATGGATCCTGCTCACTCCTGGCATCTGACCCTGCTGCTGAGTCCAGTGATGCCCTGCCTGCTGGGGAACTTGCTTCTGCCATGGAGCTGCCGGGACTGTCATGGGCCACCTACCCAGAAGAGCTGGAGGATGCCCACTGACCCAGGTACACCTCAAGGGGAGGGAAGGGCAGGAAGTGATCCAGGGATAGGCAACCTTAGTCTGGCTATAGCTCTTCCTGAGGCATGGTCAGCATGTTGTGGTTCGGATCCCCGCTGACCCAGTGGTGGACCACTCTGCCACTCTTAGGGCCCTGGGTTGGGATCCGGTAGAGTAGGGTGGCCAGACCCCACCTGCCACCCCACCTCTGGAGTGGCAGCCTCCCAACACCAGGTCTAGTGGCCAGCATTCATCGGTCATCCACCAGAGCTAGGATGCCTGATCTCTGGCCCCTGGAGTTTACTCTGTCTCTGCAGCCAGTGACCAGAGCTCATTGACTGTTGGGCTTGCTCTGTCTCTGCATCAGGAGATTAGAGCTAACTGACCACTGGCCTTTGCCCTGTCTCTGCAACCAGATACCAGGGCTAATTGATTACTGGGTTTGCCCTGTCTTTGCACCAAGAGGCCTGGGCTAATTGACTACTGGGGTTTTCTCTGGCCCTGCTAAAAGAGCCTACAGCTAATTGCCTGCTGGCTTTGCCCTGTCTCTATCAAGGGACCAGGGTTAATTGACTACTGGGTGTGCTGCCAGAGGCCAGAGCTGAGTGACTCTTGGCTGTGCCCTGTCTCTGCACCAAGAGGCCAGGGCTAATTGACTATTGGGGTTTTCTCTGGTCCTGCTAAAAGAGCCCAGAGCTAATTGCCCACTGGCTTTGCCTGGTCTCTGTATCAAGGGACCAGGGCTAATTGACTACTGGGTTTGCCTTGTCTCTGCATCAAGAGACAGGCCAATTGACCATGGTGTTTACACAGTCCCTTCTTAAAGTGCCCTAGGGCTATTGACTCTTGATTGTTCAGCCCTTGCCTTGAGGTAGGGGTATATGGGCTCTGAGGAGAACCTGTTTCTGCCTGTGGGCCGAAGCTAATTGCCTACCTGGGAATTCAATCCCATTAGGCCAATTGGGATACCAACACCTAAATGCTTAGTACCCCCAAATACTAGGCCAAGATCCCAGTGGCATAGAGAGGCGGTGTAGCCTCCCTCTGGCCCAGAGGGAGTGGAATGACCACCACTCAACTACATACCTACAACTTCTTCCCTAAGGTACCTTAACTGGGATACTCCTGTTCTCCCAGCCATGTGCTAAGACAGATGTGTCCACACTGGAATAACCACAAAAAGTGATGGTTGGTTTCCCCCACAAAGGAAAAAATAGAGTTATTCACACTGAAAAACCAAGTGTAGCTGTGCAATATTTCATCTTTCATGTACTAACTGGGATAAACAATGTACAGGACCCTCCTGAGAGGCCTAGTCCAGTGGATGGCAACCTGTGGTCCACGGGCCCCTGGGGTTCTGCAGACTATGTCTAAGAGGTCTGTGAAAGGTTGTCATTACTATAGAACAGTGTTTTTCAACCTGTGGTTGGCAGACCTTTGGGGGTCCACAGACTATGTCTCAAATTTCCAAAGGGGCCTGCACCTCCATTCAAAAATGTGTAGGGGTCCACCAATGAAAAAAGGTTGAAAACCACTGGCTTAGTCAATAGACAGTCCTCCATCTACTAATGGTTTTGCATATCCTAAGGTTACTCGGTACTAAAAATAAAACCCAGAGCTTAGGCAGAGCCAGTGAGAGTTGTGACAATCTCTGGCGAACTGTTAGGCCTCCTAGGAAACTGTGAATGGGCTACATCTAACCAGTTAGGTAGTTTTAACATGTAATACTGTATTATTTGTCATTTAATAAGTCAGCCAAGTACAGCTTAGTGCAAGTTACTGACATTTTTAGGAACAAAACAGCCTCCATTTTATTTAATGGTTTCATAGTGCCTTGTAGGAGAGGACAAAACAAAACTGGGCATGGACTATAGCAATGTAATGTCGTTTTTTGTGATATGTGGCCTGCGTCTCAGTGATGTGACAGGCTGGCCATTCCTTTTTGTCTACCAAGGTATGTGGCCTGGCCAGCTTGAGATGGCCATTTCCAATCATTTAGGAACATGCCACAGAACAGCAGATGTGAACATAAGGGCTCAATAACTCCATTATTACTAAGCTGTGGAAATTTGCACAGTGGATCAAATCCTCTACTGCAGCAAAAGCCCATTCAGCATAGATGACAGCATAAGCTGCCTTTAGAACTGTTTTGCTTTGCTCCAGTAGAATGGAACTGGAGAACCTAGGCCAGTAAGTGAGATTGCTATGTTATGCAGTACAGTTGGGAAAGTTGCCATTTTGGTTCAGGAAAGCAATGTACTCTCAGTCTCCTGGCAATATCCCTTAAGATATGCTCAGAAATACTCATGCTAAAAATCTCCCCGGTTAGATCCTACTAGGTTTCTGTTTCTTTTCTCTAGTTCACTGTATATATTTTCTTGCTCTGGGAATGTAATGAAGACAGAAAAGGCAACACTGGATTTCCCTTGATTTTAAAAAGAAGGAACACTTGTACCCTGTGTCCTAAGCAAGTTCGATATTACCAGGATGAGTGCAGCATAAATACTAAGCAAGGTAGAGACCACACTGAGAACTCTTTAAAAGCATACATAATGACACGGCTTTTACCTAAGATGTGGGTATTACACCTACAAAATGTTTTAGTCAAAGGTAGAATTAGTCATGACACAGTAAAATAGAACTAATCCTCTGAAGAGAGAAACTGAATGTTCAGTGCTCTCACCAAGCAGCATCTACATCACAGATATTTATATATTCACAGCCAAATTGCTGTATCAGCTGGAGACTGCACAGGCATCATAAAGCCACTAATAGGAAATAAACCATCAAAAAAAAGTTACACAAAGATGTATACCCATGCACTTCTCTATAATGATAGTTTCCTACTGACAATGGCTTCTTCATAAGTTCCAGACAGTTGCTTCATTGAGATCATTGACTGTAATGAACCTTTGTCCTTCTTTAACTCTGATGCAGAAATTAATTAGGCCATAGGACTTGGTAATAACAGGCCAGAGAAACTGATGTTCGCATGTCCCACTAACTTCCACAATAAGCCATACAGCCATCAGTAAATCTACCAAGAGTAGGAGAGTATCTGGGGAGTCAGCTGTATATTTTTATAGGATTTCTGTCTATTAAAAGCTCCATATGACTTTTTTCAGAGGTGGAAAAAAGGGCTCATGCAACAAAAAGCCTATTTTGATTTCAGTTCTATGTTTTCTGTAAGTGGTTTTTAACCACAATGCAACAGTAGGTGGATGCAGGGAGCACAAGGAAACAGACAGTATTTGTCAATGGTGTCAACATACTAGTTGCCTAAGCTACTATAACCAACATCTACTTGCAGAACTATGAGCCCCAGTCATGCAAGGAGGTCTGTGTGGTTGGTCCCCTGCATTTATATGGTACCTAACTAAATTCGATGGAGTTCTGCCCCTGGGGAGTTCCTTTCCAAATCAAGCCCTTAGAACAGGCAAGAAGGCTCTGACTGTGGGAGTCTGATTTTTTTAAGTGGTACATTAGTTCAAATTCACTTTGGAATCAGTTCAGAGGAGCTTACACATTTAGAGGGGAATTGTTTATTTACCAAACCCATTGCTATCACGCTTCAAAGACACTGCATGAAGTGGGATTGTGGGAAGAGGGTTCAGGTGCACAGATAGCTCATTGTGCTACTGTCCTGCCAATCCACAGAGAAGTAAACCTGGTTTCTTCTCAGCAGTTTCCAAGGCCTCGCCCCTTCCTTCCAGTGCAAGGTCAGGAACCCTACTACTGGAGGGGAGAATGAGAAGAGAATTCTGGGATGTGGACCTGGCAGAGTTTTCAGTCAGCCATTCCTCCCTTCCCCCAGGCATTACCACAAGAGGGCGCAATGATTTGTATTATGGTAGCTCCTAGACACCCCAGTTAGGAATGAGGGCCCCATCGTGCTAGGCACTGTTGCCACATATTCACAAGATCGGTGCTACTCCCCAACTTGGAACAGTCTCTTGGAGGAACCCCTTTGATATGCCAGACCCCCAAAGGGTCTCACTCTTCCTTCAGGGTTGGCCATGCTGCCTCACTGCCTCCTGAGACTGAACCTCTGGGGCTTCAGCACTCCTACTGCAAACCGAGCTCTCTTCAGAGATTCCAGCCAAGATAGACTCCTGGTGGAGACGTGTCCACTCTTCAGGGATTAATTCACCTCACCAAGTGTTTACAGTGACACTCAAGCAGAACTTTCAAAACAGCAGAGTTTGTTAGTCCACTGGAACACAGCCTAAGAAGTTCTTAAATTAGTACAGAGAAAGGTAGGTTAAAGCATAGCCCATTCTGGTTATTCCAGAGCAATCCACCAGCTAAGATGTAGTGAACTCCATTTGACAGCTCTCTCTCTCTCTGACTTCCTCCTTTAGTCAGTTCCCAGGTGAGAGAACCTCCATCTTCTTCTAGAAGCCAACCCTTATCCCCCCCACCTCACACTCCCAGAGCTGGGGTCTCTGCCCTGCTTCCCTGCTGAAAGGCAACGAAATCCTCCTCCCTCTGGGTCGTTGGTTTGATTATCAAATGTCAATGTCCTGGTGACTGGTTTTCCACTGATATGGGTCAGCCTAAGCCAGACCTCCTTAATGACCCAATCAGTCCACTAAAACACCTATGAAACACACATACTTCTATGTCTCTTACCTGCCCTGAAAGCACAGTTCTTTTTTCCCCCATTGAGTACCAATGCAAAGTATAGGGGAAACAGAGGTACACATAGGATTCATAAAAATATTACATACAATTAACACTTTGTCTCACTGTTCAAATCCCATGTTCCTAAAGTTTGTGTTACTTTGAAAGTTAAAATGCCTCAGTTTAGCTAATATGAATTAAGTTTGTCAGCATCATACAGCCATTAAATCTGCAGCACCTTCATTTTGGCAGGCTTTCTGTATCTTTGCAATATGGATATTAGTGAACTGTAACTGGGGAAACCATTGCAGCTCTGGCATTTTATGCATATGAGAAGAGTGGCTAGATTGAGAAGGCCTCCAGTATAGAGCTGGTTCAACAAATCCATATACTCTTCAACCTCACAGAATGAGAAATCCCCAAATACTTCAAAATATTCCCTGAGACTGGCAAAGTCTTTTAAATTTAACGGCGATGATTTATTTTTACCTGTGATTAAATGGCAGCAGGAGTCTGGAGACTGAAACATCAAGTTACTAAAATAACCTATGAAGAATGGGAAGAATGTATTTACAAGACTTGAGTAAATAATATGTTGCACTTTGAAAGCAGCTTTCAAAGCACTTTACAAACATCAATTTAAGACTCATAACATCAGTGTAACAATTCTTACATACCAATTGTGCAGAAAAGTAGGACAGAGAGGTTGGGTGGTTTGGGCAAGATCATATAGTGAGGTAGAGCTTGCAGTAGAACCAAAGATTTCTGAACCCTCTCCCACAGTCCTTAGCTCTGTCCAACTGCCCATGTATCTCTCCCAAATGAAGTTATAGTTCACAAGCAACACTGCACATCCTCTTCACCTACCACAAGGCTTCTCCAGAGTAGAAGCTTGATGAAGAATTTGGCACAGATGAATTTTGAGCGTCACTGGCAAAAGATCTCATTTTTGTTTCTTTTCTTGTTCTTTTTACTAGTTTGTTCAGAGGACGTAGAGGCAGAAGGAGGAATGGACAATGGACCCCTGGCATTGCCAGGAAGGTATCACAACTTCCAGAATATTGGGGCAAGGAGAACCATCTCAGGACAATTTATTGCAAAGATAACAGGTAAATTAGAGCACATCTACTTAATGATTGAAGGTTGGAAGCTGTCCTACTGATGACAATTTTTGGGTGGCTTTGGATAGCAGGTTCATACACAAGGGATTATTTTAGGAGATAGGACAGGACTGGTCTTCTCACATTGGCATCATGCTGCTCTTCTGCTTGACCATTCTTGAGTGACAGTGGACACAACGGTAATACAATTGCTCAAGGTCACAGAGAGGAGTTAGCAGAACTGAAAATAGAACCCAGGAGTCACACCTTTCTGTCCCACTCTCACGATTAGGATACACCCCTGCTTTTCTGATATGCACCATTTCAGTAACTCTGCCTGCAGAGCTGTCTATGGCATGACAGCTTTTGGCAGCAATTTTCAGCCTTCCTCAATCTCTCTTCTTGCTCCAGGTGTAACAAGACAAGATTCTGCTTAAGAGAAAAATAGTCGTAAGTTCTTATTTACTAGCAACTGCCACCTGACCTCAACAGTAGCAGGGCAGAAAAAATATTGTAGCTCTAGCAGGGAGGTTTATTTGTAATCTTCTAGTCAGACAGACATAAGAAGCAACTCTGTATTTATACAGTTACAAGATGCAGAACATATCTTGCCTGCAGCAGTGTTTCCTGTTAGAGCATGCTAATACCCTCCTCCCTCCCCCTAAAAATAAACCCTGGCAGAAACAGCAACAAGTTGTAGACACATTTCTCTTACACTAGAGCATCTATTAGCAGCAATGCTAAGCTGCTTTCCAGCCTTGGATACTGCCCTTTAGCCTCGTTTACAGGTACCTCAGGACTTTATATAAACGTGGATGGGGTCTATTTTCATCCTCCCGTCCTCCTTCTTGTCATAGTTATTTCGTTCCAGATAGGATGCTTCCAAAATAGATCACATTTTAGACCATGATGTATTTAGATCAGAACAATAAGGGGAAGAAACAAGTAGCAGATTCATAGTGCTGATATTGGATTGCAACAGCAGACGGGAGGAAATAAAGGAGAGAGGTTATACATTTAATACAACGAGCATATTAGCATACAGTGAGACTTAATATAAAGCACTGAAATAAGAAATAACTTGATTGATCTGTATTATTTAATAAAGGAAGGTTACATATCATAAGGCGAAAATGCTTTAGTTTTGTTGGAGGGGACGGCGTGAGAGGAGAACAGAGGACAGAACAGAGGTCAGTGATTTTGTAGAAGATAAAAAGGCACTGGAGAAAGAAGTGTAGGTACCTTAACTTGAAAGCTGTGCTGTAGGTGTTACATGAGACCTCCTAACCGAAGCAGGATTTGTGTGCAATGTATAGTCTTTGATGTTTCTTCAGAACACTTAGTCAAGGGCAGTGACTGCTGTAAACCTCTTAAATTTCAAGTGCTATTTTTATGGCCTCCTTATGATTGGAGAAGCCTCACTTAAAAGATTACAGGGGTTACTTCATGTCTTTGTAGCCAGATGCATTCCAGTAAAGGTTAGATTGATCCAAAGTCAACTGTTATCTTTAGCTTACATCAGTGATTGTTCCCAAAACCTCTGCTCCAGGACTGTCGCTGGGGAATATACACCTACGGTAACCCACAGTCTGGCTTCTCAGCAAGACTAGCAATATCAAATGCAAGAGTCATATCGCTGACATTTCTAGGAGGACAGGAACACTCCTGAAAGCAGAATCCAATTATCAGTATCCAGCTGATCATCTTAAGGGTGATTCGCTGATATGGCTTTGGTGTTTGCGACTTTTTTAACAAAGTTATTTAAATAGGGGGAAAAAAGAAATCTTTGCTCATATCTTTTTAAGTACAGTTGCCTCATTCTCCAACCAAAAGAAATCAGTCTAGGTGTGAACTGTTTGGACAAAGAAGACCAAAGCCAATACTCATTCAGTTAGTCAATGCAAATTATAGTAGAAATCCTATAGAGATGCCTTGTCATTAACACCAGAGAGTCATGTGACTTATGGTACTAGTAAACATCAGAAAATGAGTAATGATTGATTATGCTGTTATTGCCTAACTCTGCCTTGGAAAATGCACTCCTAGAATGTAAAAGCCTGTTCAAGGAATATTGGTGGCATGGCTTAACTCCTATATTGTAATAAACACCCTAATGTTTGTGTGCCCCACTGCTCTGTTAGATCAAATCACAACAGCTCATTGTGCACTTTGTGTACCAGCGCCTGTACTGCTATCAACTAACTGAGTTTCAAGGAGCTTTTGGACAAGAATGATCTGAGATCTATTCCCCCACCGTTGTTTTGATGTTGCAATAGACATGGAGTGTAACAAGACAAATGTGAAGTCCTAGGTGTCAAGAGACGTGTTTATGTAACCTGTATTGCAGACACCCACACTTATTCACATGTGGCAATTACACCGATTTCTAAGCATTCTTTATAATGTAGTGGCTACTTCAGCCTCTACAGATGTCAGTAAAATGACCCAGCTGCTATATTCCAATTCAAAGGAAATTCATTTTATTTAGGAAGAGAATTACACCAGGAGACTTTTGACATATTAGGTTGATTGCAGCAAGGGCATTCAAAACTAAAGTTGAAGCTGCTGCAACATCCTTAGTTCATAGTAAAACAGTGGCAGAAGTTATGACAGCACCAATCTAGCAACAGTACCAGCCCATTTGTGGGCTGAAACTTGCAACATCTGAACTAGCACAGCCAAAATCCTGCTCAGCACTTTGAAAGTTAGCTGTTTGGGCTCAATCCAGCTCATTTAAAAATCAATGGAAAGACACGCATCCACCCCCCTTTGATTAGAGTGAAGTTGGATTGGGCTCTTCCTGGTTATTAAAGATCTTTTTCCATGTTTACTTTTCTTGTTTTCAAATCTTCCACATCAGTACTTGAGACCTGAGTGAGGCCGTTCCAATCTCTGTGGTAAATATCTATTTAGGATGTTTCTAAACTGTGTATTATTGACTTTAGAGACTGTATTTTAGGTCAATACATAATTAGGTATATGATTTGCCCAAGAGATGGAGTGTTTCCAGCCTCAGTTAAATATATAATTAGTCAGGTTTTAAAGACTGTATATTATTTCTCATATTGAGGGTGAGAGTTATTAAATAAAAACTATAATGTGGTGCATAGCACTCAGACCAACAGGCTATCACAACAGCATTCTGGCCTGTTGCTTCAGTATATATTTTTTTAAGTACACTCTGGAGTACATAAGAATCTCCCCGTTGGGGTACTTATATGTTTAAACTTTATGTTTGCAATAGAAGTGTGTATAGCACAAAGCATGCTTTCCTGAAATTCTTAATAGTGAACAGGCTGTGTCACTACCTCACTCCCAACACAGCCCACATACTGTGAGGGTCCTCTTCCTGGGGGTAACTTTATTAGCAACTCATGAACATTACAGTATCAATATTACCAACCCAAAGCATTCTCAAAAATCATGAAATTGGTTAATCATATTTTTTTTAAAATAATGGAGTGCTTTTTGTGTGGCTTCTGGTTAGAGGTTTTATAGAACACTTAGGTCACATTTTGAAGCTTTTTCTCTGCAACCACAAGTACTAAACATTTTTAAATGAAAACAGATTCTCATGAATTTAGATCAGGAGATGGGGTTTGAAGAAACATTATGTTTATGGAAAAAGCACAGAAGTTAGGTAAAAACAAAATCCTCTTGCTCAAAGGTTGCAACATAACATTAGTTTATTTCTTGGAGTCCAGAATGATTACACACAAGAACTCAAAACCAGAAAGAGACAAGCAGGCTGCTCCCAAAGGCAGTGAGTCGCAACTCACTTACCTGTCTTTAAACTGGCTCTTTCCAGACTGCTGCTAGGCCCTGATTGCATATGTCACTACAAAGCCCTCTAGCTTGCAAGCAGGACCAGGAAACCCTGTCCCCACACTCTTAAAGTGGTAGCTCACAATTCCAAAAGAGTCCTCAGTACACTAAGTATCATGAGACTTGAGATAAAATTGTGGAAGTTGGTAAAACACTACAACATAAAATTATTATACTTTCTACTTCAGCTTGGCTGCCCTAGGATCTCTCCTTTGCATTTTCTCTCTCTTAGCTCAAAAATTGTATGCAGGGTCTTTGAACAAATTTTGAAAGAGAAAGTGGTTAAGGACACAGAGGTTAGTGGTAATTGGGATAAAATACAACAGGGTTTTTAAAAAGGTAGATCATGCCAGACCAACATTCTTTGAGAAGAAAACTGATTTTTTTAGACAAAGGAAATGCAATTCACCTCATCTACCTAGATTTCAGTAAGGCATTTGATATAGTTCCACATGGGAAATTGTTTGTTAGTTAAATTGGAGAAGATGGGGATTAATATGAGAATTGAAAGGAGGATAAGGAACTGGTTAAAGGGGACATTACAACAGGTCATACTGTCAGGCTGGAGGGAGGTTACTAGTGGAGTTCGTCAGGGACAAGTTTGGGGACCAATCTTATTTAACATTTTTATTACTGACTGTGATGGGTCTAGCACCGCAGCGCCCCTTTGTGGCAGGGGAGGGTGGGGTACCATGGCCTCGCCTCTCAGATTTCCCCGCCTGCCTTCTTTAAGGGCATCCCGATAGGGGCCTAATGGCAGGTTCCCACGTGCTCGCTCCGAGTATCAGGGCAGCGTGGCCCAATGGCCAGAGTCCATACAACTCATCCCAGGTATCAGGCCAGTGTGGCCCAATGGCCAGAGTCCATACAATTCGTCCCAGGTATCAGGCCAGTGTGGCCCAATAGCCAGAGTCCATACAACTCGTCCCAGGTATCAGGCCAGTGTGACCCAATGGCCAGAGTCTATCTTTCCCCCTCTCAGGTGGGGAAGTGTCACCTAATGGTCAGAGGAGTATGGGGACCTGGTCCCACCCTCTCCACTAGGCCCTAACCCAGGGCTCCCCTATTGGTGGGGTTCCCCTTGCTGTTGGTTCAGCAGGGATCTGCCCACAACACACTAAGTGTCAGTGCTGCTATAAAGCAGCTTGTCCCTAAGGTTCCCCGGGGTCACTTCCTACCCTCAACGTCATATTCTTCCCTCTGTGGCAGGGGAAGGGGGTTTACCGGTCTGTATCCCTCTGTCGGGTCCTCTGTCTAGGATGTAGGGTACGTGCCGGCCGCACTGGATCCTGGCTCGTGGGCTGTTCCTCCTCAGGAGCTGGCTGTGTGCGTCCTTCTCCTCCGGTGGTCAGCCCTGACTGAGCAGTTTTGCAGGTTTTTATACCTAGCCCCCAGTTGGAGTGTACCCAGCAGGACTTCTGGGGCACGGCTTCCTCTGCCAAGAAGGAAGGGTTAACCCCTGTGGCACCAGTGCAGGGCTGCTTTGCCCCGTCACACTGATCTTGGCACAAAAAGTGGGAGTGGGCTAATAAAATTTGCTGACGACACAAAGTTCGGAGGTGTTCACAGTACCAAGGAGGACTGGAATATCATATGAGATCTGAAGGACCTTGAAAACTGGAATAATAAAAATGGGATGAAATTTAATAATGCAAAGTGCAAGGTCATGCATTTAGAGACTAACAACAAGCAGGGCCAGCTCTAGGCACCAGCGCTCCAAGCATGTGCTTGGGGCGGCACTTTCCAAGGGACGGCACTCCGGTTCCTTTTTTTTTTTTTTCGCTCAGGGCACAAAAAGCCGGGAGGTGGCCCTGAACGGAGGTGAGCTGCAGTGGTGGGAAGTGCGGGGAGGGCCACACGAAGTAACCTGGGGGCAGGGGGCAGAGGAACCGCTCTCCACCAGCTCACCTCTGCTCCACTGCCACCTGCTTCCCCGAGCATGCTGCAGCTCTGCTTCTCCCCCCTCCCTCCCAGGCTTGTTGCACGAATCAGCTGTTTTGAGGCAAGCCTGGGAGGGAGGGAGGAGAAGCGGAGCAGTAGCGGCGCGCTCAGGGGAACAGGTGGAGGAGAGGGGAGCTGCGGCGGTGGGGGGCATGGGGAGGGCCACAGGAAGTAACCCTGGGGGGGCAGAGGAACCGCTCCCCCCCAGCTCACTTCCTCTCCACTGCCACCTGCTTCCCCGAGCACGCTTCCGCTTCTCCCCTCTCGGGAGAGGTAGGAAGGGAAATGTGGCACACCCGGGGAGGGGCGGGGATTTGGGGAAGAGGTTGGAATAGGGCAGAGAAGGGGTGGATTTAGGCTGGGGCCAAGCGGGCGTGGGAAATTTTTTTTTGCTTAGGGCAGCAAAAAACTTGGAGCCGGCCCTGACAACAAGATTTTTTTGCTATAAGATGGGAACATATCAGTTGGAAGTGACAGAGAAAGGGAAAGACCTGGGTATATTGGTTGGTCACAAGATGACTATGAGCCACCAATGTGAAGCAGCCATGAAAAAGGCTAATCCAGTTCTAGAATGCCTCAGGTGAGATATTTCCAGTAGAGACAGGGAAGTGCTAGCATATTATTACAACCATTATTATTATCATTGTACAGCCACTGGTGAGATCTCGTCTGGAATACTGTGCGCAATTCTGGTATCCGATATTTAAAAAGATGAATTCAAAGTGGAACAGGTGCAGAGAAGACTCAAAGAGCATGGCTTGTTTAGCCTAGCCAAAAGAAGGCTGAGGGGAGATATGATACATCAAAGGGATAAATACCAGGGAAGGAGAGGAGTTATTTAAACTAAGCGCCAATGTGGACACGAGAACAAATGGATATAAATTGGCCATCAACAAATTCAGGCTTGAAATTAGGTGAAGGTTTCTAACCATCAGAGGAGTGAAGTTCTGCAACAGCCTTCTAAGGAGAGGAGTGGGGGCAAAAAACCTAACTGGCTTGAAGTCTAAACTTGATAAGTTTATGGAGGGGCTGGTACAATGCGGCTGCCTACAATGGCATACAGCAACTATCTCCAATGGCCAGTGATGGGACACTCACTGGGGAGAACTCTGAGTAACTACAGAGAATTCTTTCCCAGGTGTCTGGCTGATGGGTCCTGCACACATGCTCAGGGTGTAAACTGATCACCGTGTTTGGGTCAGGAATGAGTTTTCCCCCAGGTCAGATTGGCAGAGACCTGGGGCGGGGGTTCCCCTCCTCTGCACCATGAGGCATAGGTCACTTGCATATTTAAACCAGTGCAGGGTTTCTCAAACTTCACTGCACTGCAATCCCCTTCTGACAACAATGGGGGAGGGATAGCTCAGTGGTTTGAGCATTGGCCTGCTAAACCCAGGGTTATGAGCTCAATCTTTGAGGAGGACATTAGGGATCTGGGGCAAAAATCTGTCTGGGGATTGGTCCTGCTTTGAGCAGGGGGCTGGACTACATGACCTCCTGAGGTCCCTTCCAACCCTGATATTTTATAACAACAATTACTACAGGACCCCAGAATAGAAGGCCAGCCAAAAACGTCAGCCCCAGACAGGGGACCTGTAACCTGAGCCTCACTGCCTGGGCAGTGGGGCTTGAGCTTCAGCCCAGGAAGTGGGGCTCAGATTTTGGCTCTGGCCCCAGGCCCCAGCAAGTCTAAACCAGCCCTGGTGACCCCATTAAAATGGGGTCATGACCCACTTTGGGGTTCTGACCCACAGTTTGACAACCACTGAACTACTATAAATGGCGGCCTTGGAATCTACGTGTTGTGCAGCAGAAGTGATGCAGCATATCTCAGAGGGAACCCACAGTCAGGGTGACTTGTGTCCTGCCTGTTTCCCTTCATTGCAGATAAAATACATTGAGATGGGGAGTTGTACTTGTTCTTTACAACAGCAGTGTGCAGAGTTCTGCCCTGTGTCATTCCATGCTCATCAGCAGGAGGGGGAGAAATCCTGCTAATATGAAAAATTGAACTGGACATTTCTATATTGCTAAAACCAATGACTGTTTTTTCCCATGGTGATGCTTTATGGTGCCAGTGCCTTTGCCTTGTGTATTTATTTTGCTTTTCTCTCCCTTTGTATTCCTGTTCCCCTTGGCAGGTTGGTGAGTGTCAGAAATAGCCTGGGAGGTAGAGGGGACAGGCAAAAGCCATCACTACAGGCTGTCTCCCTCTCAGAGGTAATGCTAATACAATTGCCTGCCATTACCCAGCTACTTGGAGTTTCAGCTCAGTAGTGCAACTTAAACAATAAATTAAGTTGTTGAACTACAGGATCTTTCTCACTCACAGCAGTCTCCTCTGCGAGAAAGACTTCTTGTCCTAACCACTCTACCAATAGATCTATATTCCCTGCCTGGAGCATATTTAACACCAGACACTCAGACCTGGCTGGGGTTTTGTATTTCCAAGAAACGGCAGAGTTCCAGAATGGAGCCCTCGTATTTGAGAGCCCTCCACAAAACCAGCAAGTACATAGCAAGAACCAAGGCCCAGGCTTGATTGCTTATTAATGAAGCCAGGGCCTAGTGCAGCAGGCCTTCCTGTGAATGGAGCACCACTGATGTTGTTGGGACTCGTGGTGCATGTAAGGTATACGTTGTTGGACTGGATCCCTGGTGCTCTGTTTCAATCTAATGAGGTGGGATGGAGGTCACCCAGGGAAGCTGCAGACACACTTTGCAAGGAAGGGCCAGCAGTCACTGTCTGGTAGCAGTGGAGACTTGAGGATAAACTTTCATTTAGTCAAAACATTTTCTCTGTAGCTCATTAAACTGATTTCGATTGGCTGATCAAGCTTGTTGGTCTGGTTTCAAGATGAGTTTAAAAAAAATAGTGAGTATGAGGCTTAAACAATAGAGTTGAATGAAGGCCTAACACCTGCCTTTCATTATCCTGATGCTTGGCTCAGAATAACATTTTAAACAAAGGCTCACAAACAAACATTTCACAGAGATTCAGTAAAACTAGTTGCGGCAACTATTAAGAGAGTGTATTTACGACATCCTTGCTCTGTTCTATTCAGCTTCTTAGACCATACTCATCCCCATGGTATCTCTAGTGCTTAGAGATACCACGGGGATGGGCATGATCTAAGAACTTGAATAGACTAGAACAGAACACCAAAGAGTCAGACTGCCTGGTTTCTTCTACCTTCTGCACTGACTTGTAGTGTGACTTTGGCCAGTTGACCCAAGGCTTGATTCAAAGGCCATGTAAGTAAATGGAAAGACTGAGTTTTATACCTGAGATCTGATCACAGGGCATACCCTAGCCCCAGATGGACCATGTGTGTGGAATATGATAAGCTCTGTGCTGCTAACACAGCACAGAATGGAGACAAGTAAATAGTGGTGTCCCCCAAGTGCCTGTACTGTGAAAAGTTCTGTTCAATATATTCATCAATGATCTGGAAAAGGGGGTAAACAGTGTGGTGGCAAAAATAACAAATGATACAAAATTACTCAAGATAGTTAAATCCAAAACTGACTGCACAATCTTACAGCAAAGGGATCTTACAAAACTGGGTGACTTGACAGCAAAATGATAGATGAAATTCAATGTTAAATGCAAAGTAATGCACATGGCAAAATATAATCTCAAGTATACATACAAAATGATGGGGTCTAAATTAGCTGTTACCAGTCAAGAAAGAGATCTTGGAGTCATATGCTCCCAGACTACTGCAAATTTATAAGAATCTTTCTCACTGTGCCTGTATCATTCTGAACTGCGGAACACTCATTCTCCAGCTTCAGAAGATTTAAAAATTACCTCCAGTCATCAATGGGACAGACGTAACTGTAAAATGTAGCTGTCCTTAATGTGCATGAAGACCATATCAGGGAACTAGATGTAAATAAGTTTGCTGACAGTTACCCAGAAAGCTACAGTGAGA
Organism: Chelonoidis abingdonii; assembly: GCF_003597395.2. NCBI lineage: Eukaryota > Metazoa > Chordata > Testudines > Testudinidae > Chelonoidis > Chelonoidis abingdonii. Next base: position 123,542,030 of record NC_133772.1, on the reverse strand, counting down.
TGTAATGTCTTTAAACTGGGATGTTAGTGAAGACAGATTGTAGGATTTTGCAATGATTTTAATATACTGTAATTCACGATGATGTAATTATGTAGTTCATAACAATTGAATCAAATAGTAAAGATACCAATGATAGACACATATTCAATAACTAGAATATGAAAGAAGTGTATAAATATGCTGAAAATGGCCTCCCCACCCCAAAAATGTCAAACTCCCTTCTTCCCCCCAAAACACACACACCTCTTCATAGAGCACCCACCAGCAAAAACAAAAGTCAGCACCTATCATAGAATACCATGGTTGGAAGAGGCCTCAGGAGACCATCTAGTCTAACCCCCTGCTCAAAGCAGGACCAATCCTCAGATCTCTAAATGGCCCCCTCAAAGGTTGAGCTCATTACCCTGGATTTAGCAGGCCAATGCTCACACCACTTAGCTAGCCCTCCCCCCTATGATGCAAAGTAATATTATATATTGGGTAAGGATTAAATACCATGAAACAGATATTTGCAGAGACTACTCAGAAAGAAGTGAAAAAAATCCCACTGGACATTTAACCATTTGCACAAAATGATAGATGGTGATAAAGGACACAAGGAATGATGAGCAACTGTTAGCTAAATGATTTTAATCTCTGTGCCTCACTTCACCATTTGTATAACTGAGATGATAATGCTTCCCTACTGTACTGTGGTGAGGTGAGGATAGAGTCATTAATGTTTGTGAACTGCTCATATACTACGGTGATAGGAGAGAACTTAGATAGATCAGTCCAGGATTTAAAGATAAATGATTATTCTTTTACTTATAAATAAAAATGGGGCAAGTTATGCATATACTCTATTGATTAGCAAGTGATTAAAAAGCGGAACTGTCATGCCAGTTTTTCATGTTTTAAAGAGAGAATTCTAACACTCAGTAAATGGTACATTTTGCCTTTTGAGATTTAATTACTATACTAGCCCAAGGAGCAGCAAGTCAAATCTCATATGGACACTTGCCAGACAGATTTTGTGTGTGTGTGTTGACAACTGACACATATAAGGTAATAACAGAAGTCTTCAGCAAAGCAAGAGAGACAGAAAATAAGAGATAAACATTGCTAGCATGCGTCTCCTGGGAGAAGCTACAGAATCTGTGATATGATTGAACAAAGTCCACTGAAATCAATCCTGCACTTCACTCTCTTGTTAAAGTTAGTTTGTGGTTTACTCAATTTAGGCAGTGATCTTATCTGTCCAGGTACCAGGTAAAGATGCATTGGAACTGAATTATCAGCAGACATGGTGTGACTCAGGGCACTCCTGGGCTCAAACCAGTACTGAGACCTTGATCAGGCATAAGAAAGCAAAAATGGGTTTATTTGGTTCTTATGGTCTTCAAGCGGGGGAACATCTGCCACAGACCTATTCAGCAGCAGCAAGTGAGGCACAGATTGCAAACAAGCGTCTCCGATGCAGTCTGCCTTCCTTCAGGGAGGCCCTGGCAGGTAGCAGTCTCTCAAGGACGTAACAAGTAGGAAAAAAATCCTATGCCAGGCCCACCTTCCCTCTGGGAAGCTCTCCAGCAGTCCCTCAAGGAGTTTCTGTTGCCAGCCTGGCTGTGCACAGAGTGCATATAAAAGAAGCAGTGAGAGATAAAAAGACTTCCTTTAAAAAGTGGAAGTCAAATCCTAGTGAGGCAAATAGAAAGGAGCACAAACACTGCCAGCTTAAGTGCAAGAGTGTAATAAGAAAAGCCAAAGAGGAGTTTGAAGAATGACTAGCCAAAAACTCCACAGATGATAATAAAATGTTTTTTAAGTACATCAGAAGCAGGAAGCCTGCTAAACAACCAGTGGGGCCCCTTGACGATCGAGATAGAAAAAGAGCGCTTAAAGACGATAAAGTCATTGCGGAGAAACTAAATGGATTCTTTGCTTCAGTCCTCATGGCTGAGGATGTTAGGGAGATTCCCAAACTTGAGACAGCTTTTGTAGGTGACAAATCTGAGGAACTGTCACAGATTGAAGTGTCACTAGAGGAGGTTTTGTAATTAATTGATTAATTCTACATTAACAAGTCACCGGGATCAGATGGCATTCACCCAAGAGTTCTGAAAGAACTCAAATGTGAAGTTGCGGAACTATTAACTAAGGTTTGTAACCTGTCCTTTAAATTGGCTTTGGTATCCA
>NC_133772.1:123409485-123539665 GCF_003597395.2 Chelonoidis abingdonii | reverse complement strand
TGTTTGGAGGAGGCCATGGGGAAGTAGCCCAGGGAGTTGTAGCTGTCCTGCAGCTGTTACAGGAGGCACTATAGACAGCTGCGATCCACAGGGCCCTGGGCTGGAACCCAGAGTAGAGGGTGGGCCTGGGTTCCTCCCAAACCTCCCAACTCCTGATCAGACACAGGAGGAGCTGACCCAGACTGTGGGTTCCACAAGAGGGGAATATCACTGAGGTGAACAAATCTGCCAATAAGCGCAGGACCCACCAAGGTAGAGGAGGAACTTTGTCACACAAGATTTAAATCAACTAAGGTGGTGGAGTCTGGTTGGTTAAAGAATTGTTTCATAATGGGCTGGGATTGGTGGAAAAATACTGTTTTGTAGGACTTTACTTTAAAATGATTGTTATGGTACAACTAAGCAGGACTCAGGCTTAACTATATAAACCAAAGCTAAGTTCTTTGGACCCTAACTCCAGGACACAGCCAAAGACAGCTACCAGATCTCAACACCCTGCCAATTATACCACGCAGAAGCTGGAGGAGCCCTGGACGACCTGAGCCTGACTGGCCACCAGGAAAAGTTCATCTGCCTTATTGGGAGTGGTGAGCATTGTATGCTTAGAGTGTGTATTCTGTTTTGGTAACTTAATAAACAGAGGTTAAGGATGTTACTGTGTAAAGCTCTTTCACTGGTAAAAGGCCTCGCCTCGCAGACATGCAGAAGATTACACCCTCAGCCCTAAGAACTGGGTGAGGGTAGGTGCCTTTCACCCGGAGCCCTAGGAACTGGGATAGGCGGGGTGCCTAAATTAATTGGATTACACCTTGAGCTCATGGAAGGGTAAAGATGGCGTGCCCTAGATTGTGCAAGTAACAGTAGGCATGATGACAATACAACATTTATCTATATAATGCTTTATAGCATGAAAGTACTTTCAAACATCAATGAATTGAGCCTCCCCACGGCCATGGGAGGCAGGTGAAACATGACCCCATTTCGCAGATAGGGAATCTGAGACACAGAGAGGCTCAGTGGCTTAGATAACTAGGATGTGTAAGTGATAGCCTTAAGAAAAGGTAGCCATCTTTGCTCATGGGATAACACTAAATATTCCTAGAGAGCAGGGCACCATTTGCTACAATCAAACTGTGCACAGAAACTGAAAACAAAATTTTCAGTAAGATTCTTGTGCAAAGATGTTAGAGTGGCTGAACTCATTGATTGTTGCTCTTCTGATTAGGCTTAATCATCAGGGGCTGGATAATTTTTTTTTTTTTGTGATTATTTGTGCCTCATACAAGGATTTTATGTTTAGAACATGTGTAGGGAGCCATTCTGCTGAAAGAAAAGAGACAAAATGTTAAATGCTTCAAGGGATAATTGTGCAGATTACGAGGGTTTTCTGGCCTCTGGAGAACCCAAGAATAGATAGTTTCACAAAGTGCAATTTAAAAGTTAATCCAGACACACCACAATTGGCATCCGGAGCTCTGACTATTGCCTCCTTTATTAATTACGCTACAGGCCAGATCCCTGTGACTCAAGGTGAATTCTCATAAAACAGACACTTGGTACTTCAGCTAATAGACTCTACAGTCACCAGTTAAACTGGATTTGCTAATTTGGAACAAAGAAGTAAGGTGGGTGAGGATCATGAGGAAGCATTACAAGCATATGTTGTGCTCTCCTATTCAGACTCACATCAGGGCAAGATGATATGCAATTAAGGCTTAACCATCAAATAAGACTATTTGGGGACTTTTCAAACCCTTGCTTGTACCTGTGACTGAAGAACCTCTTAATGCCAACTGGCAAGGGGGATACAGAAATCTCATGAGTTCGGTGTGTACATTGTAATTCACCAAAGACTCTTATGGGAAGTCTCAAATGAAAGCTAGTGTCACACTGGTCAGCAATATCTTGTATGTACAAATATTATATAAGAAGTTACGCATATATACTGAAAATATGTTCTCAGAGTCCGTATTGACCAGCAAAGGTGAAAAACAGGTTTTCCTCCCGAGAGAAGGTATGAAAAGTGAATCTCTCTGTTGCGATGTAAATTAAGCATGGTAAGCTAACATAATGGGTGAATATTTAAATACGAACAAATGTGAAATCAACAGGAAAGGAACACACAGAAGAAAACAAGCCATGGGAGGTTATCCTGTCTATGAGTAAAGACAGCAAACTTTGGGGGAATATCTAGAAGGCAAAGAAGACACCCCTTCATCCTGCACCTAGGAAGTAAATGGGCAGCATTGTGATGGGTTCCCCCTGGGGTGCCACCTGGAACTAGGGTACCACTGAGCCCCCCTGACACACCAGCCTGGGCTCCCTTCTACACTGTACTGCTGTGACAAGCTGCCAAGCCCTCCAAACTTTAGCCTGCACTTTCACCACATACTACACACCCAGCTGCAGTACATGCAGACAGGATCTTTAACCAGCCCCTGCATGGGAAGGCTTCAGCTAGGGCACCTCTCAGTTCCTAAGGCACACCCCCCTCTGGAGTATAAACCCCAAATTATACCAAAATTATACCACCTTGAGCTGCACAGGGAACTGTGCAGCGTAAGCTCATAAAATTCACCCCTTCCCTCAAATGTGGAGAGGAATATGCAACAGCTTCCTGCCCCAAGTTATGATTTCCAAGGTTTTAGATTAAGCAAAAACAAATAGATTTTTAAGTGATTATAAGTAGGGTCCTACCAAATTCACGGCCGTGAAAAACATGTCACAGACTGTGAAATCTGGTCTTTTGTGTGCTTTCATCCCATACTATACAAATTTCATGGGGGAGACCAGTGTTTCTCAAATTGAGGGTCCTGACCCAAAAGGGAGTTGCAGGGGCATCATAAGGTTATTTTAGAGGGGTTGCAGTATTGCCACCCTTACTTCTGTGCTGCTGTCGTCAGAGCTGGGTGGCTGGAGAGTGGCTGCTGCTGACAAAGAGCCCAGCTTTGCAGACAGCAGCACAGAAGTAAGGGTGGAAATACCATACCATGCCATCCTTACTTCTGCGCTGCTGCTGGCGGCAGCTCTGCTTTCAGAGCTGGGCTCCCAGCCAGCAGCCACCACTCTTCAGCTGCCCGGCTCTGAAGGCAGCACTGCCACCAGCAGGTGCGCAGAAGTTTAAGTGGCAGTACCGAGACCCCCTGCTACAATAACCTTGCAATCCCCTCCCAACTTCTTTTTGAGTCAGGACCCCTACAATTGCCCTACCATGAAATTTCAGATTTAAATAGCTGAAATCATGAAATTTACAATTTTAAAAATCCCATGACCATGAAATTAACCAAATGGACCATGAATTTGGTAGGGCCCTAATTATAAGGGATAGCAAACAGATCAAAGCGGATTACCTAGCAAATAAACAAAAAAATGCAAACTAAGCTTAATATACTAAATAGATTGAATATGAATAGCAGATCCTCACCCTAGGTGATGATACAAGCAGGCTGCAGATCTTAAGGGGCAAACTGCACTTGCTTACAGTTTGGAATCCCCAGATGTTTCATTCACAGGCTAAAATCTCTTTAGCCTGGGTCCAGGACTTCCCCCCAGGTCAGTCTTTGTTCCTCAGGTGTTTCCAGGAGTCTTCTTGGGTGAGGATTCAGTGAAGAACCAAGATGATGTCATTCCCCTGCCTTACATATGCCTTATATATGTGCCTTTCGCATACGGCGGGAACCCTTTGATGAACTGACATCCCAAGATGGAGTCCAGCACCAGGTGACCTGGTCACATGTCTCTGTAGTGTCACAGCAGCCATAACTCAGAATTTGATCCCGACCCTTAGAATGACAGACTGATAACCATGAAGTCTGAGGTGACTATGGATTTGCTACATTGGTGAGAGAAGCAAGTTGTGAAATCCTAGGCGCTTGATAATAAGCTCTGTCCACCTAGGAAAGTATGAATGGGAATGGAATTAAAGCTGCTCAGCTGTGGGTTTGTCTACATTGGAGCTGGAAGTATGATTGCCAGCTTGGGTAAACATACCTGCACTAGCTCTGATCAAGCTAATGCACTAAAAATAGCAGTGTAGCCACAACTGCATGGGTAGCCTGACAGGGTAACTGTCACAAGTACATACTGAGGGTCTCGGACAGGATCATACTTGCAGTAGCTAACCTGTCCTGCCACACATGCAGCCAGGGCTTATGCTGCTATTTTTAGGGTGCTAGCTCTGATCAAGCTAGCACAGTATATCTACCCAAGCTGGAAATTTCAGCTCCAACTCAAGTGTCAACATAACCTACATATCACAGGCCTATCCCATTGACTAGTAAAAGGTATTTTCCCCTATGTAATAGAGATCTGTGCTTTTAGAACAGCAGGATCTGGTGACAGGTTTAAGTTCCAAGTGGGCATGGTGTGCATCACAGAGACAACCCTAAGTCCTACATGACTGTTGATTGGTTACAATCCTTTCCGACCTCTCTGTTATGATTTGCTAATGTTTGTAGAATGTCTTGAATTCCTTGGGTGGAAGGTGCTATTGAAATGGAAAGCATAACTAAGAATGAAATTTAATTCTCTATGTGGCAATGAAAACAGATTTCACCATATAGTCATGCATTTCTGAACAGATTTTTTTTTAAGCGTTTTCCAAAAGGCTTACAAAAATATTGAAAACCCACAAATACAGGCTGAATTCCTGTCTCATTACAATCTTGAGACTCAGCTCTGGTTCATCAGAAGGTTGGCGAAACAGTTGAGGGAACTCAGCTATGTTCAATCACACAAAACTGGCTTCTGTGTACAACCACGTGGCACTGTAAGGTTTTGGCTTGGATGTTTTGTGTTTACGTGACCCTCAAAATGCAAAGTGAAACAAAGGAGAGAGGAACCCTTGCAAAACAAGAGTAATGAGAAAGTTTGTGTAACAAGTTGGCGAAGTGTGACCCACTAGATGATAACAGTCTACTACTGCTACTGGTGTTAACTCCTGAGGTCCAAGTGGTAAAGGCCTGTGCTGCAGTGCTGGAAACTGCAAATTTATGCCCTGTTGATGAAGAGAGAAGTTGTTACAGCTGTGTGATCTCTTGTGACCTGAAACCACTGGGTATCATAGATTGTACACACACAATATTTTTATTTGAGATTTGTCATCGGAGGTGCTGCTCACAATGCAGGGGCCAAACACAGATATACCCACCTTCCTGATAAGGATTCAGGGTAGCCTCAGAAGCACTTCCTGAAGTAAGTACTGTAATTAAGGTTTCAGAGTAGCAGCCGTGTTAGTCTGTATCCGCAAAAAGAACAAGAGTACTTGTGATCTCTAAGGTACCACAAGTACTCCTGTTCTTTTTACTATAATTAAAACTATCCTAGAGAGCATGCAAAACACTCTGTACTGTACTGCTACATTGTACACACTGCTTTATTTGTATTTTATTTCTAAAATAAAAAGTAAAAATACTAACAACTTGCTGGTAATACAGAATAACAGGCTTAAGAAAGGCACATTCAGGTCAAATTTGGCCCCAAATTCATGGTTTTGCAGAAATCAAACTTACAAAGCTTAAAATTGATAGAAATATTTGTGAGGCTTTTATTCTGATAGAAACAAGCAAACAGTCCCCTACAATGCTTACAGTCCAAGCATTGGAACTTTGTTCTAATTGTTACTGTAATAGTTGGGGCTGGTAAAAATTAAAAAATGTAGGAATTTCCTGTTTTCTGTCCAACTCCAATGCTAAGTACTCTGGAAAAACAGATCCTAGGCTTCTCAGGTTGGGTGCCCACAATTAGTGGATACTTTCGACCTTAATCTCTTTCTGTGCCCTATTTGTAAAATGGAGATAACAACCACCCCCTCATCTCATGGGGTGTTGTGAAAATAAATTAATCAATATTTGTGAAACACTTGGATACTTCAGTGATGGGCACAATAGAAAAGCCAATGAGGAAGTTAATAATTCAGAGCAGGGTTTGAATGGTGGGCAGTCAATAATGCATGGAGTCCTACATTGAACGATGAGGATAAAACAAAATATTGAATAGCTTCTCATCCAATGAGCACTGTCCATGCTGTGCATTGAATGGGGGAAGAGGGGTCATTTAGAAAAAATAGTGTGTGATCATGTAATTAAATACCACCTCATAATGCATATGTGCAAGAAGGCCAAATTAAAGTTGATGGACAACCCTAATTCCAGCATTTCCTAACTTTTGAGTGCTTGACTTTGCAACCTCAGTAATGTTCTTTGAATGCAGTTTTTTTATGTGTAGTTATGTATTATTTATGTAGGGCCCTCTATGCTTTGCTAGTGCATGAGGCCTTAAAAGTCAAATTAACAAAAAATAGGCTATTTAAAAAAAAAGAGAGAAACTGACTCGTTTTTTGTATTGGCTTAACTAAGGAATGCAAAAGATAACTAGCAAAAAGTTGTAGTAAGATGAGGCCCTAAGATATAAACTTTAGTATCAAAGGCCCGGTATGAGGCCTGAACTAAAGTAATGGTCAAGACTTTGCTAACATAAAGCAAAGTTAAGCTGTGCACCAGAGACAGGCCCTGCTCACAGAAGCTGGCAAGGAAAGGGCTGATGCTGCAAGAAGATACGTACCTAAAAGGTACTGAACACTAGACATCAGAACATTCACATACTTGCACATTCCACACAGATAACAAAGAACAGGCTGACCCATTTCAATAACAGGGCCAAAAGGGTAATATGATGGATAGAGTTGTTTTGTTTGAACCAACACATACAAGGTGAGAGGCGGCACCTTACTATGTAGATGGGTTGTACCTTGCTACATAGAAGCATTGCACCTCAATATGTCAGGAGTGATGTGTAACTTGTTTGTACCTGTGTATAAGAATGCATCCCTGGGGTGGTGTCTTTGTCCAGCCGCGGGGGCAGTGGAAAGTCCCACCACTGACTGAGCTGAGTCCATTGCCAGGGGGTACATTTTAGTAGTGTGCCTTTTATTAGAGTAACAATCTAGGGGAACTATCATCGTGCTTCGTTTGACAATAAACCTGGCCGAAGCGCCTTCGTACCTTACTCTGTGGTCATTGGGGGTTCTCTTGGGGTCTGCTGTGTCGGCTATCTGTGGAGAGCTGGGACAGCACACAGAGGGAACACACACACGCAGCTGAGTGATATCAACATTGAACAGAGCAGAGCACCATACCGGTAGCATCTGACAACAGAAGTAAATTAGAGTTTGTAATTTCTTGTCATTTCAATAATCTGAAGTGTTATTGGCAATATCAACAAGGAAGGTTTTAAAAATACTTGACACTGTCCTCTTGATAAACTCAGTGAATGAAGTTTGCAAAAAGTTCCGAGTAAACATTTTCTACTTTAGTTCATGCCCACATGAAAGCAAAACTAAGTGGGTTGCCCTGTTACAATGTGTTTCCAATTTCTTTCTTCGTTCTGTGTCCTCTTCAGAGAACAGAAAGGAAGATATTGGTATGAACAATTAATAATATATGTGTAAGTTCCCTGCAGTTTTTTTGACGTTGTCTTACAAAGAGGTTTCTGGAAAAGATTATAAATCTTTTCAGAGGTCACTCAATCTAACTGGGGGATCAGGTGGTTCAAGGCACCGATAACAATTACTGATGCATTGCAGCGTTTGAGAGGGTGTTTTGGGGTGTTTCTTTTTAATGCTCACAACAGATTAAAAAGGTTTCTTTTTCTCTCCAGTGAAGCTGTCAAGCAGTTCCTTTAATTACCATAGTAACTCATTATTTATTAAGAGAAACACCAAGCTATGAATTTAGTTCCAGAATACAAGCAGTGATAGGAGTACAAAACGAGTTTTCTGGGTGTCCAGTTCAGGATCTATTAATCTCTTCACAGATTGGCTGCAGAAAAATTCCTGTTTAAGATTAGCATTGCAGGAGCTCAGCTACTGAAATTCTCACAATGCTCAGAAAAGAAACTATTCTGTTTCTCAGGCATAAAGTGCTACATATGCCCTTTCAGACTAGATGATGTACTCTGAAGAAAACAGCAAGTTAGCAAAGAACATATATAAAGTGTCTATGCGAGAGAATGAAGTATGTGACTGTCATTTCCTAAGCAGCTATGGGCCAGAACCTGGGCCTAGTATGGTGCCTTAAGAGAGCAGCTGAGAGATTTTCACTCCGTGATGGAATCTCCAGCTAGTGTTGAGAAGGCAAATCCATCCCTATGGCATCTCTCCATAGCAGGCATAAAAGATCTATTGGGAAGACTGGAGAAAGGGACATAGCCTAGCTGGTGTGAGAGCCCCTTATGTGCTGTTACAAGCTGGTGCAAATTAGTGTAGCACTGAGCCTGCTCTAATTTTTGCCAGAAGTTCCCAGCATCCCTGGGGAATCACAAAAGTGTTGCTTTGCCGCTCCCCATCTTCAATTCCTGTACGCAGCGCAACTTGGCCAGATGTGAGGATTGGTCCTTATACCTTGCATCATCTCACAGACCTGCTCCCTAGCAACCAGGCGGGTTTCCGTTACTCAGAGATAAAGTCCCCAGTAAACAGAATAGTAGCTACATACAGCACAGAAAGGTTGGGTGAGCTACTAAGGCTGGTCTGGTCTGATTACTAGTAACTGCCAGCATAGAAATATTTCCTGAGAAGCTACAATTCTCTGGAAACGTTGGAGAGGATGATCATTTCCTTGCTGAGAGTTCCAGTTAAGAAGGGAATATTATTAATGATCAAAATGTTGGCCAATTCTAAAGAATGTGTTTCCTTTCCCTGAAACACACGTAACGACATCCTAGAAGTTGCAAGAGATCAATGGGATCCCAAGACTTCAGGCCAGAGGCCATTTTTCGTATTGTATCTTGATTGCAGTTGTATTTTGAAGCTGGCAGTGTGGTCTGATGGTAAGAGCAGGGGACGGAGGGTCAGAATGCAAAGGTGTAGGGGCAGTGAAACAGAGGTTGAAGCTTGCAAGACTGAGGTTTGTAGCAGCCCAAGTTGTAGTGTGAATTAGAGCACACGTTTATGAAAAAGAGCCTGTAACCTCACTTGGTATACATCTGAGGTCTAAGGTGCCCATTCTTCAAATTGCTCTGCCTGGGAAGGTCACTTTTTCTACAGTGCTATGTAAGCCCAAGGTCGGTGGGACTTGAGTCAGCTGACCTATGTCAAAGAACCCTAAGCTTTAGCATCTGCATTGCATTTTAATCCTAGGTTAAAGATTTTCTGATCCATGCTTGAACCAAGAGCTCTGATATCCATATTAAAGTACACAGGCCAAAGTAACCACATCCCAGAGCCCCTAGCAACCTCCCTGCCCCACAAAAGGATTCCTTTCCTGCCCTAGGACATGTCCTGCAGATTACCAGGAAGCAGCTCACTTTGCAAAAGGCTTGATCAGTTTCCTCTCTATTGCAAAGCCAGGAGGCTCTCTGAATGTGTGCTTGCAGATTGGTGATCGGAAGAGAATGAGTTAACATTAACTTGAAAAAATGGGGAGTGACTTTCATTTTCAGTAGAATGATTTGAGATTGTTGGGATAGAGAGGACTAAAGAAGTTGTCCCACAGAATTGTGGGATACCTCCAGATGACTCACAGGGCCTGAGTCAAGCGGGGCTGCATCTATAGTGCACAGCAATAAGGCTCGGACCCTGGGTCTTGGCTTAACTTGAGTTCTGACCCTCCAGCCCTGCAGGGTTCTGGGACCGAGCTCTGGGTTAGCACAATTGCAGTGTAGACGCAAGGGGAATGGGTTAGCCTTGATCCCTGGCTCAGGCATGGGCTTACAGTGCAGTGCAGACATAACTTTTGAGTCCAGTGGAGCTCTGTATGGGCATATAGGTCTGCCCATATAGAACAGTTTGCCAGATTGGGCTCTAAACTCTGACAAATCAAGACAAGTGCCATCAAGGTTCAAATTGGGGCTGATCAAAAATTTCCATCAACATTTTTATTTGATGGAAAATTGGGTTTTCAACTAAATGAACATTTTTCATTGTAGGTGTGTGCTTTCCTCTATGATTTTTTTCCTTTAGAAAACAAAAAAATGGCCCCAAACTGATTTTTTCCCCAGTTTTCAGGTGCAAGTTCTCAGTTGCCAAAAATACATATATATTGATGCAGGAAAAACCTCCTTTTCCAACCAGCTGTAGATGTAACTCACTACCCCTGAAGACTTCAGATACAGTTTCATTTCCCTCCATCCCCTTTCTGCTGCTAAGACAGATATGAACACTTTTAGATTATTTCTGATGGGCTCTCTCTATTTACTATCTGCTTCGTTGGAGAAGAGAAACATCTGCAGTAATAATAATAATAATAATAATGATAATTAATGGGAGATAGAGGCAGAAGGAAAAATACTCAGACCCAAAATGACTCAAATGCTATCTCTGAGGTCAATAGTCATCTTTGCTAAATGTTCCTAGGGAATCAAGGTATTGGCAGCTACTAAAATCCTGGCTTTCAAGGATGCTTGGTGCATGTGTGTAACTACAATTTCTGAGAACTGCACAGGCATATTGGCAGCAGATACATCTTTAGACAGTGCAAGCGCAATAAGCTTCAATGTCTTTTCCAATTGCCTTTGTGCAAATGAAGCTTGACATGCAATAAAGATTACTTCAGATCCATAGTGGTTTAAAATATGAATTAAATATGCAGGCACCGATAGAGGGATGAAAAGTCTGTGGTTCAGGTGACAAGACGTATATATGGCAATTACTTAATTGCTCTGGAGAGCTGTACTGAGAGTTTGGAAAAGCACAGAGATAAACTGCTGGGTAGTCCTTTTTTCTGTCCATGAAAAAAAACATCCTGACAACCTGCTGCACATGAAACACAGCACAAATCCCATGATTTTTATTTGTGGCCAGCCCCCTTCCTGCCTCATCACATTATCTTTTGCCACCACTCACTGTTTGAGGTCTATCTTAGATGTTAAGTCGCCTGAAGGCCGGTCCTTGTATTCTTATGCTTCTGTGACACACCTTACACATCCCACAGGACTGTAAAAAAGACATAGCCTATTTCTCAGTGTCACAACTGTAGAAGGCCATTAATGCCCCTGATCAGACTCTTAACAAATAAAAACAACAACAACAACCCTGAACAGGGTTGGCTCCTTATGTAAGCATTAAGGCAGGAGGTCTAATTCTCAGTTGCCCTGTACCTCCTGCAGGCTGCTATAGTAGTTGCTGTAAAACAGGCTGCACCCACTTTGCACTCATGTAAATGACTCCACAAGGTGCAGGGCAGTGGAAAATCTGGCCCGGAATGTATTAATAAAAGGTTCCCAACAACCTCATTCTTAATAAGGTTCTTAAGATCCCCTCAGCTCCTAGATTTTCAAAGCTCCACATTTGTTCTGCCATGGATTTCCAAGAGGGTCCCCCCTTCTTACCTAGAGGCCAGCTATGTCCATAAAGACTTTTCTGTACAATTGTGATTGTGTAGCTCTTATGAGGCCTAACTAATAATGGTTTTAAAGTACCATATTAGTGTATGAATGAAAAGTAGTAAAGCCGGTCCATGGCAGAGATGGGAATGAAACTCAAGAGTCTTAGATTCCCAGCCTCAGAATGTCAAAAGGGAAAAAAAACTAATGGGCAGGTATATTTGTAACCCCAGCCCTGAGGCTTGGCTACAGACTGCTCCTTTTTCTCATCAGGGTTATTGGTTCTGGGTTCCCCTATAAGGGTACCTAGTGCCTCCACCCAATGAAACCCTCCTAGTACAGAGACCACAGAGGGCTTGGGGAAATATTTAAACACAATCTCACACAGAGGAGCATCAGTTAGAGTTCACAAAGATACAATAGCTATTGCAATTCCCATCATAAAAAAAAACAGTAACTGGTGCTTTATTAGGTATGGGGCCATCAGGGTAAGGAAGAGTGGAAATGGGGATTAGGATAATAAAGAGACAAAAACAGCAATACACAGCTCTACCCCTCTCAACATTTACAGCCAGTACATACGACCCTGCTCCCTCCCAGCACTAGCCTAGCGAGTTTAGGCTCAGTCTTTGATGGATGGTGCAGAGCTGAATGTGGGAGGCTGGCTTAAAACCAGGGCCGGCTCCAGGCCCCAGCACGCCAAGCGCGTGCTTGGGGCGGCATGCCTTGGGGGGGGCTCTGCCGGTTGCCCAGAGGGTGGCTGGCAGCTCTGGTGGACCTCCTGCAAGCGTGTCTGCGGAGGGTCCGCTGGTCCTGCAGCTCCAGTGGACTTCCCGCAGGCGTGCCTGCGGATGCTCCACTGGAGCCGTGGGACCAGCGGACCCTCCGCAGGGACGCCTGCAGGAGGTCCACCAGAGCTGCCAGCCACCCTCCGGGCAACCGGCAGAGCGCCCCCTGCAGCGTGCCGTGGTGCTTGGGGCGGCGAAATGGCTAGAGCCGGCCCTGCTTAAAACAAAATAGCAAAAAAAAAAAATGAACAAGGGTGTTCTGACAAAGCATCCACACCAAGGATGGTACAATCATCCTTGTGACACTCTGGTCTGGATTCCCCACATGCAATTAGGCTCGCTCTTGGCAGCCTGCCTGTGACTTGCCTCAGCCACTTGGGCTTCTGATCTCTGCTGAAATGACACTGTCCCAGAAATCCCAAAAGAACCCAGTCTGTCCTGGGATAGGAAAGTGGAAGGAGGAGGTTCCTCCCTGGCTGTGATCCTTCTCTTCCTGCTACACTCCAAACACAGACAAATCTGAAAGTAAAATCAACCCTTTTGTCTCCAGTTCTGGCTTATGGTTGATTCTGGTAGTGTTGATAGCCAGTTCTATCTCCACCCTGGACCATAGGCAATCTGGGAAAGAGAGTTTGCCATCATTGTTGCTGTAGTCCAGGACAAGTCCCCTGGATGCTCATTGCAGTATTTCAGGAGCACCCTGTAACAGGAATACTATACTTCATCGCTGGAGCACTTCCTTCTGGCTGCATTTGGGGATTAACTCTGCTAGGTTGATGCCCTTCCTGTGGTTGCACTGCTTCCTATCTTGCTGAGAGTGACTGTAGCCTTTCTCTCCGCTGCCCATTTCTGCTCTCAGCTACTAGGCTTTATACAGGCCCCCTCCCTGTTCCTGTCCAGCTAAGCATCATCTCTAATTACTCCTTGCTCCCTGGCTCCTCCTCCAAATGCAGCCTAGGCAGTTAATTGGTCCACCTGGACACCTTATCCCCATCATGTACCCCCTCCAATGGGTTACATATTTTGCACTGGTGGGGTTAGTGCATCTATAACATCATCTAATGAGGCCTGAAGAAGAGTGTCTCCCATCAATAGAAATTGGTCCAATAAAAGATATGAACTTACCCACTGTCTCTCTATCATCTAATAGGTCTAACCAGCCAATCATAGAATATTAGGGTTGGAAGAGACCTCAGGAGGTCATCTAGTTCAATTCCCTGCTCAAAGCAGGACCAACACCAACTAAATCATCCCAGCCAGGGCTTTGTCAAGCCGGGCCTTAAAAACCTCTAAGGATAGGTATTATATCCTTGAGGGCACCTGGTTTAGGAAGAAATCACTTGAGGCCAGAGAGCAGACAGCTAACAAAACTACCATTTATTTACAGACACAAAGCTCCCCAACCGGCTGGAGCTGGTTGGGCTATCCCCTAATAATCTAACTCAGTTGCCATAGGAACAAAAACCATGACAACCAAATACACAACATATTCCTCCCTCCCCTAATAAGAACATCCCCTAAATAAAACACACACTAGACTAGAGAAGGAGGGTAGACTGCCTCCATTCCCAGCTAAACCCTGGGGATTATTTTGCCCCATAACCATGGGTTCGCACTAGCTAAAGATCCAGCCGATGAGGAGGCCTTCTGTCTCTAGCTGGATTACGGCAAACTTCTGGTGCTGCCCCCGAAAGTACCATGGGCTCAGGGTCCGCAGCACAAACGGGTGAGGAGGTGGTATCAGCTTGTGCTGGGCAAAGGGATATCTCAGCCGCCGGCAGTAATGGAGGAGAACAGTCAGGAACAAGTAATTCGGTGTCTCGCCAGAAGAGGTGAAGTCAGACCACTCAACTGCAGATGTGTCCTGAGGACTGGCATGACCTGGCAACAGCTGATCTACATGTCGCTGCCAGGTAAGATTCTCTGCAGTCCGGACTGTGTAGGAAACAGGTCCTCTTTGAGTGATGGATCATGGCAGGGGACCATTCGCACTGGAAGTATATTCCGAGCCAAAGGTCAGTCTTTTTGCTCGAGTGCCGTCTGATGACTTGATAATTGCTGCTACGTTGCAACATTTTGTCGGGGTTCAGAAGGTTTCCAGGAAGATCAAAGCAAGTGCGCAGTTCATCCCATCTTAGAAAGGCCGGCGTATGGCCTTCATTCATAGCATGAGGGGGGCGGTGGGGGGGGCGCTGTGTTTCTTGTACGAAAGTTAGAAGATATCCAGACGCTTTTGAATAGAGTTGTTGTTCCCTTGCTGATTTCAAAGGCGTGTTCATTGTTGCCACAAATCTTAGCTAATCCTTGGTGGATGGATGACATGGTGCTGAAGTGATGTGGTTCTTTATCCATTTGCCGTCATAAAATCTTGAAACTCCTGAGAGATGATGCGGTTCCGTTTGTCGCTCACAAGTGTTCTGGCAGACTGAAATGACTAAAGTCCCATAGTTGTTGGATTAGTACTCTCTGCAGTAGTGGACTGCATATAGAGATTTCTGGGCCATTTAGATGGGCATCTTTACTGTCACCAAGAAATGCTTCCTCAAGAGGGCCAGCGAAGTCAATGTGAATTATGTTGCCACAGGTTTTTCAGGCCAGTCCCCATGGTGTAGGGTGCCCACTGGTGTTTTTTTCCATTCCTCAACCCTGGACATGACATACCAGCTTTGCCTTCTCTTCATGCACTGTCAATCCAGGCCACAAAAATAGCTTCGTTGCAATCTCCGTCATGCGCCACTGTATTCCACAGTGGAACCGGGAGTGTAGCTGGTCTAACATCTGTGATCTCAGTGGTGGTAGAATAATGACCACGTATCGTCCCCCACAAAAACAACCAGATTTGACCGATACTCCGTCCTCCTGGACATGTAGGTTCAAGGTCTGGGTGAGACGGAGAGGTTTGTTGAGAATTTTTCCCATGCTCACCAAGATCCATAACTGGACATACTGTCAACCGCGAGTTGTCTTCTTTATCTGGTAGCCAGTGTATGGCGTATTCTCTACCTGTTCAAGAGTAGAAGATTTCCTTTGGGCACCTATCTGATGTTTGACCAGCAAAGGCAACCTTGGAGAGGCCATCTTGCATTGCCATGCAGAGTGGATTTCCGATATTTGATTTCATATGTGTGTGTCTGAAAGTAACAATGCCCAACGTTTGCATTATGACTAGCGCTATGGGGAATGCCTGGGTAGGGTCCAAAAATTGATGTTAGAGGTCATGGTCTGTGGAATTAGTAGCCTTCACCAAACAGGTACTGATGAAACTTACCGAATTTCCAAAAACAATTCCTTAATGCCGCACATTCGATTTGGGCGTTATAGTTTCTGCTTGCTTAGAGTGCGTGAAGCAAAAGCAACAGGTATCTCTTCTCCCGAAGCATAATGTGTGACACGGGACTGTTTCCACTCCATAAGGGAGAGGCATCGCAGGCCAATGTAGGGTTAAGGTATGGATCAAAAGTGTGTTAGAACTTTCGAATTTAGCAGTGCATCCTTAGCTTTGTTAAATGCAACATCACAGGCTTCAGTCCACTTCCAGGCCTTGTTCTGCCCAAGGAGCTCGTGAAGTGGTTTTAGCAGTGTGGCTAACTGTGAGATGAACTTTCCATAATAGTTCAGTAGTCCTAGAAATGAACGCAACTGGCTTACATTTCGAGGTGGAAGAGCCTCCACAATAGCCTTAACTTTTGCAGGGGCCTTATGAAGACCCGCAGCATCAATGCTGTGTCCCAAATATTCAACAGAGGGCTTGAAGAATTCACACTTGTCTTTGCGAACTCATAGGCTATACTCTTCCAGTCTTTGTAGGGTAGCCTCTAAATTCTTTAAGTGATCCTTTTCATTCCTTCCCGTGACCAGGATATCATTCAGATAGCACTGAACTCCTGACAAGCCACACAAAATCTGGTCCATAGCTGTCTGGAACAGGGCAGGAGCAGACGTTATTCTGAAGGGTAGGTGACAGTATCAATAAAGCCCCTTATGAGTCACCACAGTCAACAGCTCTTGGGACTTTTCATCGACGTGCGTCTATAAATACGCTTGACTCAGATCAGTCTTACTGAACTTTTGTCCCCCAGCCAGGCCTGCGAAGAGGTCATCGATGCGGAGAAGCGGGTATTACTCTGCACACAATACTGGGTTGACAGTGACTTTAAAATCACTGCAAATCTGGAGAAAGCCATCTTTCTTCACTATTGGAATGATAGGAATGGCCCATGGGCTATGGGTAACTGGTATTAGGACTCCATTGGTGACCAGGCACTCCAGGTCTGCTTCAGCTTTTGACCTGATGGCATATGGCACAGTTTGGGCTTTCAGATATTTTGGTGGACTGTCAGGTTTAATGTTCAATGTCACAGTGATTCCCTCCATACTTCCCAGATCCTCTCCAAAAACAGCAGCATGTTTCCTTAGTATAGGGATTAGACTGGTTTCTTCTTTAGTCATTCGGTGCATTTCTGCCCAGTTCAGCTGAATCTTCCCAAGCCAAGAGCTACCCATTAAGGCTGAGTAATTACCTCTCACCACAAACAGTGGCAATTTAACAGCCTGTCCCTTGAGCTCCACCTTAACATCAGTAGTGCCCAACATGGGCACAGCTTCTCCCATATATGTCTTCAGAACAGTTTTGTTGCCTTAAGCGGAAGATGCTGTAGCTTTTCTTTATACACAGTCTCGGAGACCAGCGAGACGGCTGCACTGGTGTCCAGTTCCATGCGTATAGGTTTGCCATCCAACAACGGGGTTACCCAGTGTTCATGTGAGCCCACTGCCAAAGACAAAACATGCAGTGGCATTTCCTCTTGTGATGAGGTGTCACCTTGATCATCCTAGGTCTGCTCTAGGGTATGCAGGATTCCTCTTTTTGTCGGCCAGACAACAGGCCTCTTCTCTTGTTTTACTAGGCACACCTCAATGTGTCCCTTTTTGCTACAGTGTCAACAACCAGTCCCTTACACCAGACATTCTGATGCCTTGGTGACCTGGCTTACCACCAGCGGTAACATTCCTGACTCTGCACAGGTTTTCGGGGTAGGTTCCTGGGACACTTTTTGCACCCTAAGGGATGCACGATGTATTGTGCCTCCCTGTAGCCAGTTCCATGGAGAAACAATATCAACAGCCTTCTGTAGGTAAGTTGAGCCTCTGTCAGTAGGCGGCTCGTATAGCTTCACTGTACAGGGCCACACACAAACCTGTCCACACAAGGGCATCAATTTAGTATCTCCTTAAAATTCAATGTCTGCTTAGCTTTTTTTAATTGCTACAATTCTACAACTGTTCATCTTCTTTTTGGTCTCTTTTGTCATGGAACTATATCTGTTCACAATTATCAGTGTTCTGAGGAAAAATGGGACCCAGGATTTCCACAATATCACTGTAGAGTTTAGTTCAGGCTAACGGGTGTAGTAAGCTGCGTAGCAGGGAGTAGGCTTTAGCCCCTACACAATTAAGAATATTGGCACCTTCTCTCTTACTGTAATGTCATTTGCATAACAAAAAGCTCAAAAACGCTCAGTATACACATGCCATTGCACTATATTCTTCATCAAAAGGTTCCAGTGGCCCAGTCAGAGTAGCATATGATTTTAGTTCACTTTCACAGTCAGTGCAAACAAGCAGGTTTTTTCGTTTGTTCTTACCTTGACTATTCTACTTCCTTCTGTTATTGGAGGCAGCACCGGTATCCCATCTATCGTCGCCACTTATTATATTTCTTGGGGCAGCTGGTTTAGGAAGAATCACTACAAAACTACCATTTTTAACAGACACAAGCTCCCCAATCGTGCATGAAGCTGGCTGGGCTGTCCCCTAATAACTAACTCAGTTGCATGGCACAAAAAACCCATGGGGGACAAAAAAAACCAAAAATAACCACAGCAATAGAGGTAAACCCATTCCAGTGCTTTACCACGTCCCTAGAGACAGTTGTTCCTAATATCCAGGTTAGACCCTCCCACTGCAACTTGAGACCATTGCTTCTTGTTCAGTCATTTGCGACCACTGACGAACAGCCTAGCTCCATTCCTCTTGAACCCCCTTCAGGTAGTTGAAGGCTGCTATTCAAATCCCCCCTCATTCTTCTTTAACTGCAGACTAAATAACTCCCAGTTCCCTCAGACTCTCCTTCAATAAGTCAATGTGCTCCAGACCCCTAATCATTTTCATTGCCTCCACTGGACTCGCTTCAATTGTCATATCCTTCTATAGAGGGGGGACCAAAACTGGACGCAATGTCTCCAAGTGTGACCTCAACAGTGCCGAATAAGAGGGAATAATCACTCCTCAATCTGCTGGCAATGCCCTACTAATGCAGCCCATATTGCCGTTGACCTTTTGGCAAAAAGGGCAACACTGCCTGACACATATCCCAGCTTCTTGTACCCACTGTAATCCCCAGATCCTTTCTGCAGAACTGCTGTGTAGCCAGTCGGTCCCCAGCCTGTAAGCAGTGGCATGGGATTCTTCCTTCCAAGTGCAGGATTGCACTTGTCTTGTTGAACCCCACAGGTCCCTCTGTATCCTATCCCACCCTTCCAGCATTATCTACCTCTCCCCAGCCTCAAGTGTGTCATCTACGAAATTGCTGAATGGGTGCAATATCATCCCATCTTCCAATCATTAATAAAGAAGGTTGAAACAAAACTGGTTCCAGATTGAACCCCTGGGTCACTTCCACTTATACCAGCGCCAACTAGACATGATCGTTGATCACAACCCTATTGGCCCCCAACATCTAGCCAGCTTTCTGTTCCACCTCATAGTTCATTCATCAATCCATACTTCTTTAACTTGGCTGGCAAAGAAATACTGTGGAGACGGTATCAAAAGATTTGCTAAGCTTAAGTCAAGATATATCACATCCACCACTTTCCCCATAACCACAGAGCCATTTATCTCATCATAGAAGGCAATCAGGTTGGTCAGGCATGACTTGCCCTTGGTGAATCCATGTTGACTGTTCCTGATCACCTTCCTTTCCTCCAACTGCTTCAAAATGGATTCCTTGGGGACCTGCTCCATGATTTTGCTGGGAATTGAAGTGAGGTTGACCGGTCTGTAGTTCTCCAGGTTCTCTTTCTTCCCTTTTTTAAAGATGGGCACTATATTTGCCTTTTCCCAACCATCCAGGACCTCCCCCGATCACCAGGAATTTTCAAAGATAAAGGCCAATGGCTCTGCAATCACATTAGCCAACTCCCTCAGCACCCTTTGATGCATTAGATCTCTGCCTATGGACTTGTGCATGTCCAGCTTTTCTAAATAGTCCTTAACCTGTTCTTTCACCACTAAGGGCTGCTCACCTCCTCCCCAGATTGTGTTGCCCAGTGCAGCAGTCTGGGAACTGACCTTGTCTGTGAAGACTGAGGCAAAAAAAGCACCAAGTACTTCAGCTTTTTCCATATCGTCTGTCACTAGGTTGCCTCCCCCATTCAGTAAGGATCCCACACTTTCCCTGACCTTCTTCTTGTTGCTAATATACCTGTAGAAACACTTCTTGTTACCCTTCACATCCCTTGCTATCTGCAACTCAGTTGTGCCTTGGCCTTCCTGATTACACCCCTGCATGCTCTAGCAATATTTTTATACTTCTCCCTAGTCATCTGTCCAAATTCCCACTTCTTGTAGGCTTCCTTTTTGAGTTTAAGATCAGTGATTTCATTGTTAAGCCAAGCTGATCACCTGCCATATTTGCTATTCTTTCTGCACATCGGAATGGTTTGTTCCTGCACTTTCAATAAGGCTTCTTTAAAATACAGCCGGCTCTTCTGAATTCCTTTTCCCCTCATACTAGCCTCCCAGGGGATCCTGCCCATCAGTTCCCTAGGGGAATCTAAATCTGTTTTTCTGAAGTTCAGGGTCTGTATTTGGTACTCTCCTTTCTTCCCTTTCCAATCAGAACATGACTTTGAAAAAAAAGTGTCCACAACCATACGCTAACAGTTCTAGCTCTGGGGCACTGACAGTTCCCCACATTTTATCATGTGAGACTCAAGAGGGTATCCTGTGACTCATAAGCCAATTTGTACAGCATGTAAAAGGAAAACACGGGAAAGGCTGTGCATGGCTCACATTTCATAATGATTTTGGTCCAGACATTGAGTGGGGAGATGGTTTCCACAGTCACATGTCAAGCAGTGACAGATGCAGGGCAAATTTACACCAGCAGAGGTTAAAGATATGAACTGTAAGAGCCATGCTTCTTTCCAGTTATTAGTGAACCTTTCTTCAGCCCCATAGTACATATGGTGGTTTGCAAAGAAAAGATGACAGGACCCTTTCCGAAGAGCTGCCATTGTGGCCTCACGAAAAAACACAAACAAGTAATGGAGTGGGATTGGGAAAAGCAAGTGTTACAACATGGGTCAAATTCTGCATCTAATTATAGTGGTGCAATTGCTGAGGATCTCCAGTGATTGATTTATACTAGAGTCCTAGAGCAGAATTTGGCCCATGTGATTGGCATTGTAAGTTTCATACGGATTTTGTCAGCTTGAAAGCTCTCTCTCTCTTCTCTCTTTTTCCATTGTGAGAGAATAGTCAGGCATGAGGGCTGCAGTAGGTGGCCCAGAAGTGGAGATTAGGGGGTGGGAGCCAATCAAAAGAGGAGAGTTTGAAGAAAGTGATTGAAAGAGGAGGGAAGATATGAGGCACAGAGGAGTTAGGGAAGCTGTTACAGATGTAAAAGGAGGCGTTAAAGCCTGTGTGCTTCTTGTATCACTAAGTTTTAAAAAGAAACAGAGGAGGCTGGAAGCCCCTGCTCAGTTTTCAGAATATCTCACACACCCATGCACTAAAACAAGATGGGGGTTTTTACGCCTAATCTCTGCCATCTGCAGTGAGAGAAAAGGTGTCAGCAGCTATTAAACCATCAAGGAGGACAGCTTTAGCAGACTGTGTTGATGTCACAATCCCACAATATAGTGCTGTGAACACAATTAGTGGGCAAGGAACTGATTAGGGTGCTGTGTTCCCAAACTCTTTGTAATAATGCCTTAACTATGGGATCCCTGTATTAAAATCCACACTGGGGATTGGCCTCACATGTGTAACTTGTGGTGGTTTTTGCTAGAAACCATGTGGCCAATAAATCTGTCCTGCCACAACTGACAAAAAGGTTTTGTTTTTTTAAATCCCTGCAGTGGTGGCTGCAGCCAAGCCCAATCACAATCCAAAATATCAATCAGACTTTATGGAACTGCTTGCATCCATGTACCTCAATGTCCTTTGCAGACATGTAATGAATTTATGCAGATGGGGAAACTGAGGCACTGTAGTGGGGCTGATCAGAGGGGGGGGGAGCCCCTCACTGAATCCTAGTGGACGGAGCCACACCACACTCAACCTTCTCACCGAACATTAATGGGCGGGACTGGAAGTATAAAAGGCATGCCAGAGAATTCAGCTGGGAGGCCAGATGCCTCCTGTGAGCTCCCAAGCTGGGAGGCTCCTGCAAACCCCAAGGGAGCCAGGGACTGGCCAGGACTTCCAGGGCCATTTACAAACCATAGTGCAGAGGAGCCGCAAGTGCTGACAGAGGCTTTCCTCCCTGATGACTAGGACAACCGTCTACAGAGCCAGGAATGCCCAAAATGGGAGCTAGGAAGTGGCGCGGGGTAGCTAACCCCGTCTGGCTGCAATGCTGCCAGCGACTGAGTCAGCATGTTGAGCTCAGGATCCTCACTGACCCAGTGCAGACTGCTCTGCCACTGCTAGGGCCTTGGGCCAGGATGCAGTGGAGTGGGCTGGGCCTGCGTCCCCCTTGCCACCTCAATCCATGGGTGGCAGTCTCCACCTCTCTTAGACAAGAAGCCTGCGCCTGTTGGCCCTCCACCCAAGCTAGGAGGCCTGACTGTTTGCTGCTCAGCCTGAGTCCCTTAGACTCTCTATTGCCCCACCTTGATCAAGAGCCTGGGCTGTTTGCTGCCCAGCCTTAGCACAGGCCTGAGCCAGACTCTTTGCTGCCCCGCCCAGACCAGGGGCTGGGGCTTTGTAACTGTGTTTGTTGTTCTGCCTCAACCGCAGGCCTGAGCTCATGTCTCCCTGCTGATTCCCCATGTCAGGCAACCCTCAGAGATGTAGTGGGGTGGATTGGCTGCCCACAGACCTGGAAATGGAGGAGCCACTCCCCCCAGTGGACTACAAGCACCAAGATCTTAGGGGACTTGTCTGAGGTAACACAGAAAGCTTGTGGCAGAGGCAGGAATAGAACCCAGATCCCCTGATTTAAAGTCCAGAGCTCATATGTAGCATTTTCATCTGTTGATCACAAGAACAATTTACTAAGAGAGTAGATATAATTATCCCCATATTACAGAGGGGGAAACTGTCTCAGTAAGGTCAAGTGAGTTGCCCAAGGCACCCAGCAGACCAGTGGCAGAACACCTAGGCTCTCTGAATACCAATCCCAGGGCCATAGTCTCTGGGCCACAACAAGATCATTCTTACAGCTAAAATAAAACCAAGAGGTGTCTAAGCCAGAAAAGTCTCTCTTCCTCCATGTTTGCTGGGGTGAGTTGTGTTCTAACCCTTCAGAGGACATCTGGAGTGAAACAAATTTGGTTATAATGGATCCAAAAGAATCAGAAATGAGCTTTGATAGGAAGGATGGATCTCCAACCTGGGATTCCTGCTCTCAGTTTGTAAAGCAAATATTTGATTGGAGAGTAGAACTGAGATTGGCAATTGTCATTTGAATTATTTGCAAGTGGACACAACAGGTGCTTCACTGCCCTGGAAAAAAAAAATCAGACTCCAAAAACCATGCTCTTTCCCTTTGGAAGAGCCCCATTGTGTTGTTACATGAGCAGTGGAAATATGACAGGGTGCTAGTGTTTACATTCAGAGAAGATGCATGCAGCTTCCATCTGTTCAACATTTGGAGCCAATTTGTGGGAAGTACTCGGGCTGGAAATTGTTTTGGAGTTTTGTCTGCAATTGCTTTATTTGAAATAAATCACTGATGTGTTCCCTCATCTTCAAGCACATTGACAAGTATACCAAAGCTCAATGGCATCAGCAGCTCACCTGAACTTGGGTGCTCTGAATTCCAAAATATCCAGGTGTCACTTGCTGCCAGATGTCGACCCACCACTTTTAGCGAGACCCCGGAGGAACAGCTGTTGCTGCTGACGCGAGGGGTCACTTTCCTGTAGCTCTACACTTGTTCGCTGGGCAACAGCTCCACCTCTGGCTGGGTGAAATTCAGCCCTTTACAGAGGAACAAGGCCTATGTGAGCTGAAGACCCCAGGGCAGTACTTCAAGTGCGTGTGGGAGTTGTCAGGGTTTTAGATCTGGAAAGAAAACTATCAAGCTTGGTTGCTGAAGGGCCAGTTTTAAGCCCTGCCTAACCAAAGCTCTTGCTCCCAGATTATGATAGACCCCCCCCAACACCTTTTCCAGGCCACTTTAAGAACCACCTGCGTGGAATTTAAGTCATGACAGGCCTTAAGCAGGAGCTTAGCACAGAGGTGAACTTCACCCAACGTCACCACTTTGCAGCTGTTTACATGACTAAGCAATGTTGTCCAGGAGTCTCAAAGAGGCCTCCATCAACACCCCAACATCAAATGCCCGCAGTCATTGGGATTGTGCAGGTACGGATTCAAACCCAAATGTTAAGGCAGAACCCTCTCTCTGTAATGGGCTAGACAACAATTGTGGATCTCCAAAACCTGAAAACTTTGGAAACTTAGGATCTGGTTTCAGTTTTGAAGTTTTTGGCTCAGGCTGCTCTGTAGTTCCAAATTCCAGTGACACTGGGGACACTGAGTCAGAAATTGAATCAATGAAGTGCAGAAAGAGAAATTCAGAAAGTGAAAAACACAGTATCCAACTGTAGGGAGAATTCAGGGAGGCATAATGTAATTAATAGAGTGGGGGTTTTGGCCAGGATACTGCAGTTAACATCCTTACACCGGCGAAAATTGCCATAGGTTATTTAATAAGCACAAGTGAGCAGGACCTCAATTTCACATCTTAACCAAAAGATAACAGGGTCAGTGCCCCTAATGGGTCAGAGGGTCATCTCACTGAGGGGGAAAGAGTGCCACTTACAGCCTAATCCTGTGCCACTGAAGTCAAAGGGAGTATTAAGGTTGAGCTCAATAGGAGCAAGATTTGCCCCCAAATCACTAGATTCACTTCCTGCAGCACCTTGTTCGTGCTGGAGCCTCCCATATGAATATAGACCCTGCCCCAGCCCCAGGGCTGGCTCCAGGGTTTTTGCTGCCCCAAGTAGCCCTCCCCTACCCCCCAAAAAGCCACAGTCGTGATCTGCAGTTCTACTGCCGCTGCTTCAGTCTTTGGTGGCAATTCGGTGGCTGGTCCTTCGCTCGGAGAGGGAGTGAGGGACCCACCTCCGGATTGCAGCCGAAGACCCAGATGTGCCGCCCCTCACCGTTGGCCACCCCAAGCAGCTGCTTGCTGGGCTGGTGCCTGGAGCTGGCCTTGCCCAGCCCTGCTTAGCTTGAGAGATCAAACCAAAATGACACAAAGTTCTTGCCAAGTGAAAAGGACAAGAATGCGAATGCACATGTTCCTTTTGTGAACTGGGCCAGGCATGTGGGTGGCAGAACTGGTGGGAAATTGGCTGAAGGGACTCGGTGTGTGTTTCCAGTCCCTGAGCCTCTGTAAAACTTGTTGACAACGGTACTTCAGCCAGGCAGCTCTGGAGGACGAACAGCTTGGCTGGTTAAAAATCCGTTCTGTGGCCACCCACACCATGGAAGCAAGCAAGCAGTGGGCTTCTGATAGAGAAAAAGCAGTTTCTGAGGCATGAAACTTCCTCAGCTGTTTGCCTATGACAGGCTTGAACAGAGCACTTTGCTAACACCCTATGACTGCAGCAGGACTTGTAAGTCACTGACGCTATGACATCAGCTGCCTGTGGTGCTTTGTACTGTACAGGGTGTATAAATTAACAAAAGGAAGATGTCAGCTTTGATCACAACTGTTATGCTAGTGATTTTACTGTATATTTGATAGTCCTAGAGCCTTAAAATGCCACTTGCGTTGCAGGGAGGAAGGGTCTTTTTTTTTTTTTTTTTGGTTAAATAGGAACAGTGTTATTCAGTGGGACTGATCCCTTTTCTCCCCTATAAGGGAAAACCCATATAGAAGACGTGGAATTTTAAAGCTCCAGGATTGTACTGGACAGGATTATCATAGTAGGGTCAGGGAAAGGTCATTTAGGTCAGTGGATCTTCCAGGGGTACATCAACTCATCTAGATATTTGCCTAGTTTTTCAGCAGGCTGCATAAAAAGCACTAGTGAAGTCCGTAGAGACTAAAATTTCATACAGACAATGACTTGTTTATACTGCTGTATATACTATACACTGAAATGTAAGTCTAATATTTACATTCCAATTGATTTATTTTATCATATGGTAAAAATGAGAAAGCAAGCAATTTCTCAGTAACAGTGTGCTGTGACACTTGTATTTTTACATCTGATTTTGTAAGCAAGTAGTTTTTAAGTGAGGTGGAACTTGGGGTATGCAAGACAAATCAGACTCCTGAAAGAGGTACAGTACTCTGGAAAGGTTGAGAAACTCACCAATTTAGGTCATCAGGTCTGATGTACATTTCCTGCTGAAGGATCCAAAAGTGCTTTATAAATAATATTCCAAGTACAGCCCCTGGTTATATCCATCGACCTACCTTAATCACTGAGGTAGCATGATTGTAAATCAATGCAGAATTTGGCCTTGTACTTATGGACATCATTCATTTACTACTGAAGCACAGCCATTCCTGGATAGGAACATGGCAGTCATCCTACAGGAAAGCACACCAGTTAAATTCAGAGGGGAATTGAAGAACTAAAACTAACCAGTATTCCATAAACCTCTCATATCACTGCTAAACTAATCCATGCCCAAGGACAAAGAAGGGGTGGGTAGATTTCAGGGGGTTTACAGTCATAGGCACTGTCATAAACAGATAGTCAAGGTTTAATGTCTCTTTCAGCTGTAAAGGGTTAACAAACAGTGAACCTGGAACACCTAATCAGAGGACCAATCAGGAGACAAGATACTTTCAAATCTGGGTGGAGGGAAGCTTTTGTGTGTGTTCTTTGTTCTTTGTCCGTTTCTCCTGGGTTCTGAGACGACAGAATGTAAGGCAGATGCCCAATACTATCTGAAAAACTCTTTCTGTTCTGATTTGAGTAATAAGGATTAAAGGCAGTTTTAGTCTTTTGATTGTTTTCTTAATTTGCAAATGTGAAGTTGCTGGAAGTTATTAATTGTATTTGCTGGTGGGAGGTTTCTCCTAGTGTCTATAAGCTGAAAGACCCTGTAAATTACATCTTGAATTTACAGAGATTTCTTACTTTTTTCTTTCTTTATAACAAAGCTTTTCTTTTAAAAGACCTAATGGGATTTTCCCCTTGTTAAGGCTAAGGTATTGAGTGTCTGTACCACACAGGGAATTTGTGGGAAGGAGGGGGTAGATGTTGAATTCTCTGTTTTTAAGATCAAGGAGTTTGAATCACAGTGATCTTCCATGGTAATCCAGGAGGGGAAGCTTGAGAGAGGCAACAGTGAAGGAAAGGGTTTACTTTCCTTGTGTCAAATCCAGGGGATCTGGGTCTTGGGGCCCCAGGAAGGTCGGGAAACCAAGGTAATCCAGGCACTCCAAGTCCTGGTTGGTGGCAGCCTACAAGATCTAAGCTGGTACTTAAGCTTAGAGGAATTCATGTTGGTACCCCATTTTTGGACTCTAAGGTTTAGAGTGGGGAAAGAATACCATTGCAGCACACTTCAGAGTCAATCAGTCAAAGGACTAAACAGCTGCCTACTTTCCAGGACTAGCTACAGTTTCTGAGTGAAAGTACAGACTCCTGGAGTATGGAGGAGTGCATCATCAAGAAATGCAAATCCCATAGAAGCATGCTGATGGGAGAGAATCAGATGAGTTCTAACAGGAAGTTTCTCCATTTCATCTTATTGTTGATGTATCCTTTATTCCCATATAGATCTATAGATCTTCACTCTACTGGATACCACACAGTGAACATGGTTTCTATACCGTCCAAGGTATCCCTCGCCCTATGAAGGTCTGATCAGAAGCTTAGTCACAGGTAATCAAGCTTCTGATGCTGTGAATTTTACAACCACCCTTGTCCTTCCAACGCTCATGATTTTATTGCAAGTCTCTCAATATTTGGTGTGTTTTTTAAGCTCCCAGAATCACGTCATTGCATGAGTGTCATCTTTGTTGGTTTTTTAAAGTAAGTTTCTAGCTTTCTCAGTTGTGGAGAAAAGCTTGTAAACATGGCCCATCTGCATCCAAGAAATTCAAGAGCTGGAAGGTGAATAAAAACACACAGCATGGAGTATTTTATTTTAATCTCATGCTTTGCGGGTGGGCTGACTTCTGATTTTTGAAAGTTTGCGGTTGACAAAAACATATTTGTCAGGAGAGCTTTTCAATATAGATAAGAGAGAGAGAGCCTAATTTTC
The DNA here is from genome assembly GCF_003597395.2 of Chelonoidis abingdonii. NCBI lineage: Eukaryota > Metazoa > Chordata > Testudines > Testudinidae > Chelonoidis > Chelonoidis abingdonii. Next base: position 123,512,084 of record NC_133772.1, on the reverse strand, counting down.
CACCCTGTTACTTTCTCTGGAGTTACACTTGGGTAACAGTGGAAAATCTGACCCACTGGATTCAATTTAAAGTTCGTATAATAATGCTTTATATAGCACCAGTCAGCCAAGGATCTCTGGCTAAGTATTTCCAGAGTGCACTGGTTTCTAGGCACTAGTGGGCATTGGAAACATCAGCTATCATGCGACCTGGGTAAGTAAATGTTAGAGCTAATTGGCAAAAAGATTGCCACAAAAAATGTACATGTTGTCAAGTACATGAAAAAGTTTTGGGTGAACCCCGCACCCCCCCACACACAAATTTTTAATGTATGCAGACACGGTCCATGAAAATGTTCATTTAGTTGAAAACCCAATTTTCTGTAACAAACCAGTTTCAGTGGGAAATTTTCAAGCAGCTCAAGAAAGGCTGAGACACATTTTACAACTGATTGTATGTTGGAGTGCTCTGAACAGTGCAGCCCCCAGAGAAAGGGCTCCAGTCTCTTCTCATTTGCACTGGGGTTAACTACTGAAATCAGTGGAGCTACAGCTAGTCAGGGTAACACTGGGGAAAGTGAGAGAAGAATCACAGCCACTGCCTGACCCAAGGATTTATGGTCTAAAGGGCTCTTCTGAAGTATTGCAGGTGCTCAGCACCTCTCAGGATCAGGACTTAAAATTTGTAAATTTAACAAAGCACAGCGAGATTAAATGATTTACTCAAGGTCACACCAAGTCAGTGTCAGAATCAGTGTTAGAATACAGAGGACTGAATCTGCCCTCAACTTATGCTCGTATAAATCTGGAGTAACTCTACTGAAGTTATAGTGGGTCAAATAAAGTGAGAGAGCAGAATATGGCTCATAGCTCTCCTGGCTCTCTCGCTGATCATAATGGCTAGCCCATAGTTCATCACAAATAAAACATACAACCTCCCTAAGGCTCAATTTTTGAATCTGTAAAATGGGGAGAGTACCTAGTAGTGGTTGTGAACATCTTAAAGGCTATGAGCTAGATTCTCAGTTGGTGTAAATCATCATGTTTCCATAGAAGTCAATAGAACTCTACCCGTGTACAGCAGTTGAGGATCAGGGCCTATATATCCATATACTTCACTTGAGTAAATATCGTGCCCCCAATTTTATAGCTGAGAAAACTGCAACATAGTTGCAGAGATGAAGGAAGAAGAGGACACGCATCAGGGCCCTAATTGTGCCCTGGGTGATCACTATTTCCCACCACCCATCACAGATGTAATGAGGTTGAGTAGTGCCCGTATAAGAGAAATTAAAACTACTAATTATTCCTCAGAAAAAGACTTTTAATGACTTTTGGCTACAAAGGCAACACAGACAAAATAAGAAAAGAAAGATTAAAGACCAGTACTGAATAAGGATTAATATAAATGGCAAGTTATACTGAAGACAAGTACACGTAAAGTTACTATTTATGAACTACTTATTTCTATTCTTAACAATATAGTATTGATACAAACTTGAGATCAATTCAGCTCGAGCAACCAGACTTCTTCACTCCATAATCTTACTCTGCATTCGTCTGAAAATACGTTAGCCTTCGTCGGCAATTTTCTGCACTGGCCAGGTACAGACAGTCGAGAAGTGCACGTCCCTTCAGTTCAGGGAGTGTAGGTCAGGTTTCCCAATCAAAGAGGGGTCCCCTTATGACCAAAACACAGACCTTCAGTCCTGTGCCTTCGTACTTTCTATCTTATCTGTCAGCCGTGTTTTAAAACGGACCAACCAATCAGGGTAGGCCAAATTTTTAGCGTGGTTGCTTTGATTTTGTAAGTTATAAGCGGGTGCATAGTTTATCTCCATGTAGCCAATTATCTCAAATGTGGTCAATGTGTGTCGATAATCCATGTATGAGCACACAGATTTTCTCAATACATATGACTCAGCCTAAGGTGTTATCTGGCTGCAGAGCACCCTGACCACAAGTTTCAGTTTAATTCTGCAAAGCTTGATTTCTGAAGCTCCCAGAAGTTTGAGGCCTAACATTGACAATATCTTTGTTCATTTTAATCTTGACAATACTTTTGTTTATATTAATCAGAATAGTTTTGGATTGGCTAGCATGGAAAAATCTTACCCATTTTTCCAACAAATAAAGGAGACATGTCAGCACCACCCCACCCACCAAAACCCTGAATCTCAATATCTCCTCCCAAGTGCCCAAGGAAAAATTATTTATTTACCTCTACCTAGAAAGAAAGAGCACTGGCTGCAGATTAACTATATGCAACCTGCAAGCTCGAGAATAAAAGGAACAGATTGCACAGTGGGAATTTGAGATTTTATTTTACCTTCTTTCTGAAGCCAATAGAGAGATTTTCCTGAAACTCAAGAACAAAACGGAGCTCTCTTGGACTATGAATCACTCAATTTCAGCTGCTGAGGAGTTCATTCAAGTTTATTACAAAACAGAAGAAAATGGTGAAGAGACATCCTGGCTTCGGCATGGGGAGCTGTGAATAAAGAATGCTACAGGCCCCAGAGGGAATTCTCCACTGCCCTCCCCATGCTCAGAGCTTTGTCCCATCTGCTTAGCTTTATAGAAATTAGAGATGGAATAGACCTGTCAGATCAACCACATCTCCACCAGTGCAAGACTGTCCTCTACACAATAGTTTGGGGGATGGTAAAGAAATGCACAACCCAAGCAGGAGCTCTGGAGCATAGTGGGCCTCTGGGGGGCAGAATGCATTCTCTCCACCACCGTGGGTGACCAGTGTGTTGGTTGATTGGCAATCCCTCAATTCGAGGATGATTTCTACCATGAATTTACATATGGGTCATGAAATGACTCAGGAGTCTGATCCTGGAACCGTAAATATGTCCGCACTAGGTACAGACAGACCTGCTGCCTGCTGTGAGAAAGTTTTTTTTTTCTTTCCTCCTCTCTCTTTTTTCAGCTTTGAAGGCAAGGCGCTTCTCCTCAAAGCAGGCCACTGCCTGATGGAGGATATGGCGCTACTGGGAGTCAGTTAGTGGCTTGCTCTTCCCAGCTTGTGATGTCCACATCAGTTTTCTTAAGATATGCTTTCAGTGTGTCTTTGTAATGTTTCCACTGACCACCATGGGATCTCTGACCCTGGGTGAGCTGAGAGTAGAGGACTTGCTTTGGGAGGTGAGAATCTGGTATCTGCACACAGTGTCCAGCCCAGCAAAGTTGGTGCATGAGGATTATTGCTTCAATGCTGGTGACATTAGCTTCAGCGAGGATGCTGGAGTTAATGTGGTGATTTAGATCCTTCATGTGAAGGATCTTCTGGAGGCATCGTTGGTGATAACTCTCCAAACTCTTGAGGTGCTGTCGATAGGTCACCCAGATTTCGCATCCATAGAGGAGTGTAGGAACAGCAATTGTCTTATAAGTCTGGATCTTGGTGTTCTGCCGTAGGTCACAGTCCGTGAAAACGCGTCGGACCAATTTCCCAAAGGAAGCACTTGTGCACTGGATCCTGTGCTGGATCTCACTGTCAATTTTTGCATTTTGAGAAAGTTGGCCACCGAGGTAGCAAAAGTGCTCAACCGTCTCCAAAGACTGACCCTTGATGGTGATTTGTGGTCATTCATGTGCAAGGCATGAAGCAGGTTGATAGAGCACTTTAGTCTTTTCAATATTGAGTGAGAGTCCAAGGCTTCGGTAAGCTTGTGCAAGAAAATCCAGTATGGACTGCAGTGTACGCGAAGATGACACAATCATCAGCATACTGAAGATCAGTAATGAACGCCCTGAAGACTTTAGACTTTGAACAGAGATGTCTAAGATTAAAGAGCCGCCTATCTATTCTATATTGAATTCCATTGGGGAGGTGATCTTTAACGAGGACCAAAATTACTGCTAAATAGATGGAAAACGGGATTGGGACAATAACACATCCTTGTTTAACCCCCATTTTGATGAAGAAAAGTTCCATCTCAAGGCCATTACAGAGAACTGTGCCAGCCATCTGATCATGGAGAAGCCTTAGGACCTTAATACATTTTGGAGGGCAGGCAAATCTGGCCAGCACCTTCCACAAGGCTTTGCAATTGGCAGAGTCAAAGGTCTTTGTCAAATTGATGAAAGCCATGTACAGGTCCTGATTTTGCTCCAGAGACTTTTCCTAGATTTGGCGGGCAATAAAGATCATATCGGTTGTCCTGTGGGATGGTCCAAAACTTCACTGAGATTCCAACAATATTTCCTCAGCAAGAGGAACTAATCGGTTTAAGATGATATGGGTAAGAATTTTCCCTGCTGACCAGTTTGTAAGCTTTGGCAGGGCATCTGGCTCATAGTATGGGAGGCAGAGCACTAGTTCTACCCCCTCGCTGCCTCTCTTTAAGAGGCTAGTATCACTCTGATTCTAACTGGAGCAATCTTTGTGCTTCCAGCTGTAAGGACTGCAGTTTTGCCTGGCTTTTGCACAGGACCCAAGGGAAGGTTCCTTGAATGCTCTATCCCACATTCCATACCTTGGGCACCCGCACAGGGCTAGCCACATAACTGTTAGTGCTGTGTCCAGTCTACTTTGAACCTTCCTTAAGTTTTGGAACTACATGGTATGATATGTAGATAGCAAGGGAGTAGTTTCAAACCAAGTGTGAGAGTGGAGGGGAATCCCAGTGGTAGGGGAAATGCTTTCATTTCTTAACAGCCTGTCAAACAGCAGACATGATCCACACAGGGAGCACCCTCACGGTGACAATCCTTCCCACGGCTGCCTGCCAAAGCCAGTGAAAATCCCTTGTTAACTATTTTAGATGTAGCCTATTCATGGGAATGTAAATCTGCTGTCCTCACGGCTGGAGATTATGGAGGCTGGATTTAATGTGCCTAAGCACATCTTTCTCAACTTAGATCACAGGGTTGCCTGCTTGTGTGTGTGTCTTTGTGGCTTGCTCCAGGCCTCTTAATAGCATAGTTTCATCCAAAGGGACATGTGTCCATAGCTTCCTGTTCTTTGTTCATTCCAACCTAGTCAAATATAAAATGATTTTGAGTCATGGAATATTTAGCCAGAGGGGAAAGTAAACTGGTACGGCATACCGGGAAGAAAAGCTGAACTTACCGGCAGGGCCGCTGATGGCGGGGGCAGGGGCAGCTGCCCTGGTGCCCGGTGATTTAAAAGAGGCTGGGCCTCCCGGCAGCAGCTGGAGCCCCAGCCTTTTAAATTGCCGCCGGAGCCTCAGGGGATTGGGTGCTGCCGCTGCTACCCCGGGGCACCGGCAGCAGTTTAAAGGGCCTGAGATTCCCAGCCGCCACCGCTACCCCAAGGTTCTGGCTGCTGGTGCGGTTGCAGCTGGGAGCCCTGGGGCTCTGACGGCAATTTAAAGGGCCCAGGACTCCCGGCTGCCACTACCATACCAGTGACCAGAGCCTTGGGTCCTTTAAATTGCTGCCGGAGCCCCAGGTTGTGGGAGCCAGGCAGTGCTGAAGGGATGGCGGGGAGAGTCTGGCCCCAGCCCCTTCCACCCGAGGCCCCACCCCTTGTGGGGGGGGGGGCAGAGCTGCACCCCCCACCTTGTCCAGGACCTCGGCCGCCCTGCGTACCAGTAAGTCCCGTAAGTTACTTTCACCTCTCTATTTTGTACATTATATGAATGAACGAAACATAGAGTTTGCAATGATTCCTCTATACTGAGACCCCACACTGAAGAATTTAATAGGGATGAAACTTGACGAAAGTTATCAGCATTTCTAGAAAGTTGTCTGAAAGCCTTTAGGATTTAGTGAATAGTATTTCTGAATCATCATACAGAATTCAATACCAGTGATAAAATATCTGTTATATTTTATAGAAAGGTACTGATGTCTACGGGGCTTTCCCCAGAAGGGTACTTTTTTCTCTCAGTTTACGCTAAGTAGTTTAGAGCACTCACTAGGGTGCTCTGATGCTGTTCTTACAATGTAAGATGCAGTTGACTTTGCCTCTTAATTGCTACTGGTACAGTAGTGATGCCCTTGTTAATGCTGACACACTCATTTTCTAGTGTCCTAAGGGCACTAAAGAGTACTGGTGGTGACTGGATTATAATGCATCAGCTAGTGTAGTAAGCATGCCAGGAACACAAAGAGACATTCCAATCTTATTAACACCTGGTATAAAGGATACATTTTGATGAATTTATTGTGCTTGCTTATTCTGCAGTTTAAAACCAAAGGCTCCCCAAGTTTCTTGGGATGCCTACATCCACAGAATGTCATAGACACTGATACTGCCAGGAGAAATGAGCCTTGAGTAAGATTTGCCCGGCTGTCAAGACAATTTCCCTCTCTCCGTTCATAATCTTCACTCACTACCAAAATACAAATGCTATATATCAAGCTTGGCAGAATTTGATTTTTATTCTTCAATAATTTCAGTGGCTAGTATCCAGGTTAATATTGTATTTAAGCATTTTTTATCCATTTAGAATTTCACAGTTGTGCAAAATTATGTGGGGGGTCAACAATACATGTCAAAATATACAAAGTAAATATCCTTAAATCAAACTCTAATAAGTTCTCAAGCGGCATTTTCTTACCTTGCCAATCTGTAAATGTCTTATTATTGATTGAAATATTTTTGTCGGCCTGTGTCTGTACGGAGAAATTGATGTTTACCGACATTTACCAATTAAAAATCTAATCCTTCCAAGCCTGTTTATATCTCAGGTAGTTCTAAATGGCAATGCCCTCTAACATGTCATTGACATTAACTCCACCTGCTGCACACAATTCAACACTGATTGGACTTGATCCTTTCTGCTGCTCTTTAGATAGTTTAATTACACATGCTGCTCATGGACCAAGTGTTTAAACACATGACAAAAGTCTCAAAGATCTTTATATTAAATTAATGAGCCATAAAAGCCACCACCAAACTGTCACACACTGACCTGCAGAGAGAGAAAAGCTTACCTCCCAATGTAAGATTATCCATTTAGTGACACTACAGCATTCAGTTTGCTAGTAAATCAATGCATCTTTTTCTATCAAATAAAGCAAGGGAACATATACAAGGCTTCTAAAATTCCATGAAAGAAGACATACTCTGAAAAACCTTATAGGACTAAAGTGTGACAGTCACTGACATGTAGAAAGCAGAGTACGATTTAGTTCAGAATCTCTGCCATAGACCAGCAACAAAGGCCAGATCCTTAGCCTCTCCCAAGAACCCTTTGTGCAAGTCCACAGTAATGCAAACTACCCAGCAGGTGTGGGCTAGCAGTTACCCACTCTCGTCCACCAGAGTAGGTGGTGTTTTAGGGCAGGTCTGTGTGTGATGAGCGCCAGCAGGGCCTGGCCAAGAGTGGCTCATTTGAGCTGTTATCTGCTGGAGTAAGTTGAAGCAGCTATCAGGACACCCTGCTTTAACTTACAAGGGTTCTGCTCAGATCCAGGAGGCCCAGGGCACTGGAAAGGTGCCACAAGGCCACCTTTACATCTCCCCTCCCTAGGTGAGATGACTACTTCTCTCATACACCAAGGGATTTAACCCAGAATGTTTTCAATTGCTGTGTACTGTCTCGAAGGTTTGTCCAATGTGCAGCCATGAATAGTTCATTCAAAATAGTCAAAAAGCACAAGGCTAACAGATCGGATACTCATTCACACACATACTCTTTTTGTGACTTTTTTTTTTCATTCCAAGAGCTGTTGTTCCAGGATCTAGATACACGTCAGTCTCCAAATCTCTCTTCTGATATAAACCTAAAGATCAGCCAGTTCCAGTTAGCTTGAAGCCTGTTTTCTTTCTAGATTACATTCAAAGTTGAACAATGTTTTCTCACAATATTTTAGTTCAGTCAGTATTTTCATTATTAATTCTTTCCTTCAATGTATAGATAAAAATAAAAAGTGTCTATTCTATGCTCTAGAATTTTTAAACAGATTTTAAAAATTGTATCACTATTACTAATGTAATACTAGTGAATTTAGTTTGTTTGCCTGGGATATAAATTGGACTAAATCACGATGAATAATAATTTGGATTCTATATAATTTTTTATCCAAGGATCATATAACCCATTAGAAACATTAATTACTTAATCCTTGAAACACCCAGATGAGGGAGTTAAATATCCATGGCTTCACTGATTTTAAGGCCAGAAGGGACCATAGATCATGTAGTGTGACCTTTTGCAAAACACAGGCCACAGAAGTTCTCTCAGGTATTCCAGTATCAAGCCAATGAATTCTGCTTGAGCTAGAACCTAAAGCATATATTTTAGAAAAACATACCATCTTAATTTTAAAACTCCATGGGATGGAGAATTTACCACATGCCTGAAAATCTGTTCAAATGGTTAATTACTGTACCTTAACTGTAAAAAATTTGCATCTTACTTCCAGTGTGATCTTTGCTGATTTCAATTTCCAACCATTGGATCTCATCCCTTTGTCTGCTATATTAAGCAGCCCCTCCGTATTAGACATCCTCTTCCTGTGTAGGTGCATGTACACTGATCAAGCTACCTCTTAAACTGCTCTTTGATAAGCTAGTTACATTGTTATAAGTATAACTCATTTTAGTGATAGCAAAACTGAGGTGCAAAAAGGTAAACTGACATACCCCAGGTCAAAGTGAGTCAATGGTAAAGTCAAAAATAGAATCCATAAATCCTGATATCCAATCTTCTATTTTAGAAAGTACTGCCTCTAAGCCATAAAACTCAAAGCCTGTTTCACTATCTGCGTTATTGCACAAGAGCATAAGGTAAGTGGCTATCTGCAGGATGCTCTAGCATGTGCTGGAAGAATGCTTTCATTATCAAACTAATTTACATAATGAAAAAGTGTAGCAAGAAGTGGCAAGATGATTTGTTTCTGATTTAGAGAACAGAAACAGTCATTATAGCGGGTACTGAAACTGCTCTCATAGCATAGTCTCAGGAATATCTGCAGCTGCTTGCCGGGCATATGCTGGGAGTGTAGTAAACTAATTTATAGAAATATTTTAACTACTTATTCATTTGATCATTTGTATGATTTTTCAGAATGTTTAAAAATATGAGCAACACAACCCAAAAAGGACAGGGAATCCAAGATCTGCCATTAAAAAAAACAAACCAACACACAGCCTGATAGCTGCCACTAAATATTAATAAAACAAAGAGTACATATGTCACTATCCAGCAAGGATTTAGCAGGATAAAACCAGATGCCAATGATTATTTGTTTAACAATAGGAGAAGAGCTGGATTAGTGGACCTGTATAAGTATCTGTGGGTTTCTCATTGTTCCCTGAAGGCTCCAACTGTAAAGGGATAGTGCCACCTTTAGATGGAATTTAGTATTAGATCACACAGCCAATTTGAACTCCTGCCCCTTGATGCACACTGTTGACTGTTTTTGACAGTTCTACAAACATCTAATTGGGTAATTTCAAGCATAATAATAGAAGGAGACTTTTTCCCTTTTCTATCTCCTTTTGTCTATAACTCTTCACTCCTCCTTTATACAAAATTAAAAAGGTGAATAGGAGACAGATAGGAAAAACTCTCTTCCCCTAATTACTTCATTATCCTAGGGCTGATCCAGCTCTCACTGAATTCATTGGAAAGATTCCTATTGACTTCGGTAAGAGTTGGATCAGAGCCCTTCATAATCAAGGTCCAGATTTATCAAGGCACTTAAACATATGAATAGTCCCATTGAAGTCAATGGAATTATTATTGTACCTAAAGTTGGGCATATGTACCTTTCTGAATTGAGGCCTTAAGCAGGAGACTGAAGTACCCAAAGTACCAGAACTTTCTATCTCTCTTCCCCAAAACATACCTGGAAATCTGTGATGAGCCGAGGCAGGTATGTGAATTAATCCCTGGCTATCAGAGGTGCACAGTCTGGTTATTCTAACATGGCTGAATTTGGATACTGTCCTTCAGAATTAAACTTGAAAAAAAATCCATCTCCTAAATAAGCTCATGCAAGTATGCAGTGTCTCTGTTGTTGTGAAAAGCACGTTCTGATATACTGACAATCAATTCTAAAATCATGTGCAGTATTGGCAATCCAATAAAATCTGTCAGTGTATGGAAATGATTGGACAAATCCCTGGAGAGAGGCAGGTGCTACCAGTTCCTCATTATCTTTAGTTTTCTTTCTCCTATGATCTCTACAAGTACATGTGAACTTCATCCAATTCTCAGAGGATCTGTGATCATTTCTACCATGAGAACTCCCCAGTTTTCATTGGATGATTCCCTCAAAGGTTCAGTGCTAGAAAGAAATGTGATCAACACATACTTCAGTTCAGACACTCTGGCACAGTCTTAAGATGAAGATTACACTAAGACACGATCTAATGCATCACACACATAAATGCAACTGACAAATGGCAAGAGGTAGATCCTGGAGTGAATAAAAATAAAGGAAGGGTCTTTTTTTCATGATATGTCTCAATGGAACCAATTAAGTCTGCTCTCTGGGTATTGCACCGCTTATTTTTTCAGGCTTTCAATTTTTAATGATTTTTTTTCTTCATTTCCCAAATGATGGAGAGGATGAACCTGATTTCCACCCAGAAATCTGCTCTGAAACCAGTGGAGTTGTCTGGGTATGAATGAGTCAGAACACTCATACATCCTTCTGATTTTCAGAGCCGATTTAACTGAGCAGAATTTGGCCTGTCAGCTTGTACGATTTACATGAGCATGCCACAGCCCTCTATTTAGGTGAAGTTTTGAGCATTCTCACTTGCAAGAAAAGCATGTTGACATGCATCCACTAGCAACTGGAGTGAGATCACTAATGCATTTCAAATCAGCCACCAAACAGCGACCACATGCAAAAGGTTTCTTACCCATCATCAATTACCCAGTCTCATTTTCAACCAATTTTCTCAAGTCCTTTTCCATGTTTGGTTCTAGTCATGAATGCTGGTGAGACAGCACTTGATTCAGTCTCCAACAGTTACCTGTGTAAACACAATCACCAAGCCCAGACTGAGGGGAGCCAACAGAGAACAGATATTTCATTTCTGAATCATGAGATAATTACAGTGATGATCCCTTTCATTTTATCAGGCACTAAGGGTACACTTACACAGCAGTTGGGAGGTGTAATTCCCAGCTCAGATTGATGTACATGTACCAACTCTGCTCAGAAAAGCACTTAAAATATCAGTGTAATGGTGAGGGACTGAGCAATAGGTCAGGCTAGCCATCCAAGTACAATCTTCCCTGACCCCCTGGATATGTACTTGAGTGGCTAGCCTGAGCCACTACCTGTGCTGTCATGGCCATGCTGCTATTTTTAGGCATTAACTTGAGTAGAGCTAGCACCTATAATTCCCCAATGTGGGAATTATGTCTCCCAGCTGCAATGTAAACACCTTATGAAACAGTCTGGCTTGCAGACAAAGATATCTTAGCACTTTAAGCCACCTTTCCATTCCCACAATCCTGAGGACATCTGAGCACTTGTTCTGTCTCCAACATAAATGCTGACTCTATACTCTACAGGTGGTGTTGGAGAGAAGGCTTTGGATTCTTTGACCATGGGATGGTGTTCCAAGAAGAAGAAGTGCTAGGCAGAGACAGGTTCCACTTAATGAAGAGAGGGAAGACTATCTTCGCAAGCAGGCTGGCTAACATAGTGAGGAGGGCTTTAAACTAGGTTCACCTGCGGAAGGAGACCAAAACCCTGAGGTAAGTGGGATGCTGGGAGGAAGCACAAGCAGGAGAGCGCAAGAGGGGAGGACTCCTGCCTCATACTGAGAAAGTAGGACAATCAGCGAGTTATCTTAAGTGCCTATACACAAATGCAAGAAGCCTGGGAAACAAGCAAGGAGAACTGGGGTGTAAGCCAAGCACTCAAAAGTCAAGCAGTGATGAAATTAAGGTCTGCTTGTAAACTTAATTCAGTGCCCGCTGTGTGACTTCGTAGTTTGTGTCCACTCCGCCCGCTGAGGGGCGCGGAGCTATTTCTTTTGAATCCTGGACGCTCCTTGTGATTCTTTCTTTTTGGCCTAGGTTTGCAGTTGGTGGTGTATCCTCACGTCAGCGCTGTCTCGTCTCCCGCTCCCCGCCTTCCCTTCGTGGGTCTGGCTGGGCGCTCGCGCATCGGTTCCGGTGCCCACTACGTTCTTCCTGCGCCTGGATATGTCTTGCGTGGTGCTGCGCCTCCCTGTGTTTCATGGCTGCTGCCTATTTTTCCGGCCTTATGCGTGCGTAGCGTTACTTCCCCCTGTGGGCTTCTGTCCCCGCTGCCTGTCCTTCTGCGTCTGGCTTGCGCTCGCTATTTGCGGACTTTCAGCCTTCCCTTCCCACTCTGCGGCATTGACCGGCCCTTGTTTGTCTCCCATCTGCTCCCGCTTCTTCTTCGCGGTGGGTCGTTGGGCGGCTTTGGCATTCTTTGCCCCTGGGCTGGGTGTTCCAGCGGGTGCAGAGCGCCGGTTCCACTTCACTGCAGACGCAGGGTCAGCTCCTTCGCCGCGGCTGGTTACCTGTGACGGGGGTTTCCTCGGTTCCCTTGGGAAGGAGCCCCCGCGGTCGTGGGTGCTGGCAGGCGACGCCCAGGCGAGCGACGCCGGGGGCGGAACTCTGCTCTTCACTGATCAGTCAGAACTCGCGGTTACTTCGTGCCTCTCCTGCCGCACGCCTGGGCCCGCCGCGGGCCTGGCAGTCCTGGCGTTCCGGGCAGCCGCTGGGGAGGCCTGCCGCTCTGTGCGCCTCGTCGCGCATATTTTAGACGGCTGGCTGCGCACCAGTCATGGGTGGCATGTGCTGCACTCCAGAGTGCTAACGGAGTTAGAGCTGTGACTTGTCGCGGCCATTGGCCTTTACTTTGATGCCCATTGAGGATGGGGGGCCGGAGTGCTCGGAGGTTATGTAGTCCTATCTTTACAAGGGTGGGCGCGGAGGCTCGGCAGTGTCCCGCCTGGCCTCTGGCGCGGTTCCGGCTCCTCCTGCAGCCTTTGGGGCGGACGCTCGACTCACGCGGATGGATTCGGCCGTCATCCCTGAATTGCCTCCTTGTTCTTGCTGCGATACTGGGTGTGTGGGTGCGTGGCCGCCTGGCTGTGTTTTTTTGATTTCAGCACCTTTTGCAATGGTCTCCCAGTCTTCCTGACGCCGTTGCGAGTATACGCTAATGACTGTGGCCTTCACCGGTTGAGCTGGTGCATCTGTCGGTTCCGGGTCTGCTCAACTGGTCCCATGTTCGTTTGCCGCTGGTCACACGTGGGTGCTCAGACTACGTTCTGCGGGCTGTTTGTTCCCCTCTTTTCTCGCTCTGCGTGGCGTGGCCTCGCACTAGCACGCTTACGTGCTAATGGGAACGCCAGTGATGTCGTGGAAGGGCTCCGCGCATGGCTTCAGCGGCGCTAGAATTAGCACGATTGGGCCACCGACTCTGCTGGGTTCGCGGAACGTGCCGCGTTCCCTGCAAGGAATGGCCGACTCTGCGACTGTACAGCCTGGGATCGACTGCTAAGGCGCCCATTCTACCGCACCATGGCTAGAGGTTCAAGGTGCGGAGAAGCTGGATATGAATCGACAGCTGTGCTGTTGTCACGCTGGCTAATGGATTTTGGGCTGTTAGTAGGGGCATTGCCACAGATCGAGGACGTGATCATCTTACTTAATTTACATTGGTGAGGGCTATTGGGTTGTGTCCACAGGATGTGAAAATTGGATAGGAGTCCAGAAGAGCGCATCAAAATGATTTAAGGGGCTGGTGAAATGATTAATGGGAAAGCTAAGGACAGAGATTTTTATGTTGCAGAGAGAAGAATGAGGCAGGATTTGATAGCTGTTTCAACTCACTGAAGGGGGGTTCCAAGAGGATGGATCTAGATTGTCTCTAGTGATAGGCAGATGTAAGAACAGGGAGTAATGGTTCAAGTTGCAGTGGGGGAGGTTTAGGTTGATATATTGGAAAAACTTTTTCACTAGGAGGGTTGTGAAGCAATGTAATGGTTACCCTAGGGAGGTGGTGGAATCTCCTTCCTTAGAGGTTTTTAAGGTCAGGCTTGATGAAGCCCTGGCTGGGATGATTTAGTTGGCGATTGGTCCTGCTTTGAGCAGGGGGTTGGACTAGATGACCTCCTGAGGTCCCTTCCAACCCGGATAGTCTATGATATGGGGAATTCCCAGGGGGTGAGATCTACAAACTTGGCGCACACATCACACCAGCCCTGCCAGCACAAAAAGGCCACAGTAGAGTGAGAATCTGGGCTGTGTTTATCATTCATCCCACTATTGATTCACCATGAAACTACTATTCTTCTCAGTTTGTTTCTGAACAGCCTCAAACATTTTTATACTCATTTACCAGATGAGTAAATGGTAGTAAGGAGGTGTTAGTAAAGAGTTGCCCTAGGTCAAAAGAGTCACTGGCCTTATCTTAACTCTAGATTTTACTCATATTGTAACAAGTTACATAACATGTAGATAACATGTTAACTAGCATTTACAAATGTGTTTGTGGAAGCCAGTTAAGACATAACTACCAAAAATTCTAGTCTAGACAAGACTTTGGGGTCAGATTTTCAAACTTATTTAAGTGCCTAAAATTGCAGATAGGCACCTAGCAGTCTTTTCAAAAGTGCCTAAACAAGCTAGATGCCTAATTCCTGTGGAAATCATGAGAGAAAAATCAACAACTTCAATGGGAATTAGGCACCTAACCTGCTGAGGCACTTTGGAAAATCCAACTGCGGGCTTATCTGCATCTGGATCTTCAGGTGCCTAAATATCTTTTAAAATCTGGCCCTTAGTCGCTAGTTCTAACCACTTAATCCAGACAGACTTCCTTGACACATCTCACTTCTGGTTACAGTGGAGCAGGTACTGTAATACCAAACCTGACAAAAGCAAACACCGAAATGTAATTGAAAACACAGGAAAGTTTGTTCCTTGTATGGCTGAAGCTCACGTTCCCTTTGCACTCTCTTGCTGCATGGCAAACAGAAAGGAAATCGCTAGTCAGAAGGGAATTAGTTATCTGCCGCTCTTGAACTTGGCTGTCTCATGCCTGCCTAATCATGCATTAAGTTACATGATTAACCTAGATATGATTTGGTTCCAAGGAATTCCATAGTCTTACAAATTACCAGTCTAGAAAAAACCATGTACTGTAGATCCTGCTTAAACAAGGGTTACATAAACATTGCCTTTGACAAGGACAAGAATTTTGCTGATTGATTACAAGTTGCTGCCACAATTTGTTATACATCTATATTGTTGGATGACCAGGAACTGGGAAGGAGATTCAAGGGGGTTGGGAAAGATCACCCCAAAATGTCACTACAGGGATATCATACACAGGCTCGATCTTATGCTAGCTATTCTCAGGGCAGCCTGGGGGGGAGGAGGCAAGTGGGGCAATTTGCCCCAAGCCCCCATGAGAGTTTTTCAGGGTCCCTGGAGCGGGGTCCTTCACTCACTCCAGGGGCCCCGGAAAACTCTTGTGGGGCCAGGGCCCCCAGAGCTTCTTCCACTCTGAGTCTTCAGCGGCAGGGGGTCCTTCTGCTTTGGGGTGGAAGGACCCCCCACCGCCAAATTACCACCAAAGCGGGACCCACCGCCGAAGTTCCGGGTCTTTGGTGGTAATTCGGCAGTGGGAGGCCCCTGCTGCGGGTCTTCGGGGCACTTCAGCAGCAGGTCCTGGAGTGGAGGGACCCCCGCCACCGAATTACCACTGAAGCGGGGAGGGGACCCCCGCCGCCGAAGACCCAAGGCCCCCTGAATCCTCTGGGCAGCCCTGGCTATTTTGGGCCTAATTGTAGGTAAAATTATGGTCCCTTTGTACCATAGACTTTAAAACTGTCAAATCAGCCACCAGGGAATAATCTCACTTCAAGAGAAGTCCCTATTTGGTGCAGAGCTGGAGTAATGGTGGAGTTGCTTGGTTTATTATAGATCATCTTTTTAGTATGTCTAAATTATAGCCTGTCATTTTCAGAGAGAGGATGGGACTTGTGGATAAAGCAATGATGGAACTCAGGAGATCTGGGTTCAGTTCTTAGTTCTGCCTCAGACTCATTGTGTGACCTTGGCAAAGTCACTTCCTCTCTATGCCCGAGTATCCCATCTGTAAAAATTGAAAATTCCTTTCTGCCACCCCCTTCTCTTTGTCCATCTTTTCAGTTTACACAGTAAACCCTTCAAAGTAGGAACTGTCTCTTAGCATGTGTCTGTACAGCACCTCGCACAATAGGATCCCAGTGCCAATTGGAGCATTCTGCTGCCATAGGTAAGGTTCATTCTAGTTATTTGTGGCTTTCAGGTATCTTCCAAAGCTGAGAAATTCATCAAGGAAAGGAGTGTCAGGATCTGATCTTGCATACACTACCAGAATACAGAGACTGATAACACTGGAAATGTTATTTTAGTTGGATAATAATGTAAAGTGCTCTTGGCAAAAGATTCTCACAAGACTTTGGTCCAGACTTGTATTTCATATTCTGATGGTCCATATTCTGAATCTCTCTCCTCTTATGTTTTTCCATAGGTTCCCTTTTGCCTTATCATCTATACTGGGCTCAGAATATAATTGTGGGTTACTATTATCTACACCCCATTACAAATCTTTTCACTTAAATCACTTTTTGAAACTGCTTTTGTTTCTAAACTAGAGATAATTTGCAATGGCACTTCTGTTCAAAGGAAAAATACAAAAAATGAATTAACATTTCCTGCAGCATTGCAGAAGGTTTCAAACAGCTGTAGGAAGGTGAATTTAAAATAATAAGAAAAAAACAATTACCCTTTTAAGTTCAGGTGTCAGAAGTGAAGCTTTAAGTTGCTGCAATTTAAGGTTGTGAGCACAGTTTGTTCAGAAACAAATGTCATTTCAAATACAAAAATACCACGGGAGCACATTTAATTTGTGCCAGGGAAAGATTTTATTCTAGTTAGGGCAGTGAGACATATACATCATAGCACAGATGCCAACTTTTCCAGGTGCCAGTGGGTGCTCGCCCCCGGCCCCACCGCACCTCCACATCCTCCCCCATCCTAACCCCTTCCCCAAAGCCCTGTCCCAACTCTGCCCCTTCCCTGCCCTATTGGACCTCCAACCCAAATCCCCAACCCAGCCCTGCCTCTTCCCTCAGCGTGCCAGGTTCCTTCTCCCCCCTCCTCCCTCCCAGCACTTGCCACCGCAAATCAGTTGTTTCATGACTGGAAGCACTGAGAGGGAGAGGGGAGAAGAGGAGCTGCGGCGTGCTCAGGGGAGGAGGCAGAGGCAAGTTGGGGGGGGCGAGGAGCTGCCAGTGGGTGCAGAGCACCCACCAATTTTTCCCTGTGGGTGCTCCAGCCCCAGAGTACCCATGGAGTTGGCACCTATGCATCATAGCCCTTCAAGGGAACATCTGTATGACTTTAAGAAAATATCCTGGATATAATTCACCCACTGGAGTTGCACCAGGGATAATATGGCCTGCAGTAAGTAGAGGCCCTGAGATATAAACCTTGGTATTAAAGGCCCGGTATGAGGCCTGAACTAAAGTAATGGTCAAGACTTTGCTAACATAAAGCAAAGTTAAGCTGTGAGCCAGAGGCAGGCCCTGCTCACTGTAGCTGGCAAGAAAAGGGCTGATGCTGCATAAACATATATCCACATAGTGTATTGAAGCATAAACACGGTACCAGAACACTCTATACTGGAACATTCCACAGAAAACAAGGAACAGGCTAACCCATCCCAATGACAGGGGCAAAAGGGTAATATGACGGATAGAGTTGTTTTGTTCGAACCAACACGTACAAGGTGAGAGGCAGCACCTTGCTACGTAAAGAGGTTGCACCTCAATACGTCAGGAGTGATGTGTAACTTGTTTGTACCTGTGTATAAGAATGCCTCCCTGGGGCGGTGTCTTTGTCCAGCCGAGGGGGAGTGGAAAGTCCCACCACTGACTGATCTGAGTCCATTGCCAGGGGGCACATACTCGTAGTATGTCCTGTAGAGTAAAAATCTAGAGGGAACTATTATTGTGCTTCGTTTGACAACAAATGTGGCCGAAGTGCCTTCGTACCTTACTAGAGTCTGTGGTCATTGAGGGTTCTCTTGGGGTCTGCTGTGTCAGCTATCTGCGCAGAGCTGGGACAGCACACAGAGGGAACACACGCACGCAGCCGAGTGATATTAACATTGAACAGAGCAGAGCACCACATCAGTAGCATCTGACAACATGGCCTACTAAACTTTGCCCTCTCTTGAGAACACGAAGCTGAAGTTAGACTCCTCCAGAGCCTCAAAGCACATGAACCTCCTAAGGTTTTTGTATTATAGCTCAGCGCGTGCTAGCCCATCACAATGCACAGGTGAAAAAAAAGCATGAATCTGAAGCACAGAGGTGAAATTGATTCATAAACATGGGCTCAAAGCTGGTTTACAACACTGGCTAAAGATTGTCTGTTACAGCTATCCCCCTATTCCATTTTGTTTCTTACAGCTGTCCCCATACTCCATTTTGTTCTTGTTCTCCTCCTGTGGCCACCCCTCCCTGGCTGTTAAGTTGTTTACCAGGGCCACTGCCCTTCTCAAAGGGAGGGCCCCTTAATGTTACCAGCATTGCCTTTCAAAGGGAGCATTGGCTAATGCGTCCACTGCCTGTCAAGAGTATCATTTCACCTGTTAAACTGCTCGGTAGGGTAGGGCAATGCCAGAGATGCAAGACGAATGTGTTCAAGAATCCGGACAAGTCATAGGCCTCCACGGCTTGAGTGACCTGTTGACGAACCTGCCCACTGTCCTGTCCACCCTATAGTTTCCCCTGCTCCTCCCCCCTGCCACAAGAGGAGCCAACAAAAGACAGTGAAACTGCCTGAGTGCCTAAAACTACTAGACATTTTAAACAAGAGAAGCGCATTGCTGCCTGCTGATCAGGCGGGTGCGAGTCCCACCTTTTTTGGACGACCCGGTTTAAAAAACCCAAGACGAGCGTTAATTCCCTTGTTGCTGCTTTTGCTCGCTGCTTCTTGGGGTGTAAAGAATTCCTCTGAAACTCTATACTTTATTATATTGTCTGCCGGCTTTTCCCCACACACAGCTAAGCTAAACCTTGGTCTGTCCTTAAAACATCTCCTAAACCCTGCGCCTTTGCCGCAAAATAAGTTGTGGCTGCTAACGTGCTCTTGTGGCTGCTCGGGGTCTCTGTCAGCGTATCACGCGCAGCCTCATCCCGGCTCCTTGAGCTGAACGGCGCTTGCAGCCCCCCCCCACCACTGCTATAGGGCACTATTAGAAAGTTCTTATCTAGATAAGTGAATGCATTGCATAGCTTGGTAAGTATGTTAGAGAATTGTTTGTATTGTGCTCTGTAAGTTAGGTTTAAAAAATTGTTGCATTGTGTTCTGTTACTTGCTAATTTGTGTAGTCTTGGTTAAGTTAGATCATAGATAAGATTTTGCTGTGTTCTGTATAATTGTGGTTAAGTCTGTCTTCCTGCTGCCCCCAAACCTCAACTGTAGTACTGAAGTCTAGCATAAAACCCTATTGGTTACCCTTTTTTCTCTCTAACACACCTCACATTTTACATTTACACTACTGTGACATATTTTACCCATAACTGTTAGTTGGCTATATGCTGCTGTGACACACCCTTTACATAGAAATTATTAGCTACCTGTTACATTTATATTTCAGTGTTAATTGGTTACCAACTGTATTGTACCCCACTGTGTGGTACCCCACTATTGAAACCCCCTATACTATTTACTAAAAGAAACCCCTCCCCAATTGTTTACTTTAACAAACCCCATACCCCTCACTATTGAATTTTCCCTGTTTTTGCATTTTCTTAATAAAATTTATTTTACACCCCACTAGTGCAGTAGTTGTCCCCCAAGATCCCCTACCTGCTGGCAGGGTCAAAGATCAGAATACATCTGATTCAAATAAGGGTAGGCATTCCCCCACAGTAACTGTGGGTTTTTATTTTTGGCTAACTGTATTTAATTTGTGTCAAAAGTGCTTAGATCTTAAGAACCTGACTAAACCTGCAACTTGCTGTAGCACTTCAGTGTAGATACTACCTATGTCAACAGGAGAATCCCTCCTGTTGGTATAGGTAATCCAGTTCCCTGAAAGGTGGTAGCTAGGTTGACAGAAGAATTCTTCCATCAACCTACCACTGTCTACATGGGGATTTAGGTTGGCTTAACTATGCCGCTCAGAAGTATGGATTTTCCACACTACTGAGAGATATAGTTATGCCAACCTAATTTTCTAGTGTAGCCCAGGCCTAAAACAGATTTCTATCCTTATGTTTTATAAGAGGATGCCTACTGGACAGATTGCTAAACAATTATGCATGTTGGATGAAATCCTAGCCACACTGAAGTCAATGAGAGTTTTGGTTTTCACTTCAATGGGGACAGGATTTTTCCTGCTGATTAGTACCTTACTCCATGAGTAGTCCCATTGTCTTAAAATGAACTACTCTGGTGTAAGGTATCATTCATGATGACTAAGCAAATCACAATCTGGGGCTACACACATTGTATTGTTTTATTTTAGCACACTTTTGTTCATGGTTTGCAAATATGTACTATTCACTTAATCTCATATGCAGGCTTGAGAAAACTGCTAGGTAACAGGAAGGCTTCATAGACCATGACAATACGCTTATAGTAAAATCAAGCTACTTTGTAAAATTAGTCTTCTAAAACCAACTCCACTACACAAATGATTTGTCCTTTAAAGATCTTTAAATCATCTCCACTATCTTAGAAGTTTGTATCCACCTTCACAAAAATAAAATAAAAATCCAGCATACCATATCTCATGCACAGACATACAATAAAGGAAATGTTCAAACAAGGTAGAGTGCAAGTAAGCAGAAGACAACTCAAAAAGAAAAAAAGGAATAAAAGAGCTGCCAACGTTTTGCTTGACTCAAGAAAAGGCATGCAGAATCCTAAATGCTGGGATTTTTCTTACCATGTGAAAGAGAAAAAAAATGTGAGAGTCTTTTTGCTGCAGTTAAATCTGAATGCAGCATAAAGAATTCATTTACTTGCCCCAGAACTACAACATAGCATACAAAAGGCAGGTTTTAGGCTTTAAGAACGCAGCTAATGGTAACTATCTCATCAAGCAAAGGGAATTCTGAAATGCATCACTACTCTATTTCTATAGCTGTTGAGTAGAACAAAATTTCCCCAAAAATTCAAAGAAAATGTCCTTGATACTTTGTCCTCAGGGTCAGCTCAGGAAATTTTCATGTTATTAGTCTCTCATTAGGAATGCAGCATTTTTAAAGGGCTCATCTTTGTGTTGCTTCGATAGCACAGAATGAAGCCAGATTAACGGCAGGTTCAGATGCTGACTCAGCTCTAAGGTGTCAAGTATCAGGAGGTAGCCGTGTCAGTCTGTATCCACAAAAACAACAAGGAGTCCGGTGGCACCTCAGAGGTTTTTTTACCCATGAAAGCTTATGCCCAAATAAATCTGTTAGTTTTTAAGGTGCCACTGGACTCCTTGTTGTTTCAGCTCTAAGGCTATGTCTACAGAGACGCCGGGAGTGAGACTCCCAGCTCAGGTAGACAGATAGACGCTAGTTCTGCTTAAGCCAGCATGCTTTAAAAAAAAAGCAGTGTGGATATTGTGGCATGAGCACTGGCACAGGCTTGCTGGCTGAGTCAAGCCTGCCCAACCACCTGGGTCTGTACTCGGGTGGCTGGCCTGTGCTGCCACCACCACCATACTACTATTTTAGTGCACTAGCTCAAGCAGAGCTAGCGGGGGTCTGTCTCTGTGGGTAGAGTGGCATGCTACCAGCTGCAGAGGAGACAGACCATAAGTCTTTAACGTCCCTTTGAACAGTTGAGGAAGGAAAAAAGGAAAGTGCAGCCAACAGGTCCCTTTTTCAGAAGTGCTGAATAAAAAACAAACAAACTTGCAAGGACAATTTTGACGTCGGAGAAATTTCAAAGAGATCAGAGCAATGAGGCAGAAGTATACTAAAAACAAACAAACAAAATTATAGCAGAAAAGTCTGACCAATTTGGGCAATATTTGACCACATTTTATATGTACAACTTTGCCTAGAGTAATTAAATAACATGCACAATATTCAATCAATTACATTTTCAGCAGAAGCAATGTAGCCTATTGGTTCATAAAGGGTGTGATGGATATGACACTGCTCTATGATAGTTTATGAATACTGTATGTGATCTGTTATTGGGGTGCTTACTGTATAAATATGCTGGTTTAGTTTAATAGAGGGCTGTAAGGAAAACAAGCAGAGAGAACAATGAATGGCTTCAAATAAGCCATTAAGTAGTAAACACTCAAGGGCTGTTAGGGGACAATGCCTGAGCTATTAAATGTGAATATTTTTCTACCTCCTGACTGCAACCAACCTACAGAATCAGCTTTGCACAAGCAAGGCCAAAAGCCTGGGAACAGACAAGAACCAAAGATGTCTGGCTGGATAAAGAGACTCTCTCTTTCCACAGAGAAGGTTACTATTGGCAAGCTGATCAAACACAGGCATGTCCTAGGGTGTCTGAAGAGGCTATGCTTGCCAAGGTTGCCACTGGGGGATGGTAAGCCTCTAGGCAGTGCTTAATTTGTGCCAAGACTTGCCAGGGCTGAGGCCTGACACCTCTAGGCTTGGCAGGTCATAGCCCTGGCATCTCTGGGTTTGCTGCATCAATTATGAAAGTAAAAAAATTGCTTGAACCCTGGAACCTAATTGCTTGAGCCCTGGAACCTCTTTCATTACAAATTAAGCATTATCATATGTGGACAAGTGGTCTCTGCCAAGACCATCTCTAGATGGATAACATCCTGTATTAAGATTGCATATAAGGGAACGTCCACAATAGATGCGATAAATCGATCCCCGAATGCTCTCCCCATCGACTCTGGAACTCCACCAGAGCGAGAGGCGGAAGCAGAGTCAACGGGGGAGCCAGGGCCATCAATCCCGCGCTGTGAGAATGGGAGGTAAGTCGATCTAAGATATGTCGACCTCAGCTACACTATTCTCTTAGCTGAAGTTGTGTATCTTAGATCAATCCCTCCCCCCGCCCCCACAGTGTAAACCAGGCCTTAGATAGCTTCAACTACGCCTCCTCAATTGATATGAGCTCATTTAATAAGAGCACAAGTGACGTTGATAGTGTTCCTCAGAGACATTTCCATATTGGACATTTGTAGGGCAGCCATACGGTCATCCATCCATACATGGACCATTATGCTATTACCACATCTTCCAGAGTTGACGCAGACCTTGATAGGGCAGTCCAGCAATCTCTATTTCAGGAGAATGAGAACCCCTCTTCCCCCCACTTCTTGGATGGATTACTGCTTGTGAATCACCTAAGTGGAATACACTTTTGCATCTACTCGAAGAAGAAATGATTACTTACTATAAAAGAAATGATGCAGATGTGTATTCCATGACCCACCTTCCATCCTCCCTACATTAGTCTCCCCTCTCATGGGTTTTTAGTGCAAAGAATCTGAAGAGGGTTAGGGCAGCGCCACCTCATATACCCAGGGAAGGGGCCACAGCCACAAGACGAGTGCAGCCCCTCTATGGATACTGCTAGGCAAGTCTCCAGCTTCAGTGCCCTGGGCAATATACACCTAGGTAGAATGCATGTCTTCATCACATCTCAAAGAACCACAGTTACAATAAGTAACTGTTTCTTTTTGGAGCTTTCCATCAAGATGCTCAGGTCCAGTGAACTTAATGGGATCCTCTGTTTTCAGTTGTCTGGGAACAAATCTCTCTGTTAGGTCAACAAACTGGCTATGATATATTGCAAATGTTTCTGCTAGTTTGGCTCAAACAGATATGAAGGAGCTAATCAAACAGACTAGCTCTCTTTTATTAGGAAAAAATCCTGAGATACTAGCAATAGCACAGAGGAATAATAAGGCATATCAGCTTTATGAGTAGAAAAGAACTTACTGTAAAAGACATACTGTAGCCCTATTCTATTGCTATTTGCCTATACAGATGCTCCCCGGGTTACACAAACCCACACTTACAGAAAAAGTTCCGTAAATTCCATAAGCGGCATGGTGCTTTTTGGATTTTTTTTGTATAATTGTCAGGTATACTTCCCCAACTTATGCAAAATTCGACTTACGCAAGCATTCCATTCCGGAATGCCTTGTGTAAATCGGGGAGCGTCTGTAGTTCATCATGAGTCTATTTACATATTGTCCTTTCTCCTTCCAAAGGAAGCTGCATCTGGCTAGGTTTCCCATGTTAGATTTACATGCATCCAACGAAGTGCGTATTCACCCACGAAAGCTCATGCTCCAAAACGTCTGTTAGTCTATAAGGTGCCACAAGACTCTTTGCTGCTTTTACATGTTAGATTTGTTGCTGCTCAAGCAGTCTGAATACAGTTTCGTTCTGAGTGAAGAATATCTTTTTGTTCAGTTCCTTTACACTTTACACATCAAGTGTTTTCCAGCAGGTTAACAAAACATTCTCAGCAGCTGAAAAAAAGCATTGTAAGCACATTATGAAATATCCTATGTATATTTTATCTCCCAACACAGCAAGTCTTAATGCAAGGATCTTCTAATTAAGGGCTTGATCCAGCAAAAGATTTAGGCACACACTTAATTTTAAGAATAGTAGTAGTCCCATTTAAATCTTAAATGTAAAATTAAGCATTTGCCTCAATCCAAGAAACCATTTAGGCATGTGTCATAAACAGATAGTAGGAGTTAATAGAACAGAAGTACTTTATATCTCTTTTGACCGTAAAGGGTTAACAAGTTCAGTAAGCCTGGCTGTCACCTGACCAGAGGGACAACAGGGAAAATACTTCAAATCTTGAGGGAGGAAGTTTCTGTTGCGTTAAGAATTGGTTGTTTCCTTGGTCGAAGACAGACGGAAACCGAGGTCTCCTCCCAAGCTCGCGATACAGCTCGAAATTTAAAATAGTAATACATAGATAAGGCGAGTTAGGCTTTGTTGTTTCTTTATCTGCAAATTGCTGGCTGGAAGATTTCAAGTTATTGCAAAAAAAGGATTTAATATGTACTGATACAGGCGGAGGGATTCCCAGTGTCTAAGCTGAAAAAACCCTCGGTAACTACCACTTAAATTAAAAAAATTTACTGTCCTTCTTTAATAAAACTGTCCTGTAAGAACTTGGTTTTTTTTTTTATCTAGTGAGACACAGAGGACGGCGGATCCACCAGGAGTGGTGAGAAAAAAGGGAGGGGAGAGAGCAAAGGAATTTTATCATTGGTAGAACCTCTCTCATAGGAGAGTCTGGAGGGAAAGAAGAAGGGGAAGAGCGATTTCCTTCGTTTGATCGGATGAATCACAGTAATGCTCCAGTAACCCAGGTGGAGAGGAAACCGGAGAGGCAACGTGGTAGAAAAGGGTGTACTAATTCCTTGGTCACAAGATTCCGAGAGGGCGGCTCTGAGGGATCCCCAGGGCATACCTTTTTGGAGAAAGTTGAAGGCCTCGAAGCTTATTAGCATGCTGTTCAGCGCTAGAGGTTCTAAGCTGGTAATTAAGCTTAGAGGAATTCATGCTGGTACCCCATCTTTTGGACGCTAAGGTTCAGGGTGAGGAATTGTACCATGACAGCATGAGTGCTCAGAACTTTACAGGATTACAGCCTAGATTATTAGTTGGAAGTGGGATTAAAATCATGGCTTGTGGTCACTTTAAACATTCTTTATAACAATATTTTGATTTTTTTACTCATGCAAAATGGGAATTTCTTCAGCAATCAAATGAATTCTGAAAGCAACCAAAGTAGAATTTCAATGATTGACTTTTAAAATCTTTTTGAAGTAAACGTGTGATGCAAATGCAGATGCAAAGTATCATTAAAATCAAATTCTAGTGATTAGCACTTGGTAATACATTCTGCTTTAGACAAAAATTTCAGATTGATTTAGGTGCCTCTATTTTTTGTTACATAGGACTCAATTAACTGCCTTATTGTAAAAGGATCTAGAACTAAGGAAGTCTCTTCCCTTCTTGATAATTGACCAAGAAACATTAAAACATACTCAGATTGATAACAAATGTTGATATATCTAGACTTCTTCAATGTATATTATGTTTTTTTTTATAGAAGAGAAATTTGCATTAGTTGGATTCTGGAGAATTCTAAGAAGAAATAACTAATTCACAGATAGAAAATGAAAATTTTCCCTTAGTCTTGACCATTATCATAATAATCAGATGAATAAATCAGGAAGGACTTTAAAACAACTTGAATGTTTAAAAATGCAGTTCTAACACACAAAAATAGCGAAGTGGTGAATGGGAGGTAATTTAAATCTCCTTTGAGAAAATGAATAGAATTTAAATATGGACATTTAGTAATATATTTGAATAGGGGCAGTGACCAACAATCTGAAAACTCATTGGCAGGATATTTGATCTGATGGGATTAAGAAAATTAGATCAACCATGCATGATCTAGGGTCAACAAGAGCCAGATGATGAACAGATGCTATGGAACTCTATAGCTTTCATGTATGCTGGGAACACAATATTATGGGTTTGCAGTTTCTTTGGTACATACATTCTAAGAATATAAAAGCCGGGGGAGGGGGGTACCTTTACTGTAGTCCTGCTTTCTTCCACAAACTCTGTAACTTTATATATTAAAATCTATTTATTTAATCTCCATGTATACATGTAACCTGTAACCTTTCTGCCAGGTGGAGACGGCAGCAAGCAGGCCCAGGTTCTATATTTAGGGGTTCCTTTTCAGCAATACAACACTGAACCGGCTCAAGCCCCCACCCACTAATCTGGGAAAATTACACACCACCCCTGGCCGCCTCTGAGAGGCAATACTTCTCCACTCGCAAGCAGAGTCTGGGTGTAGAAAACAATCTTTTAACAAAACAAGGGATGTTACCCAACATTAATTAGGGAAGATGTCACAAGTAGGATTCATAATCATAAAACTGAGCAGGACACTCCCCCCCGCTGCCCGAGTGCGTGGGGCAGTACTTTCTGCCTCAGGTTCTTGAGTTCTACAACAAAAAGTTTCTTTTCTGTGCCCCTCTGTGCTCCCTCACCATACCCCACTCACAGTGATTGTCCTTGGTCAGAAGGACCCAAGGTTCATCTGTGAGAGTACACCTCCCACCCAGGGAAGAAGACACCTGGCTTGCTCCACCATCTGAGCACTTGCTCTGGCTGGCTGGCCTGCCAGCCGCTGTTCCTCGTTGCCGCCTGCCAGCCACCTCCTGCCAGCCAACTGCTCGCCACTTTCACTGGCTGCTCTTGCCAGCCAACTGCTCGCCACTTTCACCGGCTGCCCATCAGTCACCTCATGCTGCCACCTGTCTCAGCTGTGACCTCTGCAGGTCAAGCTCTTAGTGATTTTTATCTCTCATCAGGCTGTGCAGAAACACTCCTCCTCCACAAGTGATTTCAGCTCTCATCGAGTACTTAACATAACAAAAGACTCCTAATGAAGCCTATTTAGCTCTACCTTTGAACAGGGGGGAGGAAAAGGTTAAACCAGACCAGGGATCCTTAGGGAGAGTCCACTTCTCCTGGCTGAGATACATGTACCTCCCCTTCTTTCACAGGGATCTGGCATTCGAGCCCCTGGCTTAATGAGGTCCTTTCAGCTGAGAGTGACCCCCTCCATTTGGGACAAGTTAAGCACAGTTCTACTCCCCTTTATTCATACAATAAAGAAAACAACACCGATAACAGTATTTCACTATCCCTGCATTCAGTACCAAAGTGATTTGTAACCCACCAGCCAAAGTTGATCACTGTAAGCAACACCACTCTATTTGCTGGATATCAAAACAGAGTAGGTATGTTCATGTAAATACAGTTTGCTAATGAAGTCTTTCCCCCTCCCAGAAAGCTGTCAGGGGAGAGGTCATTCAGATCCTGCTGACATCCAATTTCAACCTAATCTGAAATAGGCAAAGTTGGGAGTACAGCATTTGTCTTGATTTGGGCTATTTTGCCCTTTTAAGAAAAACAGAAGAGTCAGGCCATGAGAAAATGCCTGGATATATATAATTAAAACAGCAAGAAAATTGAGTTCCAAATTTTTCAAGTCTGGGAAAATATTTCAGGAGCATGGACCTAGGTAGCTAGACTGGCAAAGGAAATGTAGCATTTTTCCTCTTGTGTAGTTAAATTCTGATGTTTTTAAACTCATTTTACAGCAGAATTCTGAAAGTGTTTTGCCTCAGTTTTACACTTCTACTAACTTCAGCCTCTTTCTCCATTTTTGCAAACAGTTTTGAACTCTGTATAGGTATAAATTCCAGGCATCAGACCAGTAGGAACATAAAACGTCCCTGAAAGGATGCACTCCAAGAAAACTTTTCAGTGATTTTATAAGAACGTCTTTATCCCCTGGAAAACTTAGCATAGCATTTATTAGCTCAGTGAGCAGGAAGCTTTGGTTTAGCTCACTTGGTAGAGCTGTTTAAAGACCACAGCTGTATGGTTTGAGTTTCAGCACTGCGATGACCATCCACATTACAGGCCGCCTTCACACTGATTTCACATAATGAATCAGGCCACAAGCTGGCGGACACAGTAAACCTACACTTGTCTTCAGTAATCTCATCTGGTTAAGCTATATTGATCTATTGCATTGGCTGAAAACAGCTTTAGGGGAGCCAAGTATTTCCCCATACAGTCAAAAAGCAGCAATGTGCCTCCCCTCCCAGAACTCCTAAACCACTGCCAAAAAAACCCAACAACCAGATCCGAAGTCTCATTAATGATGTTTGGTTTCTCCCACAGAACTAACTGAACTATACATAGTCATCTTGACTGAATTATCATGGCTTATAAACACTCACTTTGTAAGTAGCAATCACTGGTGATGCGTCTGTGTCTGCTGGACTGCTCAAAAAAATATTAATCAGGTTAGAGGCACAATGCCCATCAGTCCTCTATTTCTAAATGAAGATGGGCCCAGGCAGGTCATGAAATTCAGATCTATAGCTGAGCTTCTGCAGTTTTGGAGAGGTTTGGGTTCCGTGTTCCAGTGAGACCCACTACAGGGATAGGTCTGAATTTTGAATGGTTTTGGCTTGTATCAGCTTTTTCTCTTGAGTTCTGAACCAAGTAAGAAGAAAGAGTGAGGAAGGAAAGAAGGACTGAGACAAGAAAAAGCCTGTGTAAAGATCAGTTTAAGCTTCTGCCAAGCCTCAGTCAAAGCTTTTCTGAGAAGAACACATTTGTCTTTCCTTCTCCACAGTGAGAGCCGCAGCTAGTTTGTTCCTTTTGTGGTGGTATTATAGAAGCAGGTGCTGCTTTTGCTCAGCTGCAGTCCTAGAAGCACTTCATCTGTACATGGCACGATGGTAAACAGAGGAAAAATAAACTGCAGGGCATCCCAAAATGTGCCCCGATTGGACTAGCAGTCTACTTGCCATTCAAAATCAGCCAATCTCTTCTGGATGGGTGAAGCAGCAGTGCTCTCTCTGTGCTGTTTGCTTCCTTGTAGTGAGTCTGCCAAAATCAGCTGTGGCATAAAAATAGCTCTCTCTACCCTCACAGAAAAAAATAGCATAAAACTGAAACTGGAAACAGTTCTTTGAAGAAGAATGGATCCATGGATACTTGTTCATTCTACCAAGTACAGCTAAAGCAAACCCAATGTGCCTGTTGTGCAATGAGTGTGTTTGTCATATAGAAATACAACTTGAAATGCAACTTTCAGATGAACTACCCAACTTTCAACAATTATCCTTTGAACTCAGATGCAAGGTGATCAAAGGTTGACTCTCTGATTACATATTATAATTAATGGAAGTAAGATTCTCACATATTCTGAATCACAAGAGGAAAAGGCTATAGCAGCTTCTTTACCGGGGGCTTGGACTTTGGTGCAAAAGAAGCCCTTCACTCATTCTGAAACCATCAATGAGTGTATTCTGGCTGTTCTCCAGGAAGTGGCTGCTGATGCGAAAGATGAATGCAGCTGTCATAAATGCTGTCAAGCAAGTTCCCCATCAGATACAGTCATAATGCGCCACGTTCAGGAATTGAGGTTTCAGTGTTCCTTTATCACTGAGAGATCAGAGATGTGCTGAGCTTGTGTCCCTGGCCACTGACAAATCAACAGGCAATAAGGACATAGCACAGCTGTATTTGTACATGGAATACTTTGATGGCCAAATCTTCCAGTAGGAACTCTTGAGTTTGATGCCTCTGGAATCATACATCACTGGAGATGTCACATTTGAGAAAGTCAGTGCAGCATTTGAGAACAGAGACTCTTGCTAAGCAAGACTTGCTTTCTGTTAACAGATGGAGCATCTTAAATGTTGGCCAAGCAGAAGGGCCTTGCAGCATGCCTGGCAGTACTAGTACCACAAATGAATGCCCTGCACTGCATCACACTCCAAAGCATGTTGTGTGCCAAGTTGAGTGGGGAACGGAAAGATGTGATGGGACTGTGATGAAAATAATCGATTTCATCGGCGTCTCAAGTCTGCAGCATCAGCTACTTTGTGAGCTCATCACTGAGTCCTCTGCAAATCACAAAGATCTTCTCCACCACAATGACATTTGCTACCATGGTAAAGGTACATTGCTGGCATGCTTCTGCAAGCTCAAGTTGAGTTCCTTCAGCATAGCACCTACAAGAAGGCAGCTGAATATCAGTCCCTTCAGGCTGGCAGAAGACAATCAGAAGTCTCCAGAAGATCTGGACAAATCTCTCTCATTTTTGCAATTCGCTCAAATCTGCAACTACCGATCAGCACTGGAGGCAGATGTGGTCAGGCCCCCCATGACAAAGCTTCCTTCAACAGCTAAGGGACAATTTCAGTTCCTGATTTGGAGATTTTTTCATGATAAAGGATGTTATTGGCTTCATATGTAATCCTTTCTCCATAGTAACTGAGTGACTTTCTATCTCATGCCCACAGGGTCCTCCCCTTAATAGACGAGGGTGCACTTTAGCTGGAACTGGCTGACCTGAAGACCTCCTGAAGAGTGAATTTAAGAACACCAAAATCATGACATTCTCAACATGTTATCTGGACACAAGACAAGAAACTCTGCTTTCTGGTGCTCTTGATGTTCAGATCAACATATACGTGAGAATCCAGCTTTGCAGTCATGAATGTAATCAAGAACGATACTCAAAACAGACTGACAAAGGAGTCTCTGGAGAGCTGCCTTGGTATGGCAATCATTTCACTGAAGGTAGATTTTAACAAGCTAGCACAAAGCAAGAAGTGCCACTTGGCTCACTAGTAACAAATAATGTTACAGATGATCTTTTATTAGCCACCGCTACACCAATCAATTACATGGAGAGGAGTGAATTAAACGTTAGAGAACCTTTTATTCAGACATAAAATTCAGTAAAACAAAAGAAATTCAAAAAAGGCAATAAAAATGATGATGATGATGAGGTTTTATGACAGAAAGATCGGAAACAATGATGCAGGAGTAAGGGAGCAGGCTGTGTGAAAGTACCAAACATTTCCACTTCAGCTGGGGACAGAATGTCATCTCCCAATAGTCTGTCAGCGTGGTCACTGACTTAAAGGAATTTCACTGTGAAACTTAACTGAAAATATCACTTCCTTTTAGCTGGACACCCTGTTATGCAAAGGTATTGGATGTCTCCCAAGCCATTCAGATAAACAGATTTCACCCGTATTTCATTAAGAAACTTTTAATGTATATGTAGACACACTGGAGCTAGGCTGTATTGATACATTTCAACTTACAATGGTACACTTTTAATCAGGCACTTAATTAGACATTTAGGCAACATACAGCGATAGGTAAGGATAAGATTTTGTTATAGATATTTTTAGTAAATCACGGACAGGTCATAGGCAAAAAAGAAAAACTCATGGAAGCCATGAGACTTGACTTTTACTAAAATTATCCAGGACAAAATGGGAATCTGCGGGTCCCCACACTGCCTGAAGCGGGGCAGCTGTGCAGGGGCTTCAGGGTACTTCTGCCACCTGCAGCTCTGGGGGTCCACTGCTGCCCATGGGGGTTGGGAGCTGTGATGTTCCCCTGCTGCCCACAGGGAATGGCAGCTGTAGGGTGCCTCTGTTGCTCATTGCTCCAGGGACCTCTCATGGCCGACTAGGAGTTCCCCCACTGCCACCACCAGGGAGCTTGAGGGTTCCCCCGCAGCCACCACCCATGGTGGCCAAGAGCTGCGGGGGCCGCCAGAGGCAGCGGACATATTCCACAGCTCCTGGCCCTGCGGATGTCAGAGGACCCTGCAACTCCTGACAACTGAAGTCATGGAGGTTGTTGGAAGTCAAGGATTCTGCTCTTCTGCAACCTCCGTGACTTAATCATAGCCATAGCGATAGGTAATTGATGTGCTTTCACTAGAAAACAACCACCTGAAGATCCCTTTAGTCTGGAGAGTGGCATTTGGCCCACCAAAATTTGGACATTGCCTTATTCAGCCTGCCAGAAAACATAATTGAATACCACTGATCTAGGTGCTTACAAATTGGTAGTTTAACAGTTTGTTCCAGTATCTTTCCAGGTGTCAAAGTTGGGCTGACTAGTCTATAATTCCCTGGGTCCTTTTTGTTCCCCTTTTTAAAGAGAGGTATGATTTGTCCTTCTCCAGGCTTTTGAGGCCTCTCCTTTCCTCTGTGAGCGCTTGAAGGTAATTCCTAACAGTTCCAAGATTGCTTCAGCTAGTTCCTTAAATAACTTACGATTAATCTAATCAGGATCTGGCAACTCGAATACATCTAACTTATCTAAATACTTGCTAATCTGTTCTGTCCCTATTTTGGCTTGTGTTCCTTCCCCGATTATTGTGTTGAGTACCTAGTCACCATTAACTTTTTTAGTGAAGACTGAAGAAAAACAGGCATTAAATACCTCAGCTTTCTTGATGTCATCAATTATAAGCTCTCCTTCTCCGCTATGCAGAGGACCTACATTTCCCTTCATCTTTCTCTTGCTCCTAATAATGTATTTAAATAACCTCTTCTTATTGGCTTTTACATCCCAAGATAGATTTAACTCATTTTGTGCCTTAGCCTTTCTGATTTTGTCCCTACATGCTTGTGCTATTCCTTTATATGCCTTCTTAGCAATTTACCCATTTTCCACCTTTTTATAGAATTCCTTTCTGATTTTCAGATAATTAAAAAGTTCCTTAGGCAGTTTTCCAGTTAGAAAAAGAAACCTTAAAAAGCCATTACTTAGCTTAAAACAAGAAAGATGGTTTCACTACGCAAGTTACCAGCCTCTGAATTGACTGATGTGCGTCAATCATTGCGGAGTCAGTGATTTAGCCATTAACTCCAAAAGGAACAGGATAGGGATCGTGGCTTGCAATAGCAGTATTCTTTCGACTGTAATAAAAATTAAATTTAGATCTAGTTACATAAAAACAACAACCTTAACACTTTCAATCAGCTTATGAGGTTTAGAGGTACTCAAATGATTTAAAGTCCATTGGCTAATTTTGTAGTGCATTTGCCATATCATGCATTAGTAAAATCATGGGGATTATGAAAAAAATTGAAGCATAATAAAATTACATAACTGACAAGCTAAAAAGGATAGGTCAAATCCTGCTGCCACTCAAGTGTGGGAATTTTGCCAGAGTACAGTGGATCCAGGATTTGGCCCTATATGAATCATGCAGGTAGAGGACGGGCTAAAGGACTATGAACTGTCTGAGTCATATAGTCTGATTATCTGATGTGTTAGGAAAACAGATTGTGTATGTTTTTGTGTTTTTTTTTATGATGTTAACTTATTTGACCCAATGAAGCACATGGGGGAAGCAAAGCTGATTTTTCTCATTTATCTGTATGCTATTAAATGCAGCAGCACATTTCCATGGGTAGTGCAATAGTACAGAGCAACCTGGCAGGCTTTCAGTGCCACAGCTGGAGAGATGACTGGCAGCATGCTCAACCAGCTGTGCATCTGCTTCAGGGGCAGCAGAAGAGGAAAATGTGTCTCAATTTTTAAAAGCAGAGATTCCCAGACTGTGGTTTGTGGAGTACTTGCTGATTGTCTGGAGGGAGCTGGCTTGTCACATGGTGCTGGCTCTCCTCCTTGTTTGCAGCTGCTAAATAAATACATTTAACAGACAGCTGAAAATACATAAATACTTTCCTAATGTTATTTTTCCATGTAATTAACGGTTGTAGTTTCCACAGACATGTTATAGAATTGCAAACAGGAGGGAGATATCAATAAACATTTGCCATCTCTAGCAGCTGGGAACCACATCATGCAGGAGTAGGCAACTTTTCAGAAGCGGTGTGCCTAGTCTTCATTTATTCACTCTAATTTAAGGTTTCGTGTGCCAGTAATACATTTTAATGTTTTCAGAAGGTCTCTTTCTACAAGTCTATAATATATAACCAAACTACTGTTGTATGTAAATAAGGTTTTTAAAATGTTTAGCTTCATTTAAAATTAAATTAAAATGCAGAACCCCCCAGACCGGTAGCCAGGACCTGGGCAGTGAGAATGCCAGTGAAAATCAGCTCACATGCCATGCCATAAGGTTGCCTACCCCAGTCTAAAGCATCAACACTTCTACAGACACAGTGACTAGTTTAATGCTGTCATCACTTTTGTATAGCTCAATGGGGTGGGAGAGAAAGCTAAAGCTTTCGTTCCTTTCAGCAGAGACTGACAGATCTTTAGCTGTCCAGTCTGGTGCTCCCCTTTGCTGGAATTTAACAATGGCTATCACCAAAACATATCAATTATCATAGGCAGAAAGGAATTGAATTCTCTCTCCCAAAATACTGTAGCATCTTCTAGTATTACAACAACATTTGGGACTATTGGAGAAGGGCATGCAGCCCATATGATCTCAAAATTAGTTACTGGGAAGTTTAGTTACCATTAACACCTGAAATAAGTGCATTACAAATTCCTACCCTAACAGGTTTTCCATTACTTTATAGAAAAGCACAATATTCTACAGTAATGGTCCACAACAATAATGTTGTTACAATGATTATTGTTCTATAAGGAAGAAGAGAAGGAGAAGCAGCTTCCCAAAGATTGGATTTCTGCAATTGGCTTTACATGGGACTACCTTTAAGTAATCATACTGGGTTTAAGATGATATGAAATCTGGCAACTTGGTTATTAAGAGCTTTTTTTGACAGCAGGACGTGACATCTGTGGTCTATGTGTACTGCCTCTTGGTTTCAAGGTGGAGTTTAAGGTCCTTATTTTGACCTATACAGCCCTAAATGACTTGGTACTGCTTTGTGTAACAGCACAGTACATGGAGAAAAGCAGTCTACCATAGTTATGAGCAGCAGTGTTGACTGAACAGGAGGTCCCTGAAGAGGGCTAGTGGGAAAGGGTTTCCTGTGAGGGGCCCTCAGCTTTGGAATGTGCTAAGATAGCCTGGTTTGTTAACCTTCATTATCTATTTATACTTGGGTTTTGAGAATTAAGGTTTGTTTGGGAATGGGATCTTTTATGCAAGTTGGCTTGTAGGTTGGGTATTATTGGTGGCCGTTGATAGGAGCAGAGCAGTTAATTTCAACAGGTGGGGGAAGGGTATTTGGTTTTTTGCTGTTTATATCAAAGGCACACAAAATGCTAGAGACTTCTACATAGACTGAAATAACTATACAAAAGCAACACATGGTAGTGGAAAGGGCAAACTCTTCCAAATCTTTCTCACAATCCCTTTACATAGAGATGTGAGTTACCATAGTTTGACAGGTTCAATACTATTAGCAGACAAAGACTAAAGCACAGTATTTATTTTAATTTATATATTTACCTTAGGTGGCCAAAATTCTATGTACTACATAAACAACTTTTTCCCTTTAGTGTCTCTTATAGAGGGCTAAAAGGACAAAAAGCAGATGTCAAAATTTTTGCCTGAAACATAAAAAGGGATGGGCTGTATAGTCCAGCACAGTCACAAAGGTTCTATTGTCAAATCAAAAAAACAAATTCTAAATTTTAGACCATTTCAGGATCAGATCTTACATAAATTTGCCTCAATCTGGAAAATCTGCATGGAGAATGTAAGAATGGCTATGCCAGCCCAGTATCCGGTATCTGACAGTGGCCAGTGCTAGATGCTTTAGAGAGAATGAACAGAACACAGCAATTTCAAGTGATCCATCCCATTATCCAGTTCCAGCTTCTGGAAATTAGAGGCTTAGAGACACCTGGAGCATGGGGCAGCATCCCTGACCATCTTGGCCAAGAGCATTTAAGGGACCTATCTGCCTCATGATGATTAGTAGCACTTGATTAGATACAATTTATGTCACTGAAATCAAGAACCCTTTTACTGTAATTCTCATTTACCAGACTTGCAGTACAAACTAGCCTTTGGCAGGCAATTTTAGCAGTTGCTTAGCTCATTATCATTCAGCTGTTGAGCCACAGCTTCAGACTACATCACCACCTAAGAGGATCATGCAACAACAGGTGATTACTGCTTAAACCTCTTATATTGAGCTTGTCTCTCATAACTTTTTAGGCTTCTATGGATACCTTTTTTCAAGGAAAATAGCTAGTGGTTCAACAGATATCTCACTTGGAAAAACAAATGTAGTTTATTTTAATATTACAGTGGCAAATTATCACTGTCCATGAGTGTACAGTTTGATGGTGCACAGTATGATTAAAATCTAGTCCCTCAAATCTCCATCCATGGATTTTTAAAAATGCATTTTTAAAGACAGCAGTTCTCAAACTGTGGGTCACGACCCTGTTTTAATGGGGTTACCAGGGTAGCTTAGACTTCCTTTGGCCCTGGGCAGCAGGGTTGAGATTATATCCCACCAGCCTGGGACTGAAGCCCTTGGCCTTCCACTTCACCCCACCCAGGTGGTGGGGCTTGAGCTTTAGCCCCCTCACCCAGGATCAGGCTTCGGTCCCCCCTCCTGGGGCTGTGTAGTAATTTTTGTTGTCAGAAGAAGGTCGCAGTGCAATGAAGTTTGAGAACCCCTGTTTTAAGACTTATCTTCTTCTGCAGATTTGCTAGGTAGCATATCTAAATATACATTTATATACATATTTACAATACAAATGTAAAATACCTAATGAATAATTATAGCGGTTAAGCATGTTTCTAGGGAAATAAAAAATGGAGGAAAGGAGATGCTAGGAACCACCCACTAGCACAAGACTATCTTCCTTAAGGTTTTCTATGTCATGTTTGTAGCATAAAAGAATCTCAGTATTTAAGAATATGGCTGACTTATTTAGGAGGAACAAGTTCTCATCTTCTGTTGACTAATTCCTAAATTCTTTCCAACACTAGGAACATTCTTCAAAGACAACTGGACACTTTGCCTTGGAGGTAGATCTGGAAATTTCAGCCTCCTCTTCCTCACTAGATATGTCAAAACTACCCTCACATCTAGTTGTTAGCCCCTGAGCTCTGGCTGAGGAGTACCAACCAAATATTTGTTAACTCAGGTAACTTATGCCAGGGACTAAACCTGGCTCCCCTGAATGGAAAGATTC
Organism: Chelonoidis abingdonii; assembly: GCF_003597395.2. Lineage (NCBI taxonomy): Eukaryota > Metazoa > Chordata > Testudines > Testudinidae > Chelonoidis > Chelonoidis abingdonii. The sequence continues at coordinate 123,474,715 of NC_133772.1, read as the reverse complement.
CCCAGCAGTATCTAAATATATGTGTATGTATATATTGCATATATTTTTTCTCTAAATTTCCCCCCTCCTCCCCACTGTTTACTAATATCGAAGTGCTGCACGCAAAAAGACCTGGATCATCTAAAGCCACCACTGAAATGCAACCATCTTTGCAGTACAATGTGACTACAAGGCAATGATACACAAAATAATTTTGAGGGCAGGGAAGTGAAAAGTAACTCATAAAATTAGGGGAATTTAGGCAGGCAGAATGCAATGATCTCTTCCATAATTTGGGCATGATGGGTCATGCAATATGATATACATCAATAATCCATAATGCATACCAACCATTATCTCACACAAAGTAAGAAGTTTAGTCTAGTTGGGCATTGTACCTTGAGGAAACAGACTTCACCATAAAAAATTCTCTATAAAAAGCTTCACTTATTACATAGGTGTACTCAACCTTGCTGGAAACAGAGAGAGAGAAAAAAGCAGCATTTTTTAAAAATGGGTATATCTATATGTCAGGCCCAGTTACTTGCCCAATTCTGTGTCTACCAAACGCAGGAGTCACTATTCTACAGATTCTATTACAAAACAGAGCTTCAGAATGATGAACACTTGCTTTTGAACCAAAAATGTTTATTTTTAAACTCAGATGTCTTTTCAATCAGAAATTTTCTCTGTAACACAGGAAAAGGTCTTTAGACCTCCCTATTTATAACTTACCTTACACTGATAGTTTACGAAATTCTAAACATTTTAAAATATTTTGATGAGTAATGTCATTTACTGCGTGCACAGCGCACTTGGAACTTCCATTAAATAGTAATCTCTGACACAGATGATTTGGGGATTGAGCCCTATACCTCAAATCACCATGCAATTAAAAAGAAAACCAAGCCCTCCCCAACAATCATTATTTTTAAAGGGTGGGAAAAAACAAACATTGTGGTGCTTCGTATGAACTAAAAAACAAAACAAAACTGATTTCATCCTCCTGACTGGACAGATGTCTTTAACAGATTTGTATGCATGAAAGCTTTCAATTAATTTAACACATTTTAAAAAATGAAATATCAGTAACAACCATGGAGTGTAAAGTACTATACGAGATTCTAGCTGCTTCTATCTTGAAATCTTACTGAAAGCCTTTTTTTTTTTTTTAAATCTTATGCCTGACCTTAAAATGTTTTCCAAAGGCAAAATGCTTCCTTTCCAAATTGGAAAATTCACACACTTTGAGCCACGTTACAGAGTGATTTTGATTCAGCATAGTAGCAATGAGTTTTATGGTGGAACTTTTATCACAGATGGGACCCAAAGGGGTTGTCTCTTTGCTTGTTTATATCAAATGAAGAAGTGTCTGACTATAATTACAATGAGATCAGGGGTACCAGACACCCCAATTTTCCAACATAGTTTTACCTAACGATTGCTCTCAAGTGTTCTCATAAGAACCTTTCCATTCCAGTTTAACACTGGGCATATACTCCTTCCCTCTGTTAAAACTTATTTGCAAAGGCTTCCCTGAATCTTTTGCCTTAAACAATTCTCAATATTGCTCATGGGAATGGGGAGGAGGGAGAAGATTTTCAACTTTGGTAGTGTGTATTTGAGTTGAGGTAAAGCAGAATGAATAAAAATAAGCCTTTCACACACATGAAAGTAAATTAGCTAAAAGGTAAACCTCAACTTAGATTATGGGGACTGATGATTAGAGAAATCTTCATTACATTTCTATATTAAAAGGCGTGGTCCTACATTTCTTTCCCATAAAAACACCTACTTACTTAAAATTCCTTCATGGTATTTCCTCCAAATTCTATGAAGTGGTGGTAGGCAAGGAGAAGAGAATGAAGAAACTGAGGTTCAGCCCCCAAGTACTGCAGATCTCTCATTATTTCAAGCCAGGAATTTGTGTGCATCAAAATACATACATTGCCTCTCGATCATATTTTAGAATGCATTACACATTTTTATATCTAGTATCAGAAGTTTTTGAATGCTTATCCCAGTTTTCTTTTAAGCTCCTATTCCAACTTTTAACTTTTAAACAGCATAAACAGGCAACTTGAAGAATAGCTATACAATGCCTAATAGTCAAGAATGAACAACAAACTAATCTTCACTTCAGCAGCCGCCCATAGAGCTGGTTTTTGCCCATATTTCATTAAAAGTTTTGTTTGCCTTTTTTTTAACAAACAAATGAAAGCAGAACTCAAGTTTAAGCCACCGTTGTTGTAATAAACAAAGAATAATTTCAAACACTGGTTAAAACCAAAGGTCAAGAATAAAAAAGTAATTTCTCATTATAGACCAGTGCTCTGCATGTGTTCCATCATTGTTTTCAATTCAGAAATGTAAGAAGTTAAGTGACCCAAGACTATTCATATTCAACTAAAAATCTAACACATTTTGGTACCAGTGGCTGTAATCCCACTGCCAGCAATAGGAAAAACAAGTAGTATGAAACCTGATACCAAGGGGATAAATCCACAAAGTGAAGAATTCAGACTTAAGGACAGAATACCATCCTGAACTTAGCTCACTGTGCACTGCTTATTGTAAGTAACAGAATGCAGGTGGTTTTTTTTCTTGAAAGTATTAAAATCAAAATTCTCAAAAGATAGGTATAGCTGGCATAACAGATTGCAACAACTAGAAGTTATACATATATACATATATAGTAGCTAGAAAATGCAAAAACATGTGATTAGCAGATCTGCCAGACAACTTTTGTTTTTCCAGTCATTCTGTATTAAAGTACCTTATAACATTTTAAAGCTGGCTTTTTGACCCAGGAAACTGAAATTTTATTTCATAATATCTTATGATGTACTGTATCAATCAGTAGCACGAAGCAGTTACAGTATTAACAAGGGTACATATTAACCATTGCAGGAAAGTCACTATTAAGCATTTGGCCAATTTTCAATGGCCTAGAAACTTTTTACTGAAACTTCTACTGCTCAGTAGAAGAACCTCCCCACAAAAAGCAAAGACAACCCTTACATTTTTAAAATAGGAAAGATGATTCTTTTTAAATATTTGCATTCTTAGGCAGAGACTTGGAATGCCATGTCATGTGAAAGAGCATATTTATGACCAGTTAAATCCTTCTTGGAAGAAAGTTCATAAAAGAAACTGTCAATCTCAATTACAGCACACCAGTGGTATTTGCAACAATATTCCTTAACAGTCTGAAAGCCAACAATGTGGAATGTACCAAGAGATGTCTTACACAGAACTGCGGTAGCAATTATTTACCTGTTTAGGTTAGTTTACTGGATTTTGATGTCTAACTTTTCTGAAGAATCAGTATTCTCTGTAGAAATTAGAAAACTACAAAAAGATACCCACAAAAATAAAAAGGTAGAAATCTCCACTATCTTTTAAAGTTCAAGTAAAGCCATCATCTTCACGGCATCTCCTTTAGACAATGGCATATTGCTCGTATAAAAGATCTCTTATTCTATAGAAGTCCTGGCAAAGACAGCCTTCCAATCCAATGCGCCCTGTTTCAGTCTGAAACAAAAAACATACTTGAATATATTATCTTTACAGTGAAGTGGTGAGGGAGATGCACATAATGCGTTGCATATATTCTAGATATTTTTAAAAACAACATACTTACCCTACGAACAGCCACTAGGTTGTTGCATACAAGTACTCCTCCTACAAATTCAGCTTGAATTCCTTCTCGCAGAAGAACTTGTTTAAAATCAGACAGTCTTGGCTCATTCATGAAAACAGACTGATGTCCAATAACCTTTCAATGAATAAAGATTGTAGTAAAACATTTTTATGAAGACTTTATAATAAAGTAACTCACCATATGACTGGAAAAAAATATATATTCTAGGGCTGTCAAGTGATTAAAAAAAATTGAGATTAATTGCACTGTTAAACAATAACAGAATACCATTTATTTAAATAAATATTTTTGGATGTTGTCTACATTTTCAAATATATTGATTCAATTATAACAGAATAGAATGTGTACAGTGCTCACTATTTTTATTACAAGTATCTGTGCTGTAAAAAACAAAAAAATAGTATTTTTCAATTCACTTTATACAAGTACTGTAGTGCACTCTCTTTATCATGAAAGTTGAACATACAAATGTTGAATTATGTACAAACAAAATAACTGCATTCAAAAATAAACCAACGTAAACCTTTAGAGCATACAAGTCCACTCAGCCAGTCACTCAGACAAACAAATTTGTTTACATTTGCAGGAGACAATGCTGCCGGCTTTTTTACAATGGCACCTGAAAGTGAGATCAGGCATTCGCATGGCACTTTTGTAGCAGGCATTGCAAGGTATTTACATGACAGATGCACTAAAGATTTATATGTCCCTTCACGCTTCAGCCACCATTTCAGAGGACACGTCCACACTCAATAATGACCCAAGCAGTGCAGACCGATGCATGTTCACTTTCATCATCTGAGTCAGATGCCACCAGAAGAAGGTTGATTTTCTTTTTTGATGGTTAGGGTTCTGTAGTTTCTGCATCGGAGTGTTCCTCCTTTAAGACTTCTGAAAGCATGACTCCACACCTCATCCCTCTCAGATTTTGCAAGACACTTCAGATTCCAACCTTGGGTTGAATGCTTTAGCTATCTTTAGAAATCTCACATTGGTACCTTCTGTGCGTTTTGTCAAATTTGCAGTGAAAGGTTCTTAAAAGGAACAACATGTCATCATCCAATACTGCTATAATATGAAATACGTGGCAAAATACAGGTAACACAGAGCAGGAGACATACTATTCTCCCCCAAGGAGTTCAGTCAAAATGTAATTAACATATTTTTTTAACAAGCATCATCAGCATGGAAGCATATCCTCTGGAATAGTAGCCGAAGCATGAAGGGGTATACGAATGTTTAGCATATCTGGCACGTAAATACCTTGCAATGCTGGCTACGAAAGTGTCATACGAAGGCCTGTCCTCACTTTCAGGTGACACTGTAAAAAAGAAGCCGGCAGCATTATCTCCCGTAAATATAAACAAACTTGTTTGACTTAGCGATTGGTTGAATAAGAAGTAGAACTGAGTGGACTTGTAGGATCTAAAGTTTTACATTGTTTTGAGTGCAGTTATGTGACAAAAAAAAAAAATCTACATTTGTAAGTTACACTTTCACAATAAAGAGATTGCATTATGGTACTTGTATGAGGTGAACTGAAAAATACTGTTTCTTTTGTTTATCATTTTTATAGCACAAATATTAGTAATAAAAATAATAAAGTGAGCACTGTACACTTTGTATTCTGTGTTGTAATTTAAATGAAAATATTTGAAAATGTAGAAAAAAATCCAAAAATAGTTGTAAAATTTCAATTGGCATTCTATTGTTAAACAATGTGATTAAAACTGAGTTTAATCACGATTTATATTTTAAATCAGAATTTAATTTTTTTGAGTTAATAGTGTCAGTTAACTGCGATTAATCGACAGCCCTAATTTATTCAATTTCCCCTTTAATAGGTGTAATGATTTTAAGAAGTCCTCATTTGCAACTCCTGGTCTGTGCTGGGAGCATGGACCTGTGGGACAGGGCATGGGAAACTCTGGTTTCCTTTTCAAGCTCTGTGATCTTAGCAAAGTCTACTAGGGTGAGATTCTCACCAATACTCAAGCCATTTTATGCCAGATGAAAGAGCCCTATAAGCCCTGGATCTAGTCAAGAGATGATTTGCCTCTACGTAGACACTGTGTAAGACAGCCATAAGGCTACCCTTGCAGGATGTTCTCACAAGCCCTGGGCAAAGGGTGTGCTGGGAGCGGTGCCCCGACAATCAACACTGTGGTTCATAGCACAGCCCAGGGAGGTTGCCATAATTTAGCTAGCTCTAGGTGCCTTTATAAATTATGCTCCAAGGGATACAGAGGCCCTCAGCAGTACTGGTTTGGGAAGATACAAAGGTGGCAACCTACCTCCATCTGGGCTAAGAATTACAGCACAAGACCTTACCCTTAATATCTGTATGTCTCAGTTTTCTCTTTTTTAAAAGGAGTTAATGGTATCTACCCAAATACGCAAAAGTATTTGAGCACTAAGGACGAAGAGTGCTGTTAAGAATTGCACTGTCTGATCCTCTGCTGGTCAGTTAGGTGCTCCTTTTTGAAATGATATTTGTGCATGTATCTATCTTTAACCTACATATGATAAGGAAACATTTACCAGTGTCAGATGAAATTTAAGGAGTAAATCCAAGGAGTGATACCAACTCGGGTTGTCAATTAATCACAGCAAATGCCTGTGATTAACTGAACACAAAATTAATGCGTTAATTTTTTAAACATATTAATTGCATACCTCTGGGTGGAGGGAAGGGGAGAGAGGCACTGGCAGTGACGGGGCTGAAGCCCCAGCTCGAGCCTGGTGTAGGGGTGGAGGCTTGAGCCTGGAGCCCCACGCAAGCCCCGAGCAAGGCTGAAGCCCCAAGCCCCCTGCCTATATTTGAAAATATAGAAACCATCCAAAAATATTTAAATGGTATTATGTTACTGTTTAACAGTGCGATTAAAACTGTGATTAATCGCAATTTATTTTTTTAATCTGAGGATTAATTGCAAGACAACCCAAATACCAACTGATTTCCAAAGCCAGGTATGGTAAATGCACAGGTCACATAATATAAATTTTTTTTTATTGCATCAGTACCTAGAAGCCCCATCTGAGATCAGGGTCACATTGTGGTAGGCGCTGTATATTACATATAATGGAGACATTCTCTGTCTTGAAGAGCTCACATCCTGAACAAAGAAAGCAGTAGCTGTGTAACAACTGTAAAAATCACACTAAGGACTGGTCTTCAATATGGGGATATAGATACTGCTGCAATCAATGCAGCAGTGATCGATTTAGCAGGTCTAGTGAAGACCCACTAAATCAATGGCAGAGTGTTCTCTGGTGGACCCCAGGTATTTCAGCTCCCTGAGAAGAACAAGGGAATTCGAGGGGAGAGCATCTCCCATTGATGCAGCACAGCGAAGACACTGGGGTAAGTCGACCTAAGCTACCTAGCTGGAGTAGTGTAAATTAGGTCGACTTACACCGTAGTGAAAACAAGCCCTAAGACATCAATTTACAACATGAACAGTCCGATACTGGAGGCCTTATTCAAGCAAAGCTCCTGACTTGAGTGAGGCTTTTACCTGAATAAGTCCCACTTAAAGTCAGGCTCTAAATGTTGAAAAAACTATACCTGCAAATCATCCCCACAAATATAAGACTCAAATCCCCACAAATATAAGAGAGCATGTAGCCAAGGGAAGGCAAAAGCTTTTCTACCTCATGTGGTGGCAGTGGTTCTAGAGTAGGAATGATCTCACTCTCCTCACATACTTCCTTATCATCATCATCAAACAAACTCTTCATAGCCTTTTGCTGTGCAATAACACTGGAGTCAGAAGAAGGCATATCCACTTGCATTTCCAAGTCTTCTCCATCTTCTCTCAGCTCTCCTTCTTCCAGAATGACTCCTGTGTCCACTTTTGAAACCCGCATGTCCAGGACACCATCTATCCAAGCTAGTTCTGCATCTTTTGCTTTACAGAACTGAAGGGAGCTGACCAGAGAATCTTTTAACCTGACCTAAGTTGCACACAGACAGAAACTGTAATGACTTATTTACATAAGCAAACCTGACAGCACATTTCACAGGCTCTTTCGAGAATTTTGAGAAGCATTTCAGTTTGGATTTTCATTGGAGTTTCTCCAACCAGCTCTCGCATGCTCTCTTTCATACCCCACTCCCTTCAAACTGAGGTATGTACTCTTCTCTCTAGCCCCATTGCCCCATCATTAGATCTCTGCTTCAAAGCTTAGTTGGAACCATCTATAATGCTGACATGCTTAGGCAATTTCTCTAGTTTCTTTCATGTTACACACATACAAAGAAACAAACACACAAACATACAGAGTAACGGTACAGTTAAGGTTTTTAGTAAAATTAAGTTGTTCTTACTTGACATGCATATTTTCAATTACTACTTGTGCAATTTCTTTTGCACCCAAAACTCTTATAGCAATTTCAGTAAGAATGTTGGATATACGTGGAATGCAGGACTGGGACTCAAACGCATACTTAAGTATATACAATGTGTTAAGCAGAGCAAGTTGAATGAGATACTTTCCTCTTGCACTTTATAATTGCAGGCTTCAAATGTAATCTCAAACATCTATTAATGCAGTGATTGCATTAATAATGTATTGGTATAACATATGTAATATCCACAAGATTATAATGGAAATGTTTCCATCTTTCCCCAGAAACAAGTTCATTGTCTTGCCACAACATGACTAGATGTAAGTGCTCATACCATTATCTTTCCCCCCAAAAGGCACAGCCAAATGATGACAATCTGATCAATATAGGGCTCTCACAACCCTCAGTACTCATACAATTGATGAATTCCATCATCTTACCTGATAGATGTGAGTCTCACTGGTTGCATCTACAGTTTCATGCAGTTTAGGCATATAAACTTTAATATCTTTCCCACCAAAAGCTCTGCAAGATTCTGAAAGGTCCTGGCTAGCCTCAGGTGGACCATGGACAATGATCAACTGTCGTGGCTTCATCTGGTTAATTATTTTTTTAATGGAGTCACCATCTGAGCGTCCTTCATAGTCTATGTATGTAACTCTGGCTCTAATTTGATTTTAAAAGAAAAAAAATAATGAATGCTTCGTCCTAAATTTTGAGAGAATAATTATGTTGTCTTATTGCTGTAACGCTTGCTCTTCCTTTCCCATTCCCCCTCCTGCCCTATTCCACATCATGTATAAAAGTAGACCAACTCTTCAGAGTAGGAACCGTAAGTCAAATTCTGTGCCACCTCCAGGAGCAGCACAAGAGGTGCAGCCCACAGGAAGCTTTAAGGCACTTTGTGCCTTCCTGACTTCAAAACAGGCCCCAGCCTAGTTTAGGCAGCGTGAGGAGGTGGGTCTGCTGTAAGTTACAGAAGCTTCCCCAGTGTTGCTTGCAGCATAAGCCAGAATGGCAGTAGTTATGTGCACTATCTCCCCCAAAATGCCAGAGACTGCAAGAGGAAGAGAGTGGGGAGAAGCCCACAGTTGGGCCATATATGGCAGCCCAATGCAGCGCTTGCACCAGTGGAATTCTCCCCCAGCCCCTTTAAACCACCCGAGCACCATCTAAGGTAGGGGTGAGGGAAAGGGCAAAATTTCTTTTGTGTATTTTCATCTGTGCTACAAGGCACATAGCATCCTTCTAGGTGCAATAAAATAATGATTAATGCTACATTGCTGTAGGTTTCTTTCAATCAATTTTCTTAAAAAAAAAAAAAAAGGATTTAATAGGTGATACTTGAAATACATGCAGCTATTTCAATGATTTTTCTACTCTTTTCACAAACTTAAAAAAAAATAACAACAACATTATCTTCTAGTTCCCCAGAAAAATCTCCCTCTGGACTTGGAAAAAAAAATAAGCAGCCACAATGAAGTTTCAGCCTGAAAAATATTTTTTGAGGAAAAAACAAAACATAAGCAACTAAACACTGTTTGCAATGCATCAGCCATTTCAATTGTGAATCCCTGACAAACAGCGCCCTCAAGCTTATCTAAAAATCACTCACTTTATTTCCATTGATTCTGTCGCTGAAATACATTTGGTAGGAACATCTGATAAATCTTGGTCCATAGGCTCATCTCCATTTGTCAGACCAGATTCTAATTTACTCTTTTCTTCTTCAGTTGCTTGAAGCTCTGGAACTAGGAAATCCTCAGGCCTAATGTTGAAATTTTTAATTATTTGTATTAAAGTCGTACCAGGGTTCTAGGTGCTATATAAACAATATTTACTATTACACTATATTACTGTTGAGTTGCTTTGCAATTAAATGTATATAAGCTCAGGAGAAATGCTTTTAAGATTTCAATATCTAAACATGCTCAAGGATATTCCATCCCGGATTAAACTATATTCTTCCAGATTAATATCTTTTAGATATTCCAATTTCTGGCATTTACATTCAGCCAACAGTCTACAAGATTCTCTCTCTCCTTTTAGTACGAGTTCCTTAAAAGGCAGATAGCCTCTTTGCTGGAAGACAGCGGTTTCTGTTTTCTCTCCTTTTCATTTCAAAGTTTACAAATCAAGATTATGTAATTTAAACAAAAATCAGGTTCACATTAAACAGAAAAGAATTTAATCACTTCTCTCTTCTAGGATAAAGAAAGTGCCAAGAGAGGCAGCATGATTTAAATGGATTGAGCATCAGGAAAAAAGGAGGAACTTCTTAATTTCAGTCCTGGCACTATCACTAATTCTCTGTGTGGCCTACAGCAACTTGTCTTAATTTCTGTCTGTTATCCTTTGTCTAAAGTGGGGATACCTACTTCACAGGTCTGTCGCAAGTGCTTAAAAAAAAAAATACTATACAAATAATATTACTATTTTTTCCTCACACATACTTGATAATCTCCCCATATTCATCCCATTTAATTCTTTCTTCTGGGGCTGGAAACATCGGATAAGACTTCTTGGCCTGTTTGAAGAAGCTTCCTTTTCGGCTTCCTTCACCTTTCATCATCAAGTCATGTTTAGTTTTATGCACTGATGGCTGATCAATATCCTCTTCAACATCACTCTCATCACTGGAATCAATATCTACCCTGAAACATCACCCCAAAATGGATTTTAAGTTATTTCTTTTAAGTTTCATTTTACACACTCACTCACACACATATATAAAATTTCATTTTAAGTTACATATCAAACATTTGCTGGCCATTGCCTGCACTCAGATGGTCACATGCCTAATTTTGCAATTAATGAACATTTAGAAACATTTAAAATCAGTTATTGCTGGAGAACTAAGATGATTTAAACAAACTTTAGAAAGGATTTGTGACTGTCAAAGAGATCAGCTAAAAGAGGCTCATTAAAACAAAATTCCATAGCTGACTAATGAATGATCTGATATACAGTAACTCCTCACTTAATGTTGTAGTTATGTTCCTGAAAAATGTGACTTTAAGTGAAATGATGTTAAGCGAATCCAATTTCCCCATAAGAATGAATGTTAATGGGGGGAGTTAGGTTCAGGGAAATTTATTTTTACCATATAGTACTATAGTTGGAAGGTGCCCCCGCCTTACCCCACACAGGCACAGCCCACTGGCACTGGGGACAATGAGGCAGGCAAGGAGGCTGAAGGTGCTGTAGGCTAGGAGAATCACGTTGTGCAGCAGCAGCGGCAGCTTCCCCTACTCTGCAAGTACCGGGGGCAAGGAGCTCAACCCTCAGCCCACCCACTCCATCTCTTTCCCCAAGCCCCCACCCTTAACCCGCCTCTTCTCCCCCACCCGTTTACTCCGCACGCCACTTCCTCGCTCCTCCCCCCCCCGCCTCCTGCCCATGGCAATCAGCTGGCTTACAGCGTTCAGGAGGGAGGAGCGAGGACACGGCACACAGGCTTCCGCATCCCATTCTGGAGACAGGAGAGGGAGGGGGAGCCTGCACGCCATGTCGTCGCTCCTCCCCCTCCTCCTTCCTGAACACCGCAAGCCAGCTCATTGCCGTGGGCAGGAGGTGGGGGGAGGAGAGGGAAGGTGCTGATCTGCAGGGTCTGCCGGAGGGCAGGAGGCACTGGGAGGAGGAGGGGAGTGGGCGTAGGGGAGCTGATAGGGTGGCTGCCAGCTGTGAACAAAGCAGGCAGCCAAACAACATTACAGCGAAGCTTTGCACAACTTTAAATGGAGCATGTTCCGTAATTGAGCAGGGACATAAGATCGAAACAATGTTAAGTGAGAGGACGTTAAGTGGGGAGTTACTGTATTTTCACCTACGGAAGCTACAATTTTCAGCTATTTCTAAAAGGTAGTAAGGTATATTGGTTACTTGAAGGCTGTGTCTTTGGCATTAAGAGCCCACTGCATTAACAGGAAATATACTTACTCTTTGGACTGTTCTAACTTTTTAGCTGCTTCTTTCTTTAGTTTCTCCTTTTCTAGGTACTCCTCAAGTTCCTTCCCTTCAAGTTTGACACGTTTCCTCAACTAAAAAGAAAAAAAGTGTGTGTGTGTGTGCGCGCGTGTATAAAAATATAAAAGGAGGGGAAAAACTGTATTAGAGTAAGCAACTTCAAAACAAGCTGTAACTTTTATTTGGAAGTTTTAATACCCCTTCTACTGCACCAATTAAAACTTTTACCCAGTCACAATCAGTATCAGGATACCAAAGTGATTAAGGCTACTTCTGCCACCCACATTGAGTTCAGTAGTAACTTACTCTAAAATGTAAATAAAATCCCTAGTACTGCTAAAATTGAGCAAATATAGTATTACCATTCTTAACAATAAAATAGTTATAGTAAAACTGTATTAAAAATCAACTGATTCACTTTGCAAAACTCCTAAATTGAAACTGATCTTCATTTAGTAACTTACAGTGGGGGAATTATTTTTTCCCCCTTCTTTCAGTAACTGAACAGGGCAAAATTCATCCCTAAATAATATCTGGTGTTGGTATTATGGTTTTCTGTCTTTGCCACTGACAAACAAGAGCAGAATGCCAAAACTGAATGTTATTATAGGGAGCAGTAGCAAATTTTGCTCTGGCTTTAAAGAAGGCATACCACAGTACACCTCTAAACTGCTATTAAGAGGGGAGCCAAAAATCCCTACCGCATTATAGTGGAAATCCCGTTATATTGGGGTACAGGCGGCAGGGATCCAGCGGAGATTTAAAGAGCTTTGGGCTCCAGCTGCTGCGTGGAGCCCCGGGCCCTTTAAATCACCAGCGAGTTCCACTGCCATGGCCCCAGGGTAGCAGTGGCAGGGCTCCCGCGGTGATTTAAAGAACTCCAGGCTCCAGCCACTGTGGGGAGCCCAGGCCCTTTAAATCGCCAGCAAGCCCTGCTGCCGCAGTTCCGGGGTAGCGGCGACAGGGCTCCAGCAGGATTTAAAGGGCCCGGGACTCCTCGCAGCAGCCGGAGCCCTGGGCCCTTTAAAGTGCCATCTGAGCCCCATTGCCGCAGCCCGGGGTAGCAGTGGCAGGGCTCCAGTGGTGATTTAAAGGGTTCCCCACAGCCCCGCTGCTACTGCGCTATACGTAAGCCCGCGTTATATTGGGTCGCGTTATAGCAGGGTAGAGGTGTATATGTTTTTCTAAATAATACTGTATCCTGAGGACAATAATGCATGAAGCATCATTCTATTCTTTTAGGAAATTATAAAAGAAAGTTGTAGAATCTATATGGGAATTGCTAAAGAATCCCTTTAAAGCCACAGGTGTACACACTCCCATACAAACCATAAAATTTGCAGGTGGAATCAGGAGCAGGTGTAGTATGAAAAATTACTGAAATCAGCTATATAAGTCAACTATTCCCTTTTATTTTCCACCCTTCGTTTTCTTTTTAAATTTCTTGTGTGATATTAACCTCACTCAGCTTGACTTTCTTTTTCCAAATGATTTTTTTGTCCAAATAAGCAACTGTACCTTGACATCTAAACACTGACGGGAAGCTGTATAATTACTTTCTGTTTACTGTAACATGGGTGCGTTTCTGTGATTTGAAAGGTATTTTTAGGAATTTTTATGCTACAGATTTTATAACCTTGCCCTTCAGCTAATATATAATAATCTCCAACCACAAAATCTACTTTTGATCCTATTCTTGTTTGACGATTCCATGCTTAACTATAACTACAGTTTGACACATCAGGAAATAAGTGGCTTAAGAGTTCTCTCAGCAACTAGACAAAATTTTCAATAGTACAATCAAAAAAGAAATTTAAGCTAGGTCTTGCACACACTTCCACAGTTGGTAAACATCAGAAAATCTGAATTGTAACATATTGCCTTACCTCTATATCTATAACTTTTTCAGAAGGGTTATCTATAAGAAATCGTGCTAGCGTCCCAGGTGTGGTCCTGTAAGTTAAAATTACAGAGTTTTTGGAATCCTGACACCACTGTATAAAGAGATCTCTTGAAAACCCACATTCCAAATCAGGCTGGCTGGCAAGCACGACTTTTGGGCTAGGTACTCGAGCCAAGTCAGAAAGACCATGACATAATGAGAGATGGCGGAATTGAAATGGATTGTTCCTCTTGTCTTCAAAACACCTCATCAGTTTGTCACTCATCCATTCAACCTAAGGGTGGTATTGGAAAAAAGGGTTAAGTCATCTGTAAGATTTTTACATGGTACTTTGTAATAACTAAAACTGATGTACAAACTCGATACTTGTACCTGACAACATTAAAAAATGCTCTTCTAGAGATTCTCAAGTTGACGGGTGCAGTATGCACACACATCAAATCAGTTTCTTTACCAATACCTCTCTGTGGGCAATCACATATCATGTATATAAATTAAATATTCTTTATCATACCTGCAACCTAGGCTAAAAGATCATGTGGTACAATGAAAATGGATTTCCCTATCTATCAAATCATACTACTGGCAGTATTCTGGTTGCATATTACTTGATGGAGGGAATTTAGATCATGAGTGCCCACACTGGAATAGGGAAGTCAGATCAGTAACACAGAAATTTTTCTTCCTGTTAAACAGAACTACATGTCTTTGGATAAGCCTACTGTTATCAAGCAACATTAAGAATGAAAATAATTAGCCCCTTCATAATTGTATTTTAATATCAGAACACACCTGTGATTTAGAAAACTCCACTACATTGTAGCTGACATTATTTAGAAGTGCTAAAGAATAGACTCCTAATCCTGCATCTTTTGTTCTCCAAATCTGATCAAGAAGTTGGGCAAGTTCCAGAACTCTGCCTGCTGTATCCACGGCTATTAACACATTTCCATCACCTCGCAACGTCTCCAAGACATTGGCTGGAGTGGGATGGGAGGGGAGAAATAAAAATAAATAAATAAAATAAAGTAGCTGCACACTGAACCACAATTAGAAGAGGAGAAAGATTTTTATTTTCTCTACCAAACATCAACTATAATCAGAGGAAAAGTTTTCAACTAGCAATAATCACACCTCAGATTAACTTCATTGGTTATGATACTGCCACTGCGCAAAGTTACTCAAAGATTAACTGACAATAAGCAGCACTGAAAAAATCTCAGCTTCAAAGAGATATTGATGCACAATTCCCATTTTGGGAGCTGTGCCCCTCTTATACAGCTTTCAAAGGCTCAGCCTTAATATTTAATAGTAATTCTTTTTTTAAACCCATTTTAATGATTTTTTTTAAATGAAGTACAAAGAACTATTGAAATTTAGTTCCTTATCTCACAGGAACAGATCAGCTCAGGCTAGATCAAAACATCAAGTCTTTGAATCAATTTTAGCAAGCATGACTCAATCACTTTTTATCTGAAAATATGTTTATTCACAGGATCACTAGTTAGAAAAAAATAAAAATAAATCAGAAAATTAAAAGAAAATTTTCATGTATATTACATTTGTTATAGAAGTTTACAACTCAATTGAAAAACACATATTTTCCATTACTACTGCTTTAACATACTTAACAGTTGTTCATCTCTTTGCTTCCGTCTGGGTTGTACGTATGTAGCATTAAAGGAATCTGTGATAAGCAGCGAAGGCCTGCTCAGCATTTCCAGAGAACATCCATTTAAATGGCTGAAGAAAAAGAAGTTAGGCCACACAAGTTCAGTTTTTGTATTGCTAACGAACGACAAGGCAAAAAAAGTCATAAGATAGTTCTCAATGTGATAGTTTTCAATGTGCAGAACTGGCATTCCCCATTATTTGGCAAATTTTCTATTAGATTCTTACTGTCTTCTAACAACAACAACAACCACCACCACCTTGAAAAAACCCCTCTATCATAGGAATCAGATGATATTTCTTAGGAGAAAATGTACTAGAACATGGATGATCTGGCTTCATAACCATGTACTTATGCCATGTTTAGAAAGAACAGTTTTTTGTTAGGCCAAAAGCATGGGCACTTCATGCTGCTTTCATTTTCTACCTGCCATGCTTTTCCTCCCCTGAAACTTCTCACCACCCCTTAAATTTTGTTTAAGACAAACCCCAAATAACTTATGTTTTAAATCTGCAAACTTCTTCCACTTTGATTTTATTCTCGTCTCCATTTGTCCCTTTAACACATTTTAATTTGAAACAAAATCTTCCTAAAGCAACACAGAATATAATCTCTCTTTTCTGCGGGAGTGGGAGGGGAAAGAGAGAAGAGACTTGCTCTCTTCTCTTTTTAAAGGATCTCAAACATTTCCACAATAATCTAAATATAATTATTTCCTCATTTTAAGCACCAAGTCACCTATGTACTTTTTTTCATTTTCTAAGAAATGTCTGTCCCATTCGACTTATTCTTGAATTACTTCTATATGAGACCAGCTGCGAATACTCCTACAAGCAAAAATTGCCCTGTAATCACATTTTGATCAAAGGAGAAAATGAACACTGCAATTTCCCACAAATATGAATCTAAGATTCAAACCCTCCTTCTCCCCCACATCCCCACCCCTGAAGTCTTTGGTATCTGCATTTTGTACCTATATTATTATGCAACATTTATGTCTGTCCCAACTCCCAGCGCATCTGCAGTCTTGATTACAGGTTGGATCTTATATTGGCATTCAGGGGCTCATTAGCATGGTTGTTTTTCCCTTGATAAAAGGGACAGTTATTTATCATTGTCTTATTCTTCGTAGAAGATTGCTTCTTTTTATTTTTATTATAAAAGACACTATTTATATTTTTATACTCCTTTTTCAACTGGAAGGAGAGATTTCCTCTCCTCTTCCCAGTTGTAGCACTGGACATTTTCTGTTTCAAATTTTACAATTAAATTGAAAACAGGACTTGATAACAAGGGAAGTGAGACCTTACTGCTCTGTTGTACATAGCCACCAACAAACCCAGCTATCTGAGTTGAAGTGAAGTTGGTAATCTTAATATTTCATGCCAGTGCAAGTATTTATCAGGCACTGTTAAATTACATCGCAATACTAACTGAAATCTGGGGGGAAAAGAAAAAAAAAGATTTGCTGTGTTGTACATACATCTCCCTCTTGTGGTTGAAGTCAACAGCATAAACAATTTCTTCTTCTCCATCTTTGACAATCTTCCAAATTGTACCTCCTATCATGTGACCAGCCGGCAGTGGTGTAATAGAAAGACCATGTCCTTTCCCTATAGGAACAATACTGTAACCTCTCAATATTTCAGATATAGCATGCCTATTACAATACATTATCCCAACCACAGGGCAGTTTGAAATAAACCACTAACCCATAGTTACTACTGAGGGAGGTCAGAAGTCATTATTCCCTCCAGCCTGACTACTAACAACAGTGTAAGGTTCCAGTATTCCCTGTGATTAGGGATTCTTCCCCATTTGGCCTCCGGAAAACAGAGAGCTAGGAAAGGTACACCAATCTCAGGTTAAGTGTGTTCCAGCTGGGCTGCACTGTCCAAGAGGAAAACAGGAGGAAAAGAAACACATAACTGGCAGCACTTTTTGCCAGTTATTCTATGAACATAACATACAAACTACACTGGTGAAATGCAGTCATCTCTGGGGTAGAGAGTGGCTGCATTTAACCATATAGCAATATTACAGAGCTAATGGCAAGTGAACAGCAAGCTTTAAATTAAAGTTTCTAGGAAATTACAGAAGGTGCATGTAGTTACACAGATTAAAATCAGCCAGACCATGAGGGCACACAGTAATCTCTTATGAAAAACATCAAGAAATGTGTTTCTAGTGTTCCACAGTATAGGCAATATACCACTTATCTGCATGGAAATACTCTTAGAATTGATGACAACACACAAGTGTGGTCATGCAGCAGTAGAGGGAAAGGTGGAGCATAACTTAGTCTGTGACCAGCACAAACATTCTAATCTTAGAAGTGTCCAGCATGCACTCTCTGAACTCATTTACATTACAAATATGACAAGTCAGGAGGCCCAGTTATAAGACAGTTCAAACTTTACATGTCTTCTCATTGGTTTAGTTAGTGTGGATAGGACTTCACTTTGGCCCAATAAATGTGTTAATGCCTTAAACCAGTGGCTCTCAACCTTTCCAGACTACTGTACCCCTTTCAGGAGCCTGATTTGTCTTGTGTATCCCCAAGTTTCACCTCAGTTAAAAACTACTTGCTTACAAAATCAGACATAAAAATACAGAAGTGTCACATAATGTGTCACACTATTACTGAAAAATTGCTCTCTAATTTTTACCATATAATTATAAAATAAATCAATTGGATATAAATATTGTACTTACAATTCAGTGCATTGGATATACAGCAGTATAAACAAGCCATTTTTTGAAATTTTAGTTTGTACTGACTTCTCTAATGCTTTTTATGTGGCCTGTTGTAAAATTCGGCAAATATCTAGATGAGCTGATGTGCCCCCGGAAGACCTCTGCATACCACCATGGGTAGGCATACCCCTGGTGGGAACCACTCCCTTAGACTACTATAATTTGAGCAGAAATCTCCAACACTCCTGTCCATTTCCTGAAGAACTTGCTTTTCTGTTTTTACTTGTGCTCCTTTTCACTTGGGGAAAATATGTAAGCAACTGTCAACGTTGCCTTCAATTAGCTAGCAACAAGATGTATTTTAGAGATGTGGAAGGTATCAGAAAAATAAAGATGAGAAATAAAACATAGGATAAGACAGTCAAATTCAATCCAGCATAACCCTTACTAACTTCAATGGGAGTTGGGCCTTCTTCTGAAATGTAATCATTGGGGCAGATCCTCAGCTGGGGGTGGAGCTATGACAGCTTACACCAATGAGGATCTGTCACTTTGTGCTGCTACTGATCCACTTCTAGTGAGTCAGAAGACCTATGCCATGTACTCTCCTCAAAAAAGCAAACTCCAGTTCAAAATGAAAATGCACAGTAAATCCATTAAAAGACAAGTCATCTTCCGCATCTTTTGCTGTGTTTTTACCTTTCAAGTTCACAATCTGAGAGAACTTGAGCTGCTGTATTTTATCAAAAGCTGCATCTACATCATCCAATGTAAAGAGAGTGAAATCTTCTGTATTGTGGCGAGACTAGCATAAAAAGGAAACAAAGGAAAACATATTAAAAAGTCCGAAAATCATCTTCTATGTAACAGTTTAATAAATTAAATACATGTGAAAATGAGAAATAAAACATACCTGATACAGATCATACATAAACATTTGTCCCATTTTATATACAGGAATGGTTGCATAAATAGCACAATTTAAACCCATTTTTCCAACTGCATAGGGGAGAGCACCAAGATGTAGAGGATCAGGGTGAGAAAGTAGCACTGCATCAACCTGGTGTACATATCTAGGAGGAAAAAGTGAAAAAAATTACTGAAAAAACAAAAAAGACTATGTGTAGTAACATCAAGTGCAAAACTTCCAAGCAGAAAAAAAATCACTCAATTTATCCCCAACAGAATGGGAACTTTGAACTAAGGAAAAGTTTTAATAACTGTTATAAAAAATAAAGATTAAGGATAAAATTTTAAGACGCTCTGAAGTGACTTAGAAGCCTAAGTGCCCAAGTCATTTTTCAAACTGGGACTTAGGATCCCAAGTCACTTAGAGTAAACGTTTCAAAGTGCCTAATTTCCTAATTTGGCAAACTCCAAACTCACAGGAATTGCATTACTACTATTTCAGACAAGTGATAAATAGTAAGATAAGGGATTAAAATATTTCCAAATTGAAACAGCTTGAATCCAGTATTCAAACAGATTTAATATGCAATTTCCCTTAGCTTTTCACAAAACTAGTTTTCCAAAGTTCTTTGAAAACTATACACAGTTAATTATTTATGACGGTTTGGTTGGCTCTGGAACATGAAAACTTCTAGCTGTACCATGCCAACCTGACATTTTAATGTAATATTTTCTTTCTCCTCCAGAATGATTATGCTTGTTTAGTGCTTATTTGTACTACAATTATAAATCATAAAACATGACATGACTTAATATATCTGCTACTTAATTGAATGGCTAACACTATCAAAAGATTTTAAGAAACATTACATTTATTAATTGTGAAATTAAATTAGCCTAGGACTCAGGGCCCAATTCTACAGCCTTTACTCATTTGAATAATCCCATTTAAAAAACCTGAATAAAGGCTACAGAATCAAGTCCCAAATCTGTAAAAGCCAAATTAAAAAAATATCTATTTAAAGAAAGAGGAAAAGGTCAAATGTAAGTATTTCAAACAACAGTAAGTGGCTGGATTGTTTTTAAAAAAGTAAGAAAATGAATTATTTGACCTACTGGCTAAACATTTTATAAGAACAGACATCTCGAACAACAGACAAGCAAAAAAAATGTATTAGCTGAAATGCTAACAGCATGTATATTGCACATATCTGAGAAGCATGTAGCAGGAAAGCCCTTTTCCTGAACAGTAACTGTCTGGTTCAAGAAACTTTTCAAAATATTGAAGGTCATATTGCAATTATTGTATCATAATATATAGCTGAAAGATTTTAATGTGTGATGATGCTATGAATAGTGATTAAAATTGGCACTGTGACGATTTCATGTTCTTTCAGGAACTTCCATATTTAGACCCTCATCTTGTAATCACCGGGAGTACAGGATGACCCCTTTCTGCACATGCACAGAGCCATCATTGAATTAAATGGGGTTCAGTGCAAGAGCCCACCTGCTCAGTTTAAAACACAGATTTTTTTTTTCCTGACAGCCCAAACACCCAATAGCAGGTGAGCATCAAACTGTTTTCTTTCTGGCTTATACATGATCAGCAGTTAAGATTCTACTATTTGTATTTAGTTAATTCTGTTGATAATTAAGGTTACGTTTTAGACATAGGTATTTTTAGTAAAATTCACTGCCTGTGACCTGTCCATAACTTTTACTAAAAATATCTGTAACTAAAACTTGGGAGGGGAGCCATGGGCGGTCCAGGGGGACTGCGGGTCCTGGTGGAAGTGGCTCAGGACCCCTGCTGGTGCTCAGGGGTGAAGTGGGGAGGGTTGGCAGGGCCTCTCTATCCGGTTCCACGTCCCTGCAGCTCTTAGGCAGCGCAAGGGCACAAGCACTGGCTGCCACAGCTCCCATTGGCCAGGAACTGCAGCCAATGCGAGCTGTGGGGGCGGGAACTGTGGGTACAGGCAGCGCGGAGCCAGTTCCCCCACCCCTGACCCCTGGCCACCTGGGAGCTGCAGGGCCATACCAGTGGGAGCCCCCTACCCTGAGGTAAGCGCCCCCTAAACCCCCAACGCTCTGCCCCTAGTCCTGAGCGCCCTCCCTCACACCCAAACTGTTGTTGCTGGCCCAGGGACTGCCCACTTTGGGTAGCCCCTGAGCCAGATCCAGCCACTGCAGAAGTCATGGAATCCATGGCCTCCCTGACAGACTCACAGCCTTATTGATAATACACAGGCCAGAACTGAGCCAAGCTAAGTATCTCATAGCAGTATATAATGGATCTGCAGGGCTATTAGATAAAAAAAAATCATATTTATGTAATTAATGCAAGCTGATATAACTCAGAATATACACAGAGCAGATCTATTTATTAAGGTTTTAGAAGACTGATTTTTCCTATCATATATGCAATTTTAAATAGAAAACAAAAATTTTGGATTTTCATTCTACATCATGAGCATAAAATATCATGCTTTAAAACATGCAGTAATGTGTTTTCAAGGCTTTTATTAGAAAAACAAACAAAGGATAAGCAATTACTTACTTCCTTAGAGAATCAATGATATCCATTGAAAAATTCTCATCCCAGCCACAGTCCAATAAAAAACGAAACTCGTCTACCTGCAGCAGATAGCAGAGAGCAGATTCCTCCTGCACCCCTGAGAGCGTAGTCAACTTGATAATCGAGGTCATTTTGCTGTCCAAATGTCTGTTTACCAAAACAACTATTTTAAAAAGAAAAAAAAATGTAAACACCTAATTCAAAAGAAGTTTGTATTTAGATATTTAGACCAACCGTTATTTTATTATTTGTGTAAACATATGCAAATCAGTAATAATTTTGTATTATTATTATTACTAGATAATAATACCTCATTATCAATTACCAGAAATTCTATTGACGCTGTTATTTGAGCTGCTATATTTTAAATACAAAGACAGAAAACAACCTCTTATTGTTCTTAAATTGGGATTGTTTTCAGACACTTCCCCAAAACCTAGCAAATTTTGTGGATGTCAATCAAAAATGTTGCAAGTCAATGTATGGCAACTTCCTATTTAAAAGGGATTGTTCATTAAAAGAAAGCTGGATGGAGACAGACATACACAAGCTTCCACTGAAAATGAAGAGAAAGGCAGATTGATAAAGAAACAGAAAAAGCCTGAGAAACTAGATCATAAAAGTGTAGGACTGGAACGGACTTCAATAGGTCATCTAGTCCAGTTCCCTGCACTCAAGGAAGGACTAAGTAATAACTAGACCATTCCTGACAGGTAATTGTCTAATCCAGTGGTTCTCAAACTTCATTGCACCTCGACTCCCTTCTGACAACAAAAATTACTACACAACCCTGGGCGGGTGGGGGGAAGAGGGGGCAGCCAGAGTCCTGACACCTCATGGAGGGAGACTGTAACTTGAGTCTTGCAGTACAACGCCCAGCAAGAGAACTAGATAAATTCATGGAGGTTAAGTCCAATAATGGCTATTAGCCAGGATGGGTAAGGAATGGTATTCTTAGCCTCTGTTTGTCAGAGGGTGGAGATGGATGGCAGGAGACAGATCACTTGATCACTGCCTGTTAGGTTCACACCCTCTGGGGCACCTGGCATTGGCCACTGTCGGGAGACAGGATGCTGGGCTGGATGGACCCTTGGTCTGACCCAATATGGCCATTCTTATGTTCTTAAGTCTAACACCAGCAATGGCGACCCCATTAAAACAGGGTCACAACCCAGTTTGAGAACCACTGGACCTATTTTTAAAAACTTCAAAAACAAAGATTCCACAACCTCCCTAAGCAATTTGTTTCCGTGCTTAACTACCCTGACAGTAAGTTTTTCCTAATGTCCAACCTAAACCACCCCTGCAGCAATTTAAGCCCATTGCTTCTTGTACTATCCTCAGAGTTTAATGAGAACAATTTTTCTCCCTCGTCCTTGTAACAAACTTTTATGTCCCCTCTCCCCCCATCATCTCTTCTCCAAACTAAACAAACCCAATTTTTCAGTCTTTCCTCATAGGTTATGTTTTCTAGACCTTTAATCATTTTTGTTGATCTCTTCTGGACTTTCTCCAGTTTGTCCACATCTTTCCTGAAATGCGGCACCTGGCACTGGACACAATACTCCAGTTGAGGCCATATCAGGATGGAGTAGAGTGGAAGAATTACTTCTTGTGTCTTGCTTACAACACTCCTGCTAATACAACCCAGAGTGACATCCACATTTTTTGCAACAGTGTTAAATGGTTGACTTATATTTAGTTTGTGATCCACTTATAATCTCCAAATCCCTTTCCATAGTACTTCTTCCTAAGCAGTCATTTCATATTTTGTATGTGTGTAATTAATTGTTCCTTCCTAAATGGAGTATTTTGCATTTGTCCTTACTGAATTTCATCCTATTTACTTCCTACCATTTCTCCAGTTTGTCCAGATCATTTTGAATTTTACAGTAGAACCTCAGATTTATGAACATCTTGGGAGTGGAGGTTGTTCGTAACTCTGAACAAACCATGGCTGTTCTTGCGAAAGTTTACAATTAAAATTTATTATGCAGAAGAAAAATGCTGCTTTTAACCATCTTAATGTAAATGAATCAAGCACAGAAAGAGTACCTTACTTGCTGGGGGGGGAGGGGGGGGGTGAGGAATGCCTCTGCTGCTGCCTGTCTGCATACTTCCAGTTCCAAATGAGATGTGTAGTTGACCGCTCAGTTTGTAACTCTGGTGGTCATAACTCTGAGGTTCTACTGCAATCCTACCCTTCAAAGCACTTGCAACCCCTCCCATCTTGATATCAACCACAAACTTTACAAGTGCTCTCTCTATGCCATTATCTAAATCATTTATGAAGATATCGAACAGAACTGGGACCAGGACTGATTCTGCAGGACCCCACTAGATATGCCCTTCGAGCTTCATTGAGAACCACTGATGATTACTCTCTGGGAATTGTTTTCTAACAAGCCGTGAAGCCAACTTATAGTAGCTCCAGTTAGGTTATATTTCCCTAGTTTGTTTATGAGAAGGTCATGCGAGATAGTATCAAAAACCTTACTAATGTCAAGATATATCACATCTTACTCTTGAGGAAATTCTGCACCAAAAAATTAAAAATTCCGCACATATTTTAAAATTCTGCATATTTTGTCAATAAATGTAGAGGCTCTAACATGGCAGTGGGGAGCACTTGCCACTGGCTGCATGGAGGTGGGATATCACCTTGCAGCACGCCCCCAGAAACAGACTCAGCAGTGATACTCCTCCCGATCCTCATACAGCAAAAGGGCTTTGCCTGTCCCACAAACAGCCTAGGGTCATGCCCCTCCACACCAGATAAACCAAGACAGCAAGGGAGAGGGGCATCCTCTCTCACACATACCCACTGGTTCCCAATCCAGGTGTGGGGCAGGCAGGCTCAGACCTGCAGGACTCAAGTATGGAGGGGGGATCCAAAGGTGGGGTGAGAGACTTCTATGTGGGACAAGCTGGATGTGGGGGATCAGTAGGGCATTTCCTAGCCTCTGTTTGCCAGAAGCTGGGAATGGGCAACAGGGGATGCATCGTTTGATTAATATCTGTTCTGTTCATTCCCTCTGAAGCACCTTGGCCAATATTAAAAGACAGATTCTGGGCTAGATGGACCTTTGGTCTGACCCAGTATGGCCATTCTTATGGTCTGAGTGTGAAAGGGGAGGGGGGTAACTAGATGCACAGGGGCTCATTGTGGGGGTTCCCAGGGCAGGGGGAATGGGACTCCGCAGAGGGCTCCAGGTGAAGATGGCTGGGGCTCAGCACAGAGATGTGGGGGAGATGGGAATCAGAAGAGAGGGTGTGGGAAGTTCAGCGAGAGGGTCCAGGTGCTGGGGCAGGAGTTCAGGTGCAGCTGATTGGGTCTCTGTGAGTTGGGGGTCCAGGTACAGAGCTTGTTATGGTTGTCCAGGGAGGAGTTCACTGGGGTGGAGGTTCAAGTGTGGGGGCTCAACAGGGGCTGGTAAGCCAGATGCAGGGGGAGGAGCTCGGCCAGGTGGAGGTTCAGGCACAAGGAAGGTAAGGCTCAGTAGGTGTAGGTATGGAGAGATCTGGATGCAGAGGCATTGGGTGGACAGGGGAGCAGGTCCCCATACACTGACCCCACCTCACATGGCTGAAAGAATGATGGGGCAGGAAGTGGGAATGCGAAGCTTCCTGCAGCCAGGAGAGGTTTCTGATCCAGCTGCAGCCACTACTTGCAAAGGAAGAGGAAGTTCTGTCCTCCCCAGCCGAGCCTGGCACAGGGTAGGAGCCACCAGCCGGGCATCCCCCCCCACAGTGATTTACCTGTCCGCTGGCTCCTCCCGGCACCCGAAACGACATGCCCGTGCTGCTGGGAAGGGGCCCATGACCACTCTTGCGACTTCCCTTTGCTTCCCCCTCAGAAGTCATATTTCTACAGGGAAGCAATGAAATCTGCAGAGGCCATGAATTCTGCATGCAGTGGTGCAGAATTCCTCCAGGAGTAAACATCTACCCTTTTCCCCCATTCACAAGGCTTGTTACTAAGGCTATTGATTAACTGCAGTTAACTCACATGATAAACTCAAAAATTAATCACAATTAACCACAGTTTTAATCACATTGTTAAACAACAGAATACCAATTGAAATTTATTAAAAAATTTTGGATGTTTCTCTACATTTTCAAATATATTGATTTTAACTACAAAACAGAATACAAAGTGTACAGTGCTCACTTTATATTATTACAAATATTTGCACTGTAAAAATGATAAAGACATAGTATTTTTCAGTTCACCTCATACAAGTACTGTCGTACAATCTCTTTTTTCTGAAACAACATAAATAGAATTTTTTTTGGTTACATAACTGCACTAAAAAACAAAATATTTCAAAACTTTAGAGCCTACAAGTCCACTTGGTGCTACTTTTTGTTCAGCCAATCGCTAAGAAACAAGTTCATCAACATTTACAAAAGATAATGCTACCTACTTCTTATTTACAATGTCACCAGAAAATGAGAACAGGTATTTGCATGTGACTTTTGTAGCCCGCACTGCAACGTATTTACGCACCAGATATGCTAAACATTTGTGTGCCCCTTCATGCTTTGGCAGCCATGCCAGAGGATATGCTTCCATGTTGATGATGCTCGTTAATAAAATGCACTCAGAGGGATGAGGTGTGGAGCATGCTTACAGAAGTCTTAAAAGAGCAACATTCTGATGTGGAAACTACCAGAAACCCAAACCACAAAAGTGTGTTGTGTGTCTGTGGCATTTGACTTCAGATAATGAGAGAAAACATGAACGTGTCAGTCCCCATGCGTTGGAGGTTATTGAGCAGAACTTTTCACACCATGGAAGCATGTCCCCTTGAATGGGCTGAAGCATGAAGGACATATGAATCTTTAGTGCATCTCGCATGTAAATATCTTGTAAGGACCAGCTACAAACAGTGCTATAAGAACACTGTTCTCAGTTTCATATGACATTTGTGAACAGAGCAGAAGCATTATCTCCTGAAATGTAAACCAAACTTCGCTCGTATGAGCGATTGGCTGAACAAGATATTAGGAAACTGAGTGGACTTATAGGCTCTAAAAGTTTTGTGATGTTCTGTTTTTGAGTGCAGTTATTTTTTTGTACATATTTGGTAAGTTCAACTTCATGATAAGAGATTTCACTCAGTCTTGATAGGGAATCGAAAAATAACTATTTTCTTGTTTTTTTCAGTGCAAATATTTGTAATAAAAATAAATATAAAGTGAGCACTGTACACTTTGTATTGTTGTTATTAATTGAAATCAATATATTTTTAAAATGTAGAAAACATCAAAAAGATTGAAATAAATGATATTTTCTATTTTTGTTTAATCACACAATCGCAATTTTTATTTTATTTATTTATTTTTACAGGATTTGTCTTGTCAAATCCATGTTGACTTATATCACCTTATCATCTAGATTTGGGTACTGAAGTTAAGCTGACTAGGTTTATATTCCCCATTTTATAAGACTGGCACTTACATTTGCTCTTGCCAGTCCTGGAATTCTCTTCCATTTCATGAGCTTTTCAAAGAATAAACTGCTTAAGCTCAGATATTCTTCAGTCAGCTCCTC
This sequence comes from Chelonoidis abingdonii, assembly GCF_003597395.2. NCBI lineage: Eukaryota > Metazoa > Chordata > Testudines > Testudinidae > Chelonoidis > Chelonoidis abingdonii. Next base: position 123,447,439 of record NC_133772.1, on the reverse strand, counting down.
CAGTATTTCAGGATGTATTTCCTCAGGCCCTCCGACTGAAGATATCTAATTGTTAAAGAAATTTTTAATGTGTTCATTCCCTATTTTAGTCTCAGGTCACCTCATTTTCACTGGTGTTCCACTAGTTAGATATCAAAAGCTTTACTGATCTTTTTTGGGAAAATGATAAACAAATAAAATCATTTAGCACTTCTGCCCTTTCGACATTTTCTTTTATTGTGGTTCCCCCCCCCCCGCCCATGATTTAGTAATGAGCCTACCCTGTCATTGGTCTTCCGCTTGCTTCTAATGTTTTTGTAAAATGTTTTCTTGTTACCTTTCATGTCTCTAGCTAGTTTACTCTCATTTTGTTCCTTGGCCTAATTGTGTCCCTACCTGTTTTTTTAAAAATATTCATTCTTTTTAATTTGACCTAATTAGCATTTTTATAGGACTCTCTTTTGAGTTTCAGATCATTGAAGATTTCCTGGTTAGGCCATGGTGGTCTCTTGCCATAGTTATCTTTCCTATGCAGGACAGTTTGCTCGGACCCTTAATAATGTCTCTTTACAAAACTTGCTAACTCTCTCAAACTGTTTTTGCTCTTAGACTTGCTTCCAATGGGATCTTACCTATCAATTCCCTGAGTTTGCTAATGTCTGTCTTCTTGAAATCCATTATCGTTATTATGCTGTTTTCCCTCCTACCATTCCTTAAAATCATGAACTGACCATTTCATAATGGTCACTACAATCATGGCAGTTTTTTAAAATATAACTTTTAAGAAGTATAATGAAAACAGTGAGTCACACTTTGGCCTCCTTTTTCTGAAAATTGGGCATATTTAGTCTGGAGAAAAGGAAACACAGGGGACCTGAAAATAGTCGTCAAATATGGTAAGTGTTGTTATTGAGAGGACTATGCTCAACTGGTCTCCATGTCCACTGAAGGCAGGACAAGAAGTAAAGGGCTTAATCTGCAGCAAGAAAAAAACAGAGTTAGATATTAAAAAAATATTTTCTTCCTCTAACGGTAGTTAAGTGCTCTTCCCAGGAAACTTATAAAACACCTCTCTTTGGAGGAATTTAAAAACAGGCTGGACACATACCAGGCAGGGATGGTCTAGGTTTACTTGCCATGGGGCTAAACTAAAGGACCTACCAAGATCCCTTACAGCCACATGTCTAGGATTTTGTGATTGCCAGAAGGCTAGAGGTCTCCCCAAAGGAAATGCAATGCTAGGAGGACACACACAGAGCTGGTGCATGACTCCTCCACTCACTGTCCCCTTCCCCACTCTGTGAGAAGCGACTCCCACTCCCGTCTCTCTCTGGAGGTGGCCCCCGCTCGCTCGAGGGTCTCCTGCCCCCAACTCGCTGCCGCTCGCCCCCGCCCGCTCGAGGGTCTCCTGCCCCCAACTCGCTCTCGCTCACCCCCGCTCTCCAGCGCTCCCGGGGAGGAGGGTCCCAATCCCAAGACATCCCGGGGATGGGGAAGCCCCTCTCCCCGCTTTCACTGACGAGAGGGGACGCTTAGAGAAGTCCCCCCACCCAGACCAGTCCCTCGGGCCTCATGCGCTGGGACGGAAAGCCTCCTTGCTCGCCAGGGGCCACTGTGCAGATCGCTGTATCAGGCTCTTCCCAGGGACATGGGCGGAGCGAGGCACCCCAGCACCTACCTCACCACCAGCCCTACGCCGCTGCCCCAGCCCCCTAAACCCACTGGGGACAGCACAGGGAGGGACCCCGGCCGCCTCCTCAGTCAGACCCCATGTCTTCCGCAGCCGCCGCCATTTTGAACTGAGATGGGGAGGCGGGGCTCGGGAGTCTGGCGTAGGAGAAAGCGAAAGGGGAATGGACTGTACCATTGGCAGCCCGGGGGAGCGCAGAGCGGGACACTCGGGCCTCGCATCCGCCTTAGTTACGAGAGCTGGGCCATAGAGGCTCATAAGGGCGACGGCGTGGAACTTCGAAATAAACGCTCCCAGGGTGAAGCTAACCCTTCCCCCCTTCACAGCTAATGGTCTGTCCTGCCAGGCTGGTGGCTTGTCCAGAAGTAGCAGCTTGCGTAGCCCCAGTTGCCCTTGGGCTCGGAGCAGGCGGCAGTAGGTCTAGGCCCGGCAGCGGGTGGCAGGTGAGCGGGGCCTGTGGGTGAGGAGGCTCCCGGGGACTGCACGTTTGCTTTGTGCTAGTCGCTGGCCGTGGCGCCTTCTTGGCTGGGAACACAGCTCCGGCGCGCGGGGTGGGCCGGGCCGGGCCGGGCCAGGCCAGTGGCTGTTAGTGCGTTGTGCGAGGGGGCTCCAGCAATAATACTGGGCCCGTGTGTGGAGTGGCTCTCTCCCTCGGATCGTGTGGTACCTACACCGTAATGCTACTGGGAGCAGTCGGGGCCCTGTGCTAGGTGCTGTAGAGGTTGAGTGGCGGACGCCTAAGTTCCAGAGTGATGGACAAACCAGGATAAATTAGGCAGCGGAACACTTAACTTGCTTGTGGGGCCTGATCTGGTAAGTGTGTTCGGATCTCATCTACCGGACTGGGCCTTATAGACAAGCTCACACAATGGCCAGAGGTGGGGAGGAGCTGTCATAATTTTTAGCCCAGTGGTTAGGTTACTCATCTGTGAGGTGGGAGACCACTGGTACAACTTCCTCCTCTGCCTGAAGGGGAGAAGGAACATGAACAGGATCTGCCACTTCTCAGGTGAGCTGAGTATGCTACTGGAGTATGGTATATTCTGTTGTGGGCCTCTGTCAGTCTCTCTGATTGAAGATGTTCCACTGTGTGTAAATAAATAAATGTCACTGAAGCAGGGGGACAGGATCATGGATCTTCTACCTCTGTGGTGAGTGCGCTAACCACCAGACTACAGAGTCATTCTCACACAGGCACATTCTATCTCTTCTCCCCCTGCCCTCTTTGTGATCTCCCCCGATGCTGAAACTGTTGCACTGTGAATAGTAATGAAAGAATTATTGGACCAGAGAGAGAGCAAGAACAAGCATGAGAATGACTTTGTGGCCTTTTGGCTAGAGTATTCACCTGGGAGGGGGGAGACCCAGGGTATGTCTACACTGGAAACTTCAAAGCGCTGCCACGGAAATGCTCCTGTGGCAGCACTTTGAAGTATGAGTGTGGTCAAGCGTGAGCTCCTGCTAACTGTGCTCCCCATGCTCAGAGCCTATCTACACTAGCGCTTTAAAGTGCTTGGACTTGCTGTGCTCAGGAGGGCGATTTTTCACACCCTTGAGCCAACAAGTTAGAGTGCTATAAAATTTGTGTCGACAAGCTCCCAGAATTCAATTTCCCTGCTCCAATGACTGTTTAAAATATTTAGCCACAGTGGAACAGCTTCAACAGGAAAGACTGAGGGAGCCTCGAATTACAATAGCTCAGAGCCCAATAGCTAGGGCACTCAATTAAGAGATGGAAGATCCCTGTTCAATTCACATATTTCCCTCAAGTGGAGGGGGGACTTGAACTTGGGGTCTCCACGTCTCAGGTGAGTACCTGACCATTGGGCTAAAGGTTATGACGGAGCTTCTCCTCTCATAACCCTCTGTCCTCTCCGTTCATTCTGTCCCTTCCCTGCTCCTCCCCCCACCATCTTCTTGCAAAAGTGGTATAGGTATCTGCCTCCAAGATAGCATTTGCAGCTGAGAATCCCAATCAGAGGGGTACACATTCCTGCAGTCCAGACTTAGGTGCCTAGGTCTGAGAGAGTGGTATACCTGAGAGAGGGGCATGCTTCCTGTTGGCTATCTTAGGCAAAAAACGTCCTGGCATACTGCATTTTGTGAATTCCAGTTTTAGGCACCTATCTCTGCTCTTAGTCTTTCATTGTATAGGGTACCAAACCCAGGTTTTGTGAATCCTGTTGATTTTCTAGGTGCCTACATTTCTTTGTTAATCTAGCCTAGCATGCCCAGTTCTTTCAGTTTTTTCATGTCTTTCACCCCTGTTAATGTATACCAGAGTGGTAGTAGCCTTTTTCACAACAGCATCATACTGTTGACTCATATTCAATTTGTGATCCACTAAAACCCCCAGATCCTCTTTTACAGTACTGCTGCTTAGCCATTTATTCCCCATTTTGTATTTATGCATGATTTTTCTTTCCGAAGTGTAGATTTGCGGTTGTCTTTATTTAATTTCATCTTATTGATTTCAGACCAATTCTTGAAAGCATCAAGATCATTTGAATTCTTATCCTGTCCTTCAAAGTGCTTGCAGCCCCTCCCTGCTTGGTGTCATATGCAAATTTTATAAGAATATTCTGCGCTCAATTATTCAAGTTATTAATGAAAATATTGAGTAGTACTAAACCAATGACAGATCCCTTCAGGTCACCATCTGATAGGTCTTCCCAGTTTGACAGTGAACCATTGATAACTACTCTTTGAGGATGGCCTTTCAACCAGTTGTGCACCTACCTTACAGTAATTGCCTCTAGACTTATAGATGAATACTGTGAAAATTCCTGCTTTATAAATATCAGAGGGGTAGCCGTGTTAGTCTGGATCTGTAAAAGCAGCAAAGTGTCCTGTGGCACCTTATAGACTAACAAGTTTTGGAGCATGAGCTTTCATGGGCGAATACCCACTTCGTCGGATGCATCTTTGCTGCTTTTGCTTTATAAATGTTCGTTGAGAACAGGTATTATATTTTACAACAAGGCAGACTCCTCATAAATGGTGCATTATTAGGATGATTTTTAGTGAGGGACTTTTGCCATAATTTTAAATGCAAATACTCAGCCTATCATCACCTTGAAATAGTTTATTAATTGGGTTGCATTCCTATTCCCTTAGGGCAAAATTCTACTGTCAGTACTGCAAGTTCAATCTAGATTCCAGTATCTGGCTGTTCCCAGGAATTCTGTGTGGACCTGAGAGCAGCATTTTTCTCTTGTTAAAATATGTGCTGGCCTTCAGATGTTCATGATTGCATAGAGAAAATTCCAGTACGGGAGGTTATATGTACTAGGTATATGCAGTAGTTTCTATATTAATATTTTTGTCTACTCTGACCCCCGCCCCATTTTTTTTTTCGTTTAGCAATCATGGTGAATTTTGTCCAAGCTGTGCGTGACTACTGGGTCCATATTTTGTGTCCCATGGGATTTGTTATTGGATGCTATCTGGACAGAAGGAATGATGAAAAACTATCAGCTTTCAGAAACAAGAGCATGTTATTTAAAAGGTTAGTTTATGACACAACCTTTTAACAAAATAATCTGTCTGAAAGGCCTAATTCTGCTCCGATTGAAGTGATGTGAGTTTTGATATTGACTTCAAAGGAAGCAGGATCTTGCCTTATAGGTCCTGTCCTGCAAAATGTTGGCACCTCAAGTGAGGTAATCATTGTTCTCAACTGCCATTTAAACTAGTTGGAGTTAAGAAATCTTGCAATCTTTCCCCATGTGAATGTCATAAGAGTGGCCATACTGGGTCAGACCAATGGTCCATCTAGCCCAGTATCCTGTCTTATGACAGTGGCCACTGCCATACGGTTCAGTGGGAATGAACAGAACAGGGCAATGATTCATCCCCTGTTTTCCAGTCCCAGCTTCTGGCAGTTAGTTGTTTAGGGACACCCAGAGCAAGGTTTTCTGTCAAAGAGTTCCCCAAGGTGACCTCATTGTGTGAAGGAATACTTCCTTATGTTTGTTTTAAACATGTTGCCTATTAATTTCATTGGGTGACCCATGGTTCTTGTGTTATGTCAAGGGTTAAATAACACTTCCTTATTCAGTTTCTCCACACCATTAATCATTTTATCATCTCCCCCTTTAGTTGTCTCTTTCGCAAGTTTAACAGTCACAGTCTTTTTCATCTCTTAGTATGAAAGCTGTTCCATACCCTTATCAATTTCGTTGCCCTTCTCTATACCTTTTCAATTCTAATATATCTTTTTTGAGATAGGGTGATCAGAACTACACTTAGTACTAATGATGTGAGCAAACCATGGATTTGTATAGTGACATTATGATATTTTCTGTCTTCTTATCTATCTCTTTCCTGATGATTTCTAACATTCTGTTAGCTTTTGTGACCACTGCTGCACACTGAGCAGATGTTTTTCAGACAATTATCCACGATGATTCCATGATCTCTTTTAGTGGTGGTAACTAATTTAGACTCCATCGCTTCGTATGTTTAGTTGGACTTACATTTTCCAAAGTGCATTACTTTGCAGTAGGGCTGTCAAGCGATTAAAAAAAATTAATTGTGCGATTAATCGGAGTGTTAATAATAGAATACCATTTAGTTAAATATTTTTTAATGTCTTTCTACATTTTCAAATATATTGATTTCAGTTACAACACAGAATACAAAGTGTAGAGCGCTCACTTTATATTTATTTTTGATTACAAGTATTTGCACTGTAAAAAAAACAACTGTTCACTCAATACAAGTACTGTAGTGCAATCTCTGTATCATGAAAGTTGAACTTACAAATGTAGAAGTATGTAAAAAAAAAAAAAAAAAGAAATAAGTATTCAAAAATAAGACAATGTAAAATTTTTGAGCCTGCAAATCCGCTCAGTCCTACTTTTTGTTCAACCAATTGCTCAGACAAACAAGATTGTTTACATTTGAAGGTGATAATGCTGCCCGCTTCTTATTTACAGTGTCACCTGAAAGTGGGAACATACATTCTCATGGCACTGTTGTAGCCGGTGTTGCAAGATATTTATGTGCCAGATGCACTAAAGATTCATATGTCCCTTCATGCTTTAACACCATTCCAGAGGACATATATTCATGCTAATGACAGGTTCTGCTCAATCTCTCTCCAAAGCAGTGCATACTGATGCATGTTCATTTTCAATATCTGAGTCGGATACCACCAGCAGAAGGTTGATTTTCTTTTTGGTGCTTCGGGTTCTGTAGTTTCTGCATTAAAGTGTTGCTCTTTTAAGACTTCTGAAAGCATGCTCCACCCTTTGTCCCTCTCAAATTTTGGAAGGCATTTCAGATTCTTATACCTTGGGTTGAGTGCTGTAGCTATCTTTAGAAATCTCACATTGGTACCTTCTTTGCATTTTGTCAGATCTGCTGTGAAAGTGTTCTTAAAATGAACAACATGTGCTGGGCACAGCTGCCAAATTTCACACGGTAAATAAGCACCTGATTTTCACAATAAGCCAAAAATCAAGCTAATCTCCTTTCAAAACGAGGCCAAAACAAGCCAGTCTCTAAGAACCTCAACACTCTGTGACTAGATCCCCGAGCGTGCAGTCTGGGACTGTGGTGGGCCTGCTGTGCACCCCTGACTCTTCTCTTCCCCTCCACCCCCCGCCGCTTACCCCTGCTTGCCAGGAGCTGATCAAAAAAAAGAATCAACAAGCTACAAGCCAAAAACTAGCAAACAAGGAACTCTTAAGCCAATTAAGCGAAAAACAGGCCCAATTTCTGTGATGGTGTTTTTTTTCATGGGTTTGGCATGTCTGGTGCTGGGTCATCTTCTGAGACTCCTATAACATGAAATATATGGCACAATGCGGGTAAAACAGAGCAGGGGAGATACAGATCTCCACAAAGGTCAGTCACAAATTTAATTAACACATTATTTTTTTATGAGTGTCATCAGCATGGAAGCAAGTCCTCTGCAATGATGGCCAAAGCATGAAGGGGCATACAAATGTTTAGCATATCTGGCATGTAAATACTTTGCAGTGCCGGCTACGAAAGTGCCATGCAAATGCCTGTTCTCACTTTCTGGTGACATTGTAAATAAGAAGAGGCAGCGTTATCGCTCATAAATGTAAACAAACTTGTTTGTCTTAGCAATTGGCTGAACAAGAAGTAGGACTGAGTGGACCTCTAGGCTCTGAAGTTTTACATTGCTTTGTTTTTGAGTGCAGTTATGTAACAAAAAAAGAAATCTACATTTGTAAATTGCACTTTCATGATAAAGATATTGCACTACAGTACTTGTATGAGGTGAATTGAAAAAATACTATTTCTTTTGTTTATCATTTTTGCAGTGCAAATATTTGTAATAAAAATATACACTTTGATATCAATTACAACACATAATACAATATATATGAAAATGTAGAAAAACATCAAAAATATGTAATACATTTCAACTGGTATTCTATTGTTTAGCAGTGCAATTAAAACTGCAATTAATCGGTATTTTTTTAATCATAATATTTTTTGAGTTAATTGCATGAGTTAACTGCAATTGACAGCTCTACTTTGCAGTTATTAATACTGAATTTCATCTGTCATTTTGTTCCCCAGTGACAGAGATCCATTTGTCACTTAAATAAGTCCAAAGCTGACTACAATCTTGAGTAATTTTGTATCATCTGCAAATGTTGCCATCTCACTGTTCATCCCCTTTTCCAGATCATTTATGAATATGTTGAACAGCACAGGTCCCAGTCTATGTTCTCTGTAAGCTGTGCAGCCGTGCAGCAGTCTCTCAAGGGCTGCGCAAACAGGCAGGGAGAGTCGTCCCTCACACGGCCCGGTGCAGCCCCGCCGGAGCTGCCAGGGAAAGGAGCCCTGCGCACAGCCCAGCCCCTGAACCCCTCCTGCATCCCTCATCCCCAGTCCCACCGCAGAGCACACACCCACAGCCAGATCCTCCATCCCCGCACAGCCCTACTCTCTGCCTCAGCCCTGAGCTCCCTCCCGAACACATCATCACTGCCCCCACCCCAGAGACCGCATCCCCAGCCAGAGTCCTCACCCTCCCCATACCCCAACCCTCTGCCCCAGCCCTGAGCCCTCTCTCATGTTCCAAACCCCTTGGTCCCACCCTCACCGCATGCATTTTGTTAGCACTAATATGAAGGTGATGTCACATACCACCTCCATATTGGTGCACATAACAAAATTCATTCCGCATATGGACATAAAAAATTAGTGGGAACACTGGTACCAGTACAGATCCTTCAGGGATCCTGCTTTTTCTCTCTCTCCATTGTGAAAACCGTCCACTTATGCCTAGCCTTTATTTCCTATCTTTTATTCAATTACTGATCCATGAGAGAACCTTCACTTTATCCTGTGACTGCTGACTTTGCTTGAGATCCTTTGGTTTGAGTCCTTGTCCAAGGCTTTCTTCTGTGTCAACTGGTTCACCCTTGTCCATGTGCTTGTTGACATCCTCAAAGAATTCTAATAGATTGGTGAGGCATGATTTCCTTTTACAAAAGCTGTGTTGACTCTTTCCCAATAATTCTGTTCTTTACTGTAGTTTCAACCAATTTGCCTGGTACTGAAGTCCCATTGAGTTTGTTGGGAACAACACCTACATAAGGGATTGGCTCCTAATTCCATCATTTGTTTTCAGACTAAAAGGGGCAGGGAGTGCTCAAGATGCACCTTAGACAAGTTGCTGGAAAGCAACTGAACAACTATTTTATGGGTGTCTTTGTCATGCTCCTAAAGTATCTACTTCAAGCCCTCATTAGCCATACTTGATAACTAAGGCCACAGTTGTCCAGTGAGCTCAACTCCAATGTGAGTGGACCCTGCCATGAAGTCCCATTTTAGTCAATAGAGAGAGGTTGCTGCAGAATCTTCTCCACGGTGCTAATTGGGGGGGGAGGGGCTAATGTGGAAGGGAGTCAAGAGTATCATAAGGAAACTACACAGAAAAAAGCAATCCTAACTTTTAAGAAGAGGGGAAGGAAGGAGAAGACCAGTTATTCAAATAATAAAATTTTTGATTAACGGTTACAAAAGAAGTCAAGGATATTAATTATTCTTAAAAGTTAATATAGAAATCCAGATCTGTTACAAAATACCTCACAATTAAGCTAGTGAAACACTAACTTAAATCTATAAACAGTAATGTAGATTACAGTCTGTAAAAGTCCTGTGCACTACCTAATTTTACTATCCTCATTTTTTTTTCCCCTCCACACAGGGAATTGAAACCTGGTGAAGAAGTTACCTGGAGATAAAAGCTGTCTGTGAAATGGGAAATGCTTCCATGTAATTAAATTAGCGTGTATAACAAGTGGATGATGGCTTTGTCACTGTGTCATCTGTGGAACAGGAACCATGTTTTTACACCTGATACACTTCATTCCTAGTATTAAAAAAAATAAAGCCACTGAAAAGTGTAGTTTAGTTCTGCCAATTTAATTCCCTGTTCTTCATTTCCATTTTGCAGGACGATTTAATCATATGACTAATAAATATCCTGTTCAGAAATGTTGTTTCTAAAAAGTCTTGCTCCTAAGGAAAAAACATACACAATAAGCAGAAAAACTATGTAAAAGGCACTCACATTTAAAACAAATGAACAAAAAACCCCTCCAAGGCTAGGACAGGTCTCTTTGTATTTTAATTGAGTAAAATGGGGAAAGAAAAAAAAGAGCATTCACAAAGAAATGGAAATTAATTTGCCTTTTAAAAAAAAACTGCTGGTTTAGTTATAACAAAGTGTATGTGTTTGCCTAAATCATTATAAAGTAAAGAGACCTGTTGGTCTTCTACCTTATTGTTCTCATGTAGGCATTCTGAGCAGTTCAGAGGGTGCAGCCATCACTTGGGCACAGGTGCTTTTGTCCTATGGCAGGTTGCAAATTCTGGGCATGGCTAGGTGTTTGCCATTCACCAAGCATAAAGTGGAGCAGCCTTTGGAACTGCTGTAATTTATGGAAACTTCTGGAAACCATTTATGGGCCATGCCACAGCCCGTTCTTTGCACCAAGGCCTGTAAGGGATAGGGGCATTATGTTAGATCATAAGCGGCTGGAGCCAAGGACTGCAGGATATTTGGTTCTATATTTCTACTGTGCCTACCTCAACAGGATACTCATTGGCGATGGGCCTCCTTGGTGCTACAGCAATAAAAGTAATTAACAACTCTATGCTGTTAAAGGAATTCCCTGTGCTGAGGAAATTTTTGGCTTTGTGGGAGGAGTTCCAGCTGCTTTCCAGACCTCTATGATTGTGGTGTGGTGTAAAGGTGCTTAAAACACAGCCTTGAATTCAGTCATAAAGTTTAACCGATTTTTCGCAGTGGTTGCTCTCCTTCAGAACATGAAAGGGTCACCCCTCAAACCAGCAGCTTTCCATAAATCTGCATATTGGGTTCAATACCTCCCAGACTGTCTGCTATAAAAAGCCTTTGGTTTCCCCAACTGCTGCTGTTCCACAATCCTCAATGGTTTTCAATGAATTTTGGTATCAGTATTAACTTACACCAAGATCCCTGTGGTGCTGAATTTAGAATGATGCTATAGAAAGCACTGGAGGTGAGACTTTTTAGTCATAATGCAGTGGTGTCAGTACTTCCCACTTCTATTTCTCCTCCTAAATGATGACAGAGCCAGAATAGGATAGTAATCAGAATGTATTGCCTCCTTGAAAGCCCATAATTTGCCACACATGAAGTGGTAGACTACTGGGACAGCTCATCTGGAAAGAGGAAAACTCCAAATTAAGCACCTACTGTTAGGACATGCTCCTTTGAAAGAGCAATTTTTCTATACTCTAGAAATGTCATCCACCTAAACAATGTTCTGATGGATTTGTAGCATAAATTACATGCGCTAGCCAACAGTTCATCCTAGGACTGATAGTTAATGTGTTCGGGCTATTCCCATCATTCTAGTGAGTATCTGAGTGCCTTAGTGTTCAGATATTACAGTGATGGGCAATACAGGTATAAGACGAAACGGGTAATTTTATCTTTGCTGGTTGATTCTTTCTCCCTTTTCCTATTTACTGAGGATGAGCATGACCAGATTTGTTCTGTCTCAGTAAACTTTTTGGGAAAGGAGTTGTACCTTCCTCATGTTTGGCAAGAGCCTAACAGATTTCTGATGCTACTGCAATCTTTAAAAATGTATCTTCTTTTTTCTCTTTTGCTCCATTCTAGCCCCACACTCCTGCTGGGTCCCCTCCCCTCCAAATTCTTTGAGTTCTACTTTCCCCTCCCTCTTTTTCCTCCCTTGCCTTCAATATCAATATTTTATGTACCAATGTGTCTATGACTGGCTGTTGCCTATGCCTAGCTCGCTTCATTGCCAAGTGGTAGCATAGTGCTATCAGTGGTAGCCACTCACTCCCTTGCTTTCTCCATCCTCTTAATTTGCATCCTCCTTATGTTGGTTGAAATGAATGAGTTTGGGGAAAGCAGAGAGAGAAAGAGGTCTAGGTCAGCACAGCAGACAGCTGGTTCACTTAATTAAAAAAATAAGTCATAGTCATTAGTTTTCAAATGCCACTATTTGTACTGATAAAGGAGACAGTAGGAAATGGACTTCATAATTCATACAGACAGACACAGGGCATGCCTAGAGCAGGTGCCTCTTTTCATTCAAATGCCCTGAATCTAGCTGACAATTCTTTCCTTCAGTTAAATAGGCAGTTATGACAAATGTGATAATCTGCTTTAAAAGTGAATTAAATTCATTTCTGACTGAGTTAGTGTAGAATAGCATACGGGTATTGTGACAAAACTGTGGCTAACTGAGACTTAATTATCACCACACTGAACAAGGTGGATTTTGGAAGGATCTGGCACCTGTAGGAATAGAACAGACCCTGCTACTCACAAAGCACAACCCTGCCCCCTTAAAATACCATGGAGGTGCGGGATAATCTCCATCAGCTCCTGGCAATACAAGGCTTGTGACAGACAGGGCGGGGGTCCTATGCACAGCACCGGCCAACGCGTTACAGGGCAGACAGCTGAGACCGCCTGGGTAATCAAGTGGGTTATAAGCGCTAACAAAGCTCTTCAGACCACAGCAGCCGACAGGGGGCGCCCGCGCCAGCTATGCGAGCCCCGAAGCCACTTCCGGCTCCCGCAACCCGCGCCCCCAGGACTCCAGCGCAAGCACTGATGTTGTGATCACATGACTGTTACGGAGCAGGAGAGGCAGTGGTTTATTGGGCGGGGTAAGATCACGTGGTGGGCAGAGGGCGAGGGGCTGCGGGTCAGCTGCGATGATTGGCTGCTGTGGGGCCGGGGTGTGGTCACGTGAGGTGGAGGCCGCTGCTGGCTGGGGACAAATAAACATGGAGGCCATCTTCCACGAAAGGGTGAGTGTGCGGCGAGGGGAGGGGGCGCTTACGGTTGAGCGCGGGACTCGGGAGTGGGAGGAGGGCGCCACAGAGAGCCAGCGGTTGGATGGGGAGATGGGTATTTAAGAGGCTTGGGTAGGAGCTGGGGCTGGGCTGGGAGAGGAAAGGAAGGGGCGGTAGCCTATGGCGGGGAGGGGGTTGGCAGGTGGCAGCGGAGCGGTATTCTGAGGCAGGGGAAATGAGGGGAGCTGTAGTCAGTGGCTGGGAGCCGGGGCTGGTGAGTTCCCTCCGTCCCGTGGATGACTTACAGTAGAGTAGTACTTGAAACTGTCTTTTAAACACTTCCCCAAACAACCCCCTGGCTGAATTCTCTTATCCAATTGATCTTGATGTCATATTGCCCCTTATTATAGCATCTTAGTGCTGATAAGATCCCTCTCAAGTGGAAGGGGAGAGCCAGGTAAAATGACAGTTCAACTAAATACATCTTAGACGAAATCTAGGCCCCTTTCAGAAGGGGAATCTCGGTTCTCGGGCAGTCTGCTGACATAACTTGCCAGTACTGAAGTTGCTACTAGCTGAGTGGTTTCAAAAAAATGACTGGACAAATAAGTCTATAAAGCTTCAAAAGTGGTCACAAACAAATGTCAATATTACTTCCTCTTATAGAGGAACTCTTTTCATGTTGAGTTTTATTTCCTGATTTTTTTTCTTGGTCCTTTAAAGATAAATATAGGAAGAATTTGATCGTGCAGAATGAAGTTTTTACTCTCTTGAGAAAGGGAGCATTGCTTAAATGAGAAATGAGCATAAAGATGGGAAGCAGGAGATATGAGCTCTATTCCTGACTTCTACTGTCTTGCTGTGCCTTTGCTCATGACAGCCTCTCTCTTCCTTGGTTTCTGCATGTACCAAGTGGAGATTATGACACTTATTTCAAAGTGGGTGTTGTTAAAATTTATTTAATGTCTTCTGCGGTGCTTCTGAAAATGTAAAGCACCATATAAGTGTTAAATATTTTGTTTCAGATGACAAGTATCTCTGCTACTCATGGTTGCCTCCAAACTTCTAAACAATAATCTCTATATCACACCATCACGTTCTAGGGTCTTCTTTATGTGCTTCCTGTAATTTAGTTTCTTTAGCCATCTTTGTTATTAATCATCGTTTTTCAATTTGTCATTCTTAATAAATTTTCTTTTGTAAATGCAGATTGCTGTAGTTATCAAGAGACACAGTAACTAAACCAAACTAGTTCTTATCTGACCTAGACTGCCATGTGTAGGAGGGGAATTTAAAAAACAAAAAAAACGCAACATTTTTTGTTTTAAAATAAGTTACTGTGGAAAGATGGCTTTATAAGATTGGAATGATAGAAGTAATTCTGCTGAAGATTGATATTCTTATTTATACTCTGCCCTTTAATCTATGTTGCAAAATAATTGCCATTTATTGTGTAAGTGGTGTAAACTGCAAATATATTACATCAGCCTGCATTACAGGAAGTGTGTTTACGTATATGGAAACACATGTGCTCTTTGACAATTTAGTAGTTAGATTACTTAGGCAGAGAGAAATCATCTAGTTAGATATCTTAAGCAGTAAGCAACATATATTTTTATTCTGTTGTAATATTTATTTTCATAGGTTCTGAAGCCAGAATTATGATGATCTAGTCTGACCTCCTATATAGAACAAGCCATAGAACTTCCCCAAAATAATTCCTGGAATTTATCTGTTTGGATGTTTTTCTATCTTGATTTAAAAATGACAATGGTGGAGAATCTACCACAATCCTTGGTGAATTGGTTCAATGGTCAATTACTCTTGGCGTTAAAATGTATGCCTTATTTCTGGTCTGAACTTGTCTAGCTTCAATCTCCAGCCATTGGATTGTGTCATTCCTTTGTTTGTTAGACTGAAGAGCCCATTATTAAATGTTTGTTCCCCATGTAGGTACTTATAGACTGTGAGCAAGTCACCCCTTAACCTTCTCTTTGTTAAAATAAATAGTTTGAGCTCCTTGAATCTGTCACCATAAGGCATATTTTCTAATCCTTTATTCTTTCTCATGGCTCTTTTCTGGGCTCTTTCCAATTAATCAACCCCCTTCTTGAATTGTGAATACCAGAGCTGGACACAGTATTCCAGCAGTGGTGGTGCTAGAGCCAAATATAGAGATAAAATGACCTCCCTACTACTACTAGAGATTCCCCTGTTTATGCATCCCAGGATAGCATTAGCTGTTTTGGCCACGTCGTCCCATTGAGAGCTCATGTTCAGCTGATTATCCACTGACATCCAAATCTTTTTGGTCACCGCTTTGCCGGATAGTGTCCCCCATCCTGAAAATATGGCCTACTTTCTTTGTTCCCAGAAGTATACATTTACATTTGGCCATATTGAAATGCATTTTGTTTGTGTGTGGCCAGTTCACCAAGTGATGTAAATTACTCTGAATCAGTGACCTGTCCTCTTCATTATTTACCATGACTTCAATTTTAATTGGCATCACTGGGGAAAAATGTGAACAAGTGTGTATGTAACATCATTTTTAATAAAGATCTGCATTTCAGTTCACTGGTAGTGCCCCCATTTCCTCCAAAGTATTCAGAATGCTGCTTAGGTGTTTATAGTTAAAGTGTTTTAATACACACACATCAAATTCTTAACCATAAAATCAAGCATGAAAAGAAAATAATATAACTTTAAAAGGTAGGTAAGGATACCTTTTCAGATAGGTCTAAGGGAGGCAAGCTCTGTGCCTAAGGAGCCACTACTGTAAAAGACAGGAAGTTCTGCTCTAGTGTAAAATGTTGAAAGCTCTCATGAATGGCCAGAGCACAAATGTATGTCAGGACAAGGCTGAATGAGGAGGCTTCTAATTATGAAAGAATGGTATGTCTCCACATTTAAGGTTAAAGCTACTTTCAGTTATAAAATTATGAGCCTAATTTTCTTTCCTTCCCCTGCTTGCCCCTCAATTCACCTTTAATGTCACCAAAGAAAAACCCCAGTACATCTGAACATTTGCATACTATATATTATCTTAGGATGGTAAAAATATTTGGGGCAAATCCCATGAGGACTTTCAATGAAGTAGGGTTCAAAAATTTCCCTATCATTCTCTTTCAAAGATTTTCTTGATGCTTTGACTTATATTTTAAATCTGATTCACATAGAATCTTCAAAACCAACTTTTTCAAGAGTCCCTACTAAATAGGAATGCCTTTCATATGATCGAAAGTGTACATATATTGAAGTTCTTAAGGTAAAAAAATACAAAAATATGCTTTGGAAAACACATGCTATATACATGTGTATATTTGGATGCATTTAATAGATGCATCAGTTTGAGGCAAACTTACAAAGTCTTCATGGCCTGCGTGCAGCGGTGGGCAAACTACAGCCCATGGGCCACATCCGGCCTGCAGGACCCTCCTGCCTGGTCCCTGAGCTCCTGGCCTGGGAGGCTGGCTGCCAGCCCCTCCCCTGCTCTTCCCCTGCAGCATCAGCTTACTGCGCCCCTGGCACAATGCTCTGGGCAGCTGGGCTGCGAGCTCCAGGGGCAGCGCAGCTGCAGAGCCCAGCGTGGTCCGGTGCTCTCTGCTGCGCAGTGGCACGCCTGGCTCCAGCTGGGCGGTGCAGCTGTAGCATCACCAGCCACTGGTGCTCCAGGCAGCATGGTAAGGGGGTGGGGTGGATAGAGGGCAGGGGAGTTTGGGGGGAGTGGTCAGGCGGCGGGTGTGTGGATAGGAGTCTGGGCAGTCAGAGGGTGGGGAACATGGTGGTAGGGGTCCCGGGAGGGGGAAGTCAGGGGCAGGGGTTCTTGGGGCATCAGGAATGAGAGGAGGGGTTGGATGGGGCAGTGGGGGGCAGTCAGGGGCAGGAGTGCCAGGGGGGGCATCAGGGGACGGGGAACAGAGGGGGTGGATGGAACAGGGGTCTCGGGGGGGCCATCAGGGAACGGGTGTGTGTGGATGGGGCAGGAGTCCTGGGGGGGCTGTCGGGGTGAGAAGCAGGGGGGGGTCGGATAGGGAGCGGGATGCGGGGAATGCCTGGCTGTTTGGGGAGGCACAGCCTCCCCTAACCAGCTCTCCATACAATTTTGGAAATCTGATGCGGCCTTCAGGCCAAAAAGTTTGCCTGCCCCTGCCTATGGGTGTATATCCATGATGGGGGAAGTGACATAGGGATACATGGCACTGTTGTGGAGAGAAAAGAAGAGGGAGATTTATATGGGACAAATGCATCTGGTATGGAGAATGAGAGAGTCACATGTGGAGGCTGCCTGGGAGAGAATGAAGTCTGTAGCTGCTGCTGTTTGCAAGAATAGTTGGAGTCCCTCTGTGACTTTATCAGTCTGCAGAGACTTCTGTCACTGGCCAATTCTTAAATTATCTTCTAAATTAAAAGTAAACTTACGGACTAAAAATGTTTACATTTCTTAAGAAATAACCCAGGGTCATACAGGCATGGAGGTAAGTAATGCACTGTAGGAAAGCTTGGGGGTAAATACACTCCCTTGGTAAACATAGATGACTGAAGCAACGAAGACGTAACAAAACATTTAAACAATTCTTATATATATTTTTGTTCTTTTACAATTTTAGCAAGAAGGCTCATTGTGCGCACAGCACTGTCTGAATAACTTACTACAAGGGGAATATTTTAGCCCTGTGGAGTTATCTTCTATTGCACAGCAGCTAGATGAGGAAGAAAGAATAAGAATGGCAGAGGGAGGAGTGTCTAGTGAAGAGTACAGAACATTTTTACAGGTAACAATCATTTTAACATTAGATTGCTTGACATCTGTTTGCTTTTTTGAAACAATTTTTTGTTCTACAAATTTGTCATTCTTGCTTTGTTAAGGCAGCTCCATTTTCAAGTGATGATGCTTTTCAATTTTATAGTCTTTTTCATACAAGTGTGTTAAATTGGCATTTACAGACATTAATTCACTACTAAATCATCACAACACTTCTATGAGAAATATATTATCCCCATTTTACAGGCATGGAGAGAAGGATATGGGATTGAGTTTTTTCACTAAAAGTGTATTTTGGGCAGGGCAAGCATTCTTTTTTGAAATGGGTGTACAGAGTCTCTGTTGTAAGTGTACACGACTGTATTTATTTTTACACTTGATTTCTCATAAACCTTTTTAGAAATGTTAGCTGATCACAATTTTTCTTTTTCTCCTCCACCCACATTGAACAGCAGCCTTCTGGAAATATGGATGACAGTGGCTACTTCTCCATTCAAGTAAGCATGACTCTGTGGTCAGAACAATTTCTTACAACCGGTGCAGTTGCATTATATATATTTTCTTGAAAAGAATTTTGATAACATTTAGTAATTCTTCTCCAATTTCTAGTGCGTAGGATTAATGCAAGAGAGTTCTGGCTTTCTAGAGCATTGGGTTTAAATTATGGATTACAGAGGCCTTCCTGGTGATTACGGGGTCCATGAGAGAATCCTTCTCTTACAAAGTAATCTGCAAAATGAAAAGGCTTCAGAATCTGTGTTTCAAAGGCTTTATTTCACACTTCTGAAACTTTAGAGCTATTTGGAAAAAAGTTTATTTTTAAAAAGGGAATTTACTTAATGTGTAATTAATCTTTTAAATACCTGTAATAGAACCAAAAACCCCATAAAAAATCCCACATAGTAGCTTTTACCTATATTGGATCCCTTGGTCATGCTCTATGCCTTTTGTTTCTCTTCTTGTGGTCCCCATGTATGTTGGTCACTATTTCTTTCCATACTCTCATGTAAGCTTCTGTTCCCATTACTCTGTTTTGTAGATGCACAGGGCTCTCTTTTTATTTGCTAATTTTACTTCCCAGTCTCATTTCTGAAATATATTTTCTGCCATTGCCAGCATGGCAATTCCTTACTTCCTAATTGTGCTGCAGTGACCTTGAAGCTGATAAAAATTGCTTCCTACTTTGTTTCTACTTTCTTGCTCTGCCATTTCTTTGCTCACTTGCTATACTGTTGGCTGGCTGAGGTGAGGATGAATTGTTAATCTTCCCATACCTTTATCCAAACAGCTTTAAATCAGTAGTATTAAGAGATTTGATTCCATCCATAAATTTCAAACGTACTGAATAATGTTTAAAATGAGTTAGAACTTTAGCAGATATTAGGGAGATCCCTAGTTGGAAGTCTAGGATTTTTGGTAAGCCTTGATGCTCAGGTCTACACAAATTGTAGTGGAGTCAGGGATCTTGTTGCAACATGGTTCTAGTTTGTAGTGTAGCAAAGTTAAGGACCTATTGAGTTAAAAGCCTTAGTGGACATGTCTTCAAAAAGGATGAGAGTAGATGATCCCTAAGTATGTTAACAGTAGCCCTAATATTGTTTCTTGTGTTATCTTAATGGCTGCAAAATGCCAAACAGTTTTAATAATGTAGTTTTGAGGGTGAAAATAAGAAGATAATAAGCATACAGCTGGATATAAGACTACAACCTAATCAAGGAGGTGTGCTTTGCGAGAATCTCTGTCAAACTGTAGTTTTGTAATTCATCTTTGTTGTATATGCTGTCTATGTTGTGTGGTGATCGTAGATTCATGAAGGTTGCATTTTGAATATTCTGATCCCGAGGTTTCCTTTTTATATCAGCTTTTTAAAAGCACAGCTTTATGAAAACAATATAATTGTTCGTAGTGATTAAAATGGTTGCATTGCTTAAATTTGGAGTTGACTGGTTTGTCTCATGAAAAGTACTATTTTTTGACAGGTTATAAGCAATGCCTTGAAAGTTTGGGGTTTAGAACTAATCCTCTTCAACAGCCCAGAGTATCAGAGGCTCGGGATCGACCCTATGTAAGACTTTATTTTTAGCACCCTGCTTTCATTTTACAGAAAAGTAATGCTGAAAATCTGTGATTACTAAGTTTCTTTTAAAATTACTGTTTCAAGCTCTGTTACATTTTGATGTTTCCTTTTTTATCCCCTCAGCCTTTTATTTTTCATTTTTTTGGGGATTAATATGATCTGTCCTCTGAGCCTTCATGACATCTTATTATCTGTGGCATCACAGTATGCTGACTGAGTTGCATGTGATGTCATATATGCTTTATGACATTACCAGGTTTATACAGAATTCAGTACATAATTAAAAAGAACACTTTAAAATATTATGAACTATAATAAGAGCAATTTAAACACTCTATAGCATCAATAGTTACATTGTATTGCCAAAAATATTGTAATTTATTTATAAATTAGTGATAACAAATAATTTAAAAGTTAGTATGAGTTCCAATATTAGAGAATTTAATTTTATGTATACCTTGTGTTTTTCTTTTTGCAGAAATGAAAGATCATTTATTTGTAATTATAAGGAACACTGGTTTACAGTTCGAAAGTTAGGAAAACAGGTGACCTTGTCTTTTTTTATTTAAAAATTGACTTCAGAGAGGGGGTGGAAAGAATGGTTGCAATGAGGCCATGTGCTGGCCTTTCATCTTATGAAGGTCTGGGTTGAAATTTGTTTTAGACTATCCCAAATAAATAGGTTGGGTAAATGCTCATTTATATCATAATGCTGCCAGGCAGCTAGGCATTAATGTTTGCATAAGGAAGGACTCTGGATCAGATCCCCTAAGAATCTGCATGCTGTTATAGGAAGCAAGAGCTGCAGCTCTGGTTACAGCTTTATGTGATATCACTACATATTCATCAGAAAAGAAAGAAGACTTAATATAACAAACAGCCAGAAAATCATACTTTTGAAAAAAGTTTGAGGTCATCTTTATACATTATAAAGAGGGTACTGAGGGTCAGATTTTGTGTTTTGTTTTTGCTGCATTACACATACTATTACAGTGGTACTGTAAAATAAATTGCAGGTAGTTTCGGCATCTTAAATGGCTAGTCAGTATATGGGAAATGTGATTAACACGTTAGACCTTTGAATATTTATGTTTGCCAACATTGGAGAGGTATTAGTAAGGATTGTAGTGGGGAAAAGTAGAAACACAGCTTTTAACTCTGTAGGATTTAGGAGAGCTTTTAGAAGGAATTAAATTAGAAATAGTAAAACAGATCCCTAAAAATAAGGGATGGTATGCCTGTATAAAGTATTCATAGCCAAACAGCCAGATAGATCAGAAAAAGTTGAGTCTTTTTAACACACAGAGATAGAATACCAATTAAAGTTGTCCCTTTCTAGATGACATTCTATAATTCTTCATATAACTAAACTACATTTTAAAAATGTAGAAAACACTCCTGAAGTAAGCTTTGTAAAAACATCTACAATAATGGAAAGGAGCTCACATAGCCATGAATAAGGTTTTTGGAAGCTGCAGCCATGCTGACATCCAGATGAGAAAAAATAAGTAAACTTTTTGTAGATGAAACTAACCAGGCCACTGCCCTCAATATGGCACTGAAGCTTTTTATTTTCTGCTGAAAAGGCTCATTGAATGCACCAAACATTGCCGATAAAGCCTCTTTGTTAAAAAATTAAAGCTCAAAGTGGTTTGGTTGCAAGTGTTGCCTTTTACTAGTGATGATTTTTCAGGCCAATACAAATTTCAAAAATGCAGTGATTGTGGTTTACTTCAAGTGGAAATGACATCTGGCGTAAATGGTGAAAATGGAGAATACATTACAGACTTTACATTCAGGATTAGTTTAAAAATAATTTATATTCATTTTGTAAACATTTTTTCATGTCTTATATCGAAGGGACATTAGTGTTCACTTTAAAACTGTTATCTGATGGGAAGAGCATTCCATGCTAAATGTGTATGTGTAGTTCAGATTTTTTTTGGTAAGCTATCATTCTGTCACTGTGATTTAAAAAAAAAATTGGGTTTAAAACTTTATTTTTTTAGATATTACGTAGTTTATAATCACAATAAAGCACTTCTTGGTGTCTATTCAGAGAGTAATACAGAAGGAAGATTCATTTTATAAGCTGTTAATCCATCCCTAGACAAAATAGATTAGCTCAATGAAGGAAACTTTAATTTGACTCTTTCATCTCTATTATTTGTTATACTATAAATTAAAACTATTATCTCTAAAAGGTTTTTTCTTTAATTCCTATTTTAAAAGCCCAACACTACATATATCAATACCTTACCTTTTTATCTCTACCCCACACCCTTGGCCCACACACCATTTGGGGTTGGATTTTTAAAAAAAATTTTAAGAGGAAATTTTGTGGCATGAATGGGCTAGAATGTTGGCAGTATGATATGGAACTATTTGATGACTCCATTCCTGGTGAACGGTAATCAAGACCCCAGTCCTGCAGACACATGCATGTTCTACTTCAAGGACATGAGGAGTCCACTGATTTCATTTAAATATGCTTAAAATGTTGCAGGATTGGGCCCAAAAGTAATTGGTGGTTCAGTAGCATCTAAAATAAGTTAATAATCTCATTCTAGCTATCAGTGGACATTAGCCTCTATCACAAGGAATATATTTATATAGTAATTAGTACTCTTGTTGACAGTTTCAGTAGATTGGCCAAGAATTGCGTGGAAAGGAAACTGAATTCTGTTGCCATCTGAAGTGGCTCTGGAAGGTCATGATTTTAGCACAATGGAAGGGTGTTGTGAAGAATTTTTCTTCAAGCACTTGCATTTATTCAAGATAGTGTCAAGAGATAGGTCTGATAGTTTTAATGGCTCCTATAATATCAATCTCTCCCCAAACTGGATAAATTTTCAGTTATTACAAGAATTACTATTAATAACTAATTGGCCTTTTGGAGCATGTGTGTGTGAAGTGATTTATACAGACACATCTTTGTCTTGTCTCACCACCTCCTAATATAGGCTGTGTTTGTGACATAGATAATAAAAGCATTCCAAGTGAACTTGGTTGATATAATTATCTTTAAAATACATATAGAGAAACCAGTTACTTATGATTAAAGCAATCTTTTTTATAGGATCCGCAATTAAAGGCAGCACTGTTACACACATTCTTAACAGAAAATACTCAACTATTTCTTCAGCCATCCCTTTAAATAGAGATTCTGTCCACTCTCCACTACAAATATGACTCTATGGTGGAGTGACAGAAGGGAAAAAACCCTCAGTGAATCAAATGACAATCTCCAAGAACAAATATTGCAAACCAGAACAAACAGTATCATAAAGAAACAGCAGAAACCATGACAGAAAAATTGTTCAAATTTCTCCCCTTTAAACTCTCCTGATATTAGTAGGGAGGGAGCCTGAAGTTACATAAATTTCCCTGTAAAGTTTCAGAGTTTGTGTCAGCTGAGGACTGTTTGAAGGGTGGCAGGTAGCAATACTTATGTTGTTGTGCTTTTGTGCTTGAAAGACATTTTTGATGTTTCACATGATTAGTTTACAAATCTGATATTTCATTGTGGAAATTGACCAGATTGCCCAAAAATAAATTCCATGCTAATTTTTTTCTCTCAAATCTTTTTTTGTTTTCAAATTACAGTGGTTTAACTTGAACTCTCTCCTGATGGGTCCAGAACTAATATCAGATACATACCTTGCACTTTTCTTGGCTCAGTTACAACAGGAAGGTAATACTAGTTTGCAAATGTTAAACATCATTGGTTGAAAGCACATGATTAAAATCAGATAATTAACCTTTTTTTATAAGAGTGTTTGTATCCAGTCTATCTACATCAGTTTTGTGACTGAACTGGTGAAATAACTATACAATCCTTGAAATGAAAGGCAAAGCCTAATATTGAATGTCTGTATTATATTGCTCGTAATAAATTACATTTTTTTTATTGCATGGTATATTTAGTTGGGGGAATTTAATACTCCACACACTTTATACTTAATATTTCTGCTTTTGTTATTCCCAGGTTATTCTATATTTGTTGTAAAGGGTGACCTGCCAGATTGTGAGGCTGACCAACTACTGCAAATGATTCAGGTGCAGCAGATACAGCGACCAAAACTGATTGGGGAAGAGACTGCACAATCAAGAGATGAAAGGTAAGGTTCAACACTTTTAAAAAGAAATCTTCATTTACATGTGTTTTTTAGCGACTGATGCCTACAACCAAGGCACTTATTTCTAAGTAAACTTACGAAGTACTACTATTATATATACTATTATAATTTCACTGAGTTGTAAAGCTGCTATTTTCTGATTCATCCTACAGCTACAACATTAATCCTTAAATGTTTCCAAATCTTAAAACATTTTAAAATACTCTAGTCAGCCTGGTATAGTTTTGTTGCATTTTATCATGATTAAATTTTATTGCTTTTAAAGAGATTTATGAGAGATGTACATTTTCAAAGGAATTACTTCATAAATGTTCCTTTCTCTTGGTATACAGGTTAACTTCCATGGCTCTGCAATAGGTAAAAACAGAGATCTTGTGTGGCAATATAGCCTAGTTGATAGAGCATGGGACTGGGAACCACAAACTTCTGAGTTCTGCCCTTCACTGTGACACTGACTAGCACTGTGATTGTGGACAAATCACTTAATTTCTTTTGTACTCCCTTTTTTCATTTGTAAAAGGGGGAAAATATTTAACTACCTCAGAGATGTATTGTGCAGATAAGAATGTTTTTACAGTACCCTGAAAATGCAGAGCTAAATCAACACAAAGTATTATTCTTTATTTATGAGATTCAAATGAAAATGTTATCTAAGGCTGATTGCAATGAGATATGTATTCCGCAGGGGGCAAAAAACTGACCTGGAACAAGCTTTAGACGTTAACCATCCCTATGATGGAACAGGCATGTTAGATGAAGATGAGGAGAATTTCCAAAGAGCCCTTGCTCTAAGTAAACAGGAAATTGATATGGAAGATGAAGAAGCTGATCTTCGTAGAGCCATTCAACTTAGTATGCAAGGTAAAAGACTTACTTTAAAAGAAGTTACAATTTTTATCCAGTGATCACTTTGACTAGTTAAGTTCTTGTGAAAAGTGAAATCTGACAGCTGAAATCTGTTCATAGGGTCAAGTTTTCCCTGCGAATGTGTCTCAGGCCCACTGGTTAGGCCCTCTGGAAAGTCTGCTTCCTAAGCATGAAGTGCTTAAGTGTGAACTTTGGTCCTTTCCTTGTGACTCTTAAAAATGTTGTCAGTGATGATGTGAATAGTTGATCGCTAGGAAAAATACTGAAAGTTCATCTTATTCTATGCATCTGAAGAAGTGAGCTGTAGCCCACGAAAGCTTATGCTGAAATCAATTTGTTAGTTTCTAAGTTGCCACAAGTACTCCTGTTCTTTTTGCGGATACAGACTAACACAGCTGCTACTTTGAAACCTGTCATTAATTTTTAGGTTGGCTATTGCCATGGGTAGATTTGAACTATTGATCTTCAGGTGAAGTTCTCTGTTCCCCAAATCCCTGAGACATTCACTCCTCGCCAGATCTATTGTTTCAAGACTTTTGTCTGTAGTAATAGAGATTAGATAATTGTATATGATGATCATGTTATAAAAATTTTTTTCTTCATCGAGATTTGGAGAGGTAATTTTAGCTATGTTACATTTGTTAGTTTAAAATTTCCCATCTTGATTGGTGTAATGAAATACCATGTTCTAACTTTAGGAGGCCATCGAAGTGAGTTTTCAAACTCTGTGTCGCAGAATATACCACGTTCATCTGGTATAAGTCAGTCTGAATCTCTTTCTTCAGAAGAGCTGCGAAGGAGAAGACAGACATATTTTGAAAAGTAAAGTATCTGGTGAAAAACTGAATTTGCTTGTTGAAGTAATTATATTTTAGGATGGTGGAATATTTTTTCACACATTGAGGTCAGATTTAGCTGCCTTTTTTTTAATGACCTTTTTAGCACTGTATTCTGGAAATCCTGTAGCTTCTAATTAGTTACTTGAGATTGTTTGCCGTAAAGTAAAGGTCCAGCTATGTGCACACATAGGTACTAAGATACTGTTTTATGTGAAGTCTTAGGAGTATTGTTGTAAATAACACTAATTATTTTTTAGAGGGTATGTGTCCTTCATGATTTAATGAGAGTGCACCCCATGGAAAAAAAAACAATCAATATTTAGTGGGGGTATGTGCCTGAGAAGTGAGATATAAATGCAGAGAGTCACGTAATTTTCATCTATTGAGTCCTTCCCCCTCTGAACAAAATGTTAGGCAGAGCTTGTTCTCTGCTAACCATAGCGATGAGCAAGTAGATTCTTAATACCAATTCAGCTTCTGCTTCAGAACTATAAACCAGTTGCATCTCTTCTGTTACTATTGCTTTTCCTTCTCTCTATCTTGATCTTCTAGTGAGGAAAGAGAGGGGAACCAGAAGGAAAAGTGAAGTAGCAAGGAGATAAGATTGTGGATGAGTATGCCAGACATTTGAATTGAAGGGATTTGGGGTGCAAGGGCATATGATGGTGCCTAACACCATCCAAATATTTCTCACTCATTGGCTTTCCATGGAATGAAAAATGACTTTTTTGCAGAGGGGAGGTGTCAGAACAGGACTTCATCTTGTCGTTATTGTCTCTTTTTCTGAAGAGCTTTAAATGGAGACTGTGGATTTAAATTTGGACCTGTATGTAAATTTTGGGAGGAGGGGGGAACAGATGTAAAGCCTCATATCCAGGGAAATGTTTCACAATTTAAAAAAAACCCCAATAAAAACAGTTGTTTTTAACAACTAAATATTTTCCTGCAATGTTTGGAACCCTAACAGTAAGGAACTGAAAGTGAATCTGATATAATTGAAAAATATCAAAGCTGATATAAATGTTAAAATTAAATGGTATAAATTGTGACATGTTCTCTGGTATTTTAAGGTTTTGTCTTTTAATGTATGATATAAGAGACACAAAGTGAGTGGGTTAATATCTTTTATTGGACCAACTTCTGTTGGTGAGAGAGACAAGCTTTCATGCTTACACTCTGCTCAAAAGCATCTCTCTCTCATTAACAGAAGTTGGTCCAATAAAAGATATTACCCCACCTACCTTGTTTTTCTCATATCATGGGACTGACACAACTACAACAATCCTGCATATAGGGTTGCCAACTTCGGTTGTATGAAGTCCTGGAGGTTTCATCACATGGCATTATCTTTAATTAAAGATTAATCTTTAATTCCTGGAGACTCCAGGACATCCTGGAGAGCTGACAACGTGCACAATGTATGGTGTTGAACATAGGTAAAGAAACTTTGTTTAGAACATAAGATTTTTAAGTTGACAGTACTGCTCTAATACATTTTAAAAGTTCCCTTTTTTATAATTCTAGCTACCCATTATGGGTTCCTTAAGGTTGATAGTAGGTAGCGATCTATTTTCTGCCCCCCCCCTTTTTTTTTTGTGTGGATCAAATTATTTGCAGGGATCAGAATACAGTGAAGTGAGTGCCCAATATAAAACCCAGAGTTTCTGCATTATCTCACGGTCAGTTATGTGTCTGGTAATATTTTCTTAAAGTGTAAATGTGGTAACTTGAACTCTACCGGATACTAGGAACTTAGAAGTTTGTCTAGTTTATACTATTTTTGTGCTCCTAGTTTTGTTTTTTCACTAATTTAAAACTATTTTGGTAATTTCAGACAGCAGCAACAGTCGCAGCAAGGCCAGACCCCAGATTTACATGATAAACCAACTACAAGTTCAAATGCACTAGGAACAGACCCAGGTATTGTTTTATTCAACCTATGGTTTTCAACACAGATGTTAATCTAGGTTTTTCCCGGGTGGGTTCTCTCTTTACTGAAGAACAGTTCCTCAATTTTCCTTGCCTTAAAAAAAAAAAATTGGAGATATACCTATCTTCTAGAACTGGAAGGGACCTTGAAAGGTCATCAAGTCCAGCGCCCTACATTCACTAGCAGGACCAAGTACTGATTTTTGCCCCAGACCCCTAAGTGGCCCCTCAAGGATTGAACTCACAACCCTGGGTTTAGCAGGCCAATGCTCAAACCACTGAGCTATCCCTTCCCCCCTTTAATTCCCCTAACAACTGCCCTTGGGGCTGCATGACGTAGCCACTATTTTTCTTGCTGGGGAGGATACAATAGGGCTCTTAGAGAGCCTGTTCTGCTGTGTTGGCCGAAAGGGTCACTTTTGAGTGATATGAGATCACCTGTCCCACAGGAGTGGAGTGCTTACCTGCACACTGCTCTCAGCCCTGTTGGCCTAAGAATCTAGAGATAGTGATTGAATGTAGATCTCTCCTTCTTGGGAGTGCACAGCACAGCTCCTAGATCAAGCAGGTTCTGGTTTTACTTTCTTTCTAGTTGAATATAGTATTGTAGCTCTTGGTGTAGGTGTATGCAGCACTTCTTATTACCAACAACAGAATGCATGTTGAAAAATAAATCTCTCTCTAAATGTCTATTCTCAAGTTTTGTAAAAAATAAATCTCTCTCTTCCAGCCTAATGTATTATTTTTAATTATGTGTGGAAACATGTTAATGTAATTGAGAGAGAAAATAGATCTGTGAACATTACTAATGTTAAATATCAAAGATCTAAAATTATACATTATTTCATATCTTTTTTAGAATGATTACAGTGCATTGAAAAGTAAGTCTGAAATGATCATTTGATAATAGAAAACAAAAAAAGCAAAAGACATCTGAAAAAACATGGAATGATAAACAAATAGAAACAAGAGACAAGAAGTGATATGAAAAATGTTTACTTTTTTATAGCTGTATTCCAGAAGTAATTAGACATAAGTATTTTGTGTATGTTTGTCTCCTGGCAGGAGGCGATATGAGTGAAGAAGACATGCTTCAAGCAGCCATGAATATGTCCTTGGAAACTGTTAGGAACTGCCTGAATACAGAAGAAAAGAAATGACAAAATAATATTTTTTCTTTAGTCATAACACTCAATCTCCATTATAATATTCTTGTGTGGATGCTGTACAAGCAGGGTTCATTTCAGAGACACAGGATATTTTCTTACCACAGATGAAAAGA
Organism: Chelonoidis abingdonii; assembly: GCF_003597395.2. Lineage (NCBI taxonomy): Eukaryota > Metazoa > Chordata > Testudines > Testudinidae > Chelonoidis > Chelonoidis abingdonii. Next base: position 123,418,553 of record NC_133772.1, on the reverse strand, counting down.
AGGGGGGCAGAGTTAAAAGCGGATCTGAAGATAACAAAAATATTGCACCAATTTAGAAATTATGGCCCTGATGCTGCAAAACACTTCAACACATGCATAATTTTGCTCAGCTGAGTAGTTTCATTGACTTCAGGAGGATTACTCAAGTGAGCAAAGTTAAGTGTCTTGTAGGCTCAGGGCCTGTGTGTTGGATGCCCCAAATAAGGGGCAAGTATAATTTACCTTCCTTTCTTATTAACTGTCAGCTGCTTGGAGAATTCAGCACAAAATTACTAAATTAATGCAGTTTTCTTATCAGTGAACTCAGATGCCATTCCATAATAATTTAAAAATAGATACAAAAAAGTTAGGCTCTTAAATCATTAATAGAAAATATGGACAAATTCTTTAAAACCAGTAAGCACATTTTAAAATTAAAAAAAAATTAATTCAGTCTTTTACCCTCTAGGACCTGAGTTCATGTTTCTCTGTTTCTCCTGCAAGAATTGATGGTGTTTCACTTCCCAGAACCTAGAACAGAGCTTTCTGCTTTGCTGTTTTGTGCTTGTGATAGTATCATTTCTGCAGGAGAAACACTAAACCATGAGGTCTTGGCACTTGAAAAGAAAAATCTTCAGTATATTTGTAATTATAATGCTACCCAAGTTATCTTAATGATTTAAGATCTTCTACATTTTTTGTACTTGCAGTACTTTTAGCATTATTTGAAAATCATCATTAAAGGAAGGTTCATGTCAAAGATTTCTCCAGTTCTCTTACTTTAGGTCAGATGATTTGGCTCCCTCTTCATACTCTTCCCACTGAATGCCAAAGTTGGCTTTACTGGAGATGGTACTTTTTTCTGTGACAGAGACATAATGTGTTGGCAGTGGGCTAAACAGTTTATTCTTGTCTCTACTTCTCCTGTTTTGTCTTCTGTTTTTTCTCTTTGAGTTCCTCCCCTTACCTTGGCCTCTCACCATTTCTTCCTTCATACTACTAGTAAGACTCTCTCTCTCTTCCCTGGTTAGTTAGTTCATCAAGCTTTGTTGAGAGTGGGGGCGGGAAAGGTGGGAGAAGGAGATTTAGATGCCATAACTTCATTGCCACATATCTAAGGAGCATTCCTGCAATCTGAAATGACCCCTGTGCAAGTAGCTTTGTTAAGACTGACTGTTTATGTTTGTATGTGTGCGCATGTTTTTTTTCAAATGTTTTTATGAATATCTTCTATTTTGTCAGAATTTTACAGCTTTTTCAGGAATGGCCTTCATTCATGCACCTTACAATTTGTTTATCATGTTGTTTCTGTTACGGAGAAAAATGGGGAGCAAAGTATGCAAGCTAGCTTGTTCAATCAGTTGTAAAACTTACCCTTTGATACTCAAGATGAATGTGTGACAGAGTGACCAAATTTGGCTTTCAACTTTACTGCAACAGTTTAAACATGTTCCTTTTTCATAAATGGTGCTTTAACTATAAATTCTGTTTACATATAAATTATATGGAAATATATTATAGATGTATGGTGTTTAAGCTGTTTTTCATTTAGTATGTAAGCAGTTGCCACAGACATTAAGAACAATTTTTTGAAACTATACATTTGATTTCTTCTTCAAAATATTTTAAAATTATACTATTGCACCACAGTAATGTATTTAATTATAATTAGAGTGAATTATAATTAGATGGAAATAAACATTCAGCACAGAACAGTACTGTACATAAAAGGGCCGCTAGGTTTTGGTAAAGATTTGTATAGAATGATGGCTTCTTGATGGCTTAGAATATTACTGTAAAAGAGATCCTTAGGCTAAATTCTGTTTCCTTTATTTGTATGCTTAATTTCCACTGATTTCAGTAGGACCACTTGCATGAGTAAGGCAATGTGGATTTGACCAGAGGACAAGTAATGCTTTTTAGAATTGCTTTTTAGTTCCACCATTCTCATTCTTGGTAGGCAATACTGTTGTGCATTTCAGTCTACCCAGCTGACTAACAGATTAACTCTTTTGCCATGCCTCCTGCACCAAGTTTTTAAAACAAAATCACTGCTTTAAAAAAAACAAAAAAACCAACACCCTCCTTCTCGCCTGCCCCACCCCCCAGGTTTGCAATGCTGAATGGCTGCACAAACCTATCAGTATAGATTTCAGCTTCGAGATTGACTGTTCCTTGTAAATGAAAGTGAAAAAGGATGCATATAAAGCATGAAATACTGTTTTTGTGTGATTGGAAATTCATCATGATTTTTCTTTTTTTCTGCCTACATTTTGCCTGTCATAAACATTCTCCTTTTTGGCATGAGGCAGACAACAGCTGGATGAACTTATTTGACTTAATTTAAAATGCAGGGTTTTATCTTTATAAATGGATACAGATTTGTAAAGACTGGGTAAAAGACTTCTTTTTTAAGACATGGTAATTGCTAACTTCCTCGTCAGTTATGTTATAAATTAATATTTCTTTGGCTATATACTGTAGCATTCCTATATAAAAATCTGAATTCCTATATTCTAGTGATGTTAATGATTTGTTTTTATAATCACTAAAGCATGGAAGTTCATGATTAAAGCACTAAATCCATCCTCAGATCACCTCACTGCCTAAGTATTGTAGCATACAAGAAATGTAAGATCATATAATGCTTAAAAGGCACAACAGGGTGAATCAGATGTTATGGATAACCATATTCCTTTCAATAAACAGTATCATCTAAAAATTAAGTGAGCTAATTGTGCACTTGGCCTTCTGAGAAGTAATAAGCTCACTCAGACTGGTGACCTGTTAGTGACTCAGTTAGGAGGTAGCCCTGGAGGCTACATACATTAATTGCACCAACGGAAAAGGTGAATATGAACTAGTGACAATACATATATTACACTGTAGATCCAAAGTACAGAATGTGTGGAGCTGCCAAGAAGCCATCAATAAAAACTAATCTCATTTTCTCAGTGTGCATTCTCTAAGTGATAAGCACTTACTGACATGTATAAATTGTGAAACACTTTTGTAAATAAAGTTTAAACTATTTGAGTCTTTTGCTAGCAGTAGCCATCTTTTGAAGCTGAAGTTTCATTCTAATGTTGTAGCATTAGTAGAGAGCCCATTATGCAGGAGAATAAATCATTTTTGTTCCAGTCTGACATTTGTAAGCTCTTTAAATCCTGACTATCCTACAAAACTTATCATCTTTACCATTATTATGGTCCATGTGATGTAGTATGTTCTTCTGTCCACAGAAGTCAGGGAAGAAAAAGTGATATCCATGTTGAGTAGCTACAGAATTAAAACACGGTTCTGTAAAATGATTGTAACTTTTTTTCTGTCCTCCCAGGTAAGGAAATGATCATGCTATAACAGTTTAAGGCCAGGTCACAATCATGCTTAATTATGGTTAATTTTAGGCACTATAATATAAACTCTGCACTATAAATGCTATTCCAAGCGTATCTTTCCAGCCAACATTCTATACCCCGAAAGGCTTTTCTCTTAGCTTTCTCTCAGTAAAGCTTTCTTACCAGCCTTCTGTTACTGTCTTCATGGCTTTCTCTCAGACAGCCTGCCCTACCTCAAAACATTTCCACCAGTCAAACCCAGAGGGCCATATGATCAGTTTTTGCTCAGAATGTCCATGTGCCTATATTTTGGGTGCTAATGTTATTGTTTCAGCCACCTTGTTACAATGGCTTCTTTACATTTATCCTATATGTAAGGTGGGGCATGCCCAACCCATAATTACAAAGTTTAACTCAACAAGTTTATTCACATTACTGAAAAGCTGATTCCACTTTGATAGCTATTTCCGTTTCTAAGGAAAGGTGAATTTCCTCAGAGAGTGAAGTTATTTAACTTCACCAAAACTATAGTACAGGCATTTTTTTTCACAGCCCCAACAGCATGCCTCAACGCAAATCAGCCACTCAGGTGTTCACTATGTGCCTATTGAGTTATTGACTTGTGGTGTGTGTGTGGGGGGGGGGGGGTGTTTTGTCTCATTTTACAGCATCACTTAACCCCCTACAGCTGTCCCTGAGTAATAACCTGATAACTATTAAAGTGGCTGAATTCAAACCAGTCCCAATAAGCCATCCAAATCCCTGGCTAGTTTAGTAACAATATGAATATAAATCTTATACCTTGCACTTTATACTGATGCATTGTCTGTAAGAGTGTGACTGCTCCCCAATTATGTTGTTTCAGGAATGTCTTTTTATTATGGAAAAGCTGAATGGATATACAGTTTGGGGAGAAGGGCTGTGATTAATTTAAAAAACAAGTTCATGCTGTCTAGGAATGATTTTTTTTTTTAAAGCTTAATCTTAAAAAAACCTAAATATTTCCTGAGAATACCTGTTAGTGTTAGAATTTGTAAATTATTTTTTCTTATACTACCTATATTTAAGGCCTAAATTTCATGACAATATACTATTAATAGGCAAGTATGAGTATCTGGGATAAGTTTCACATTAATCATAGGGTTTTATTGGCCCAGTTTGTTTTTGGGTGACACATCGGTCTGAATGTGGGGTAATAGCTTTGTTTGTCTGCATGCCTCTGATGCAGTGTCATTTGCTGACAGATCAGTGAATGAACAAGGAGACCAATGAAGGTTGCTGTCACAGTCTCATCTGTGAGCTATTCATAGAACAGTACCCAGAATAACTCTCAGTAATTTTGCAATTACGCAAAATATACATTTTTTTGTTTGGGTACCAATTAATGGAAATGATAATGATCAGGCTAATGTATGCTTGCTGGTGAGAGAATGACTGTAATGGGACAAGGATGGCCCTGATAAGCTCAGGGTATCTTGTATTAATGATCACAATATCTGGTAACATCTGAAAAGCTATTAAACATTTTCCTACATTAACTGTACAGAAACACCTGTTGTAATAATGTTCAGAGACTGGATACGATTAATTAAATTAAAATGGAGAAGCATTTTATATGTATTACCTTTGATGTGACCATTTTAAATCAGAGATTAAATTCTGACAAAGGCTGATGCATCAGTGATGAAAATAAAGATAAATTCCATAGTTTATTGTGATCAGATCTCTACATTCTGTATACAAAATTAACGTAGTCCGTATTGAATGGATTAAAAATTGGCTAACAGAGATCTCAAAAAGTAATTGTGAACGGGGATTCATCAGCCAATGGAGGTGTTTCTAGAGGGGATCTGTTCTCTGGTCCAATGCAGTTTAAGATCTTTATCAATGATCTGGAAAAAAACAAATCAGGGCTGGTCAAATTTGCAGATGACACAAAAGTTGGTGGAACTGTAAATAAATAATGTGGATGAGCCTAACCAAGATCACTTGATAACATGAGCTGATATGAAGAGCACATGATTTAACACTGTGAAATGGAAGGTCATCCAGCTAAGAACAAAGAATGGAGCTCACATTTATAGGATGGGACTGTGTCCTGGAACAGTAACTCTCAAAAGGACTTACTTTAGCAGTCGCAGCAGCTCACCAACTGAACATGACCTCTCTGAGTTAAGCTGTAGCTAAGAGGGTTAATTACAATTCTTGGGTGTATAAGCAGGGGAATATTAAGAGTAGAAAGGTGATATTACCTCTGTATACAGCATTATTGAGACCCTTACTGGAATATTGTGTCAGTTCTGCAGTCCAAACGTCAAAAAGGATGTTGAAAACTGGAAAAGATTCAGAAAAGAGCTACAAAAAGTTGGTTGAGAAAACATGAGTTATAGTGAGAGATTTAAGAAACCCAATGGGTAAGAGAAGGTTAATAGGTGACTATCGTGATATGCCACACGCTCTACATGGGGAAGAGATTTCTGAGAGGAAAATGGCTCTTCACTCTGGCAGAAGACATGATGAGATCCAGTGGTTGGAAGCTGAAGCTCAGAAAATTCAGACTATTCGGGTGCACATTTTTAATGGAGAGGGTAACTATCGGAACAACTATCTCGACAGTCTAGTTAAGAGTGGATATCATTTTAAAGGATATTCTATAGTTCAAATAGAAAATATGGGCTTCATGTAAAAATTATTGGGTGAAGTTCCTTGATTTGTGTGATACTGTGTGTTTGTGTGTAGCTGGCGTAGTGTGAGAGCAGGGGCTCAGGAACTCCCCAGGGTCCAGTGTATGTGTGACTGGTGGGATACCAGGTGACTCCCCAAGGGCCAGGTTTGTGTGTTGCAGGTGGGATGTGAGGGGCTCAGCCCGAGGACTCCCCAGAGGCCAGATCTGTGTGTAGCTGGCAGGGTGTGAAGGGCTCGTGGACTCCCTGGGGGCCAGGTCTGTATGTAGTTGTCAGGGTGTGAGGGGCTTGGGTACTCCCCAGGGGCCAGGTGTGTCTGTAGCAGGTGGGTGCGAGGAGCTCGGGGACTCCCTGGTGGCCAGGTCTGTGTGTAGCTGGTGGGATGCCAGGGGATCGGGTACTCCCTGGGGGCCAGGTTTGTACGCAGCTGGTGGGGTACGAGGGGGCTCCCCAGGGGCCAGGTGTGTGCATAGCTGGCGGAGTGCAAGTGGACTCCCCAGGGGCCAGATGTGTGTGTAGCTGGCTGGGTGCGAGGGGCACAGATACTCCCTGGGGGCCAGGTGTGTGCGTAGCTGGCGGAGTGTGAGGGGCACAGGTACTCCCCAGGGGCCATCTGTGTGTGTACCTGGTGGGGTGGGAGTGGCTCGGGGACTCCCCAGGGCCAGGTTTGTGCATAGTTGGCGGGATGCAAGGGGCTCGGGGACCATCAGGGGGTTGTGTAACTGTCAGGGTGTGAAGGGCTTGTGTGAGGGGTTTGGGTACTCCCTGGGGGCCAGGTGTGTGCATAGCTGGCAGGGTGCGAGGGGCTTGGGTGCTCCCTGGGAGCCAGGTGTGTGCGTAGCTGGCAGGGTGTGAAGGGCTCCTGTGAGGGACTTGGGTACTCCCTGGGGGCCAGGTGTGTGTGTAACTGGCAGGGTGTGAAGGGCTTGTGTGAGGGACTTGGGTACTCCCTGGGGGCCAGGTGTGTGTGTAACTGGCAGGGTGTGAAGGGCTTGTGTGAGGGACTTGGGTACTCCCTGGGGGCCAGGTGTGTGCATAGCTGGCGGGGTGTGAGGGACTTGGGTACTCCCTGGGGGCCAGCTGTGTGTGTAGCTGGCAGGGTGTGAAGGGCTTGTGTGAGGGACTTGGGTACTCCCTGGGAGCCAGGTGTGTGCGTAGCTGGCAGGGTGTGAAGGGCTCCTGTGAGGGGTTTGGGTACTCCCTAGGGGCCAGGTGTGTGCATAGCTGGCAGGGTGCGAGGGGCTTGGTTGCTCCCTGGGAGCCAGGTGTGTGCATAGCTGGCGGGGTGTGAGGGACTTCGGTACTCCCTGGGGGCCAGGTGTGTGCGTAGCTGGCAGGGTGTGAAGGGCTCGTGTGAGGGACTTGGGTACTCCCTAGGGACCAGGTGCGTGCGCAGCTGGTGGAGTCTAGGGTGACCAGATGCACCGAATTTATAGGGACAGTCCCGATTTTTCGGGTCTTTTTCTTATATAAGCTCCTCTTACCCCCCAGCCTTGTCCTGATTTTTCACACTTGCTGTCTGGTCACCCTGGCGGAGTCTTCACACAAATGAGAAAAGACCAAGGGCGCCAGGTAGTGGAAGCGGCTAAGTTTGGATGCCCCATGCGGCCGGCGCTATGCCACGCGGTGAGTGGCGGTGGCGCACTGTCGGTGAAGCAGAGGCCCCGGCCAGGTGCCCGGGGAGCTAGCTCCGGCGGCAGCACACGCCGCTAACCTACATCTGGACGGAATATGCTATTCGACCGCCGCTATCCCGAGCGCCTTTGCTGCTGTGTACACGTCCCAGTAGTTGTGACGCCGCTCTAGCCTCACGTAGCGATTCTCTATGGTGATGCAGGGAGTCTGTGTGGACTCGGAGGTGTCATGGCGTCCGTTGAGGTGGCAGCGCCTGAAGCTGCTGGGAGGAGCCGTTGAAGCCGAGCTTCGAGCGGGCAGGGAGTAATGGCCGGGGCGCTGGGACTCTTTCACTAGGCGCTAGCAGGAGCCCGGCCTTTCCTGAGCGTGCGGGCTGGCAGGAGTCGGTTCTCCGAGCCCAGGCTGCCCAGCCCCCGGGATAGATAGCGAGCCGGGGCCGAGCTGGTCTGGGCTTCGGTGCCATCCCTGGTGCGGGTGCTGCCTCGGGAAGGCCTCTGGCCAGCGTTGAGGACAGTTGGGGTCTGTTGAGGAGCAGCAGCAGAGATGGCCTCCTGGTTAGGGGGCCTGGGCTCCGGGCTGGGCCAGTCCCTGGGGCAGGTAGGGGGCAGCTTGTCCTCCCTTAGCGGCCAGATCTCCAGCTTCACCAAAGACATCCTGCTGGAGGGCACCGAGGAAGTGGGAGGTAAGAGAGGGCCGGTGTGGGGGGAAGGGGGGGAAAGAGGAGTTGCTGCGGTGTCCATGGGGGGTGCCAACCCTCTGCGATGAGTGTGGGGCCGGGGGGCACTGAGTGCTGGGGAAAGATTGTCAGCTCTAAGGGCTATGATGTTTTATATGTGTGTTTAGTATCATGTACTCATCTGATAGCATATTGATAACGAAGAGATATAGCTACCAAGTTACCCACTTGTAAATGGGTAACAGTTTATTTAGGACTGACCAGCTAGACCACCTGAATTTAGAGATAAACATGACTGAGATTTTAAGTGTCTTACTGGAGTATACCAATTTAACGAGAGAATTGCTACCTTCATTTTCCTTTTTTAACAACAATAAAGAGAAATAAAATGTTTAGTGGTAGTGGAGTTTGTTGTTACACCTATTGGAGTTGGTGAGGGATAGCATTAACACTGCTGATCAAAACAACCAAAATTTGCTGTGACAAATTACTTCTATGTTTTTTTTTCTGGAAGGGTTCTCTCTCTCTCTCTCTCTCTCCCCCCTTCCTTTTTTCTCATACAATACAGAATATCAGGGTTGGAAGGGACCTCCAGAGGTCATCTAGTCCAACCCCTTGCTCAGAACAGGACCAATCCCCAACTAAATCATCTCAGCCAGGGCTTTGTCAAGCCTGACCTTAAAAACCTCCAAGGAAGGAGATTCCACCACCTCCCTAGGTAAACCATTCCAGTGCTTCAACACCATCCTAGTGAAA